>NC_137464.1:161892553-162220030 GCF_964235325.1 Thermobia domestica
ATCTGAACATATTGATTGTTCCTGTGTGTTTTAAAGCAGTGTTCGGATAATCAGTATCTATTGTAGTTCTGAAATATAGCTACTTATATATTAATTTCCGTAAAATGTGGTCTTCCTGTCACCACGACACGACGCGTCCTCAGGTTGTGGATCGAGGAGAAGGCCTCTGGGATATAGAGGTTAGCTGAGAATATAATTAATAAGCAGTCGCGGATAGACAAGGGGTGATCCTCCAGCTTGGGGATTTGATGGGAGGCTAACAACTCATCCTGTTAAAAAAAAAAAAAAAAAGGATTGTTCAGATATATTCGCAGAATCCTCGGATAAGAACTGATAACTTGGCACGAACTCAGCAAAGTAAAATTGGCATGAGAATTGGAACATGGAAGATAAGAAGTCTCTATAGGGCAGGCGCGTTAAAATGTGTAACGAATGAGTTTAGAAATACAAGATGGACTTAGTGGGATATCAGGAAGTTAGATAAGAAGCAAATGGAGGAGTCAAGTCGGGAAATTTTACGTTCTTTTACGTGGAACAAATTAAAAATTACCAACTAGGATCAGGGCTTTTCGTTCACAAACGAATACGTAGTATCAGCAATTACATGGGTTGAATTTGTTAATGATAGATTTTCTTTTACTTCTCTTAAATGTCGGTGGTGTAATGTTATTGTTTTAAATGTACCGTGCATGCCCAACAGAAAAAAGGATGACAATAAAAAAAGTTTTTACGAAAGAATAGAACGGGTGTTTGATCATCTCGTGCAATACGATATGAAAATTCTGTTAGGCGGTTTCAATGCGAATGTAGGACGAGAGGGTATTTTCAAACCGATTATAGGGAATAAATGTCTGCATAAGAAAGGTCGTGACAACGGCATTAGACTGTTGAACTTTGCAACATCCAGAAACCTTATCGTGATGATTATAAAATTCCCACATCGCGACGTTCATAAATATACTTGGATCTCACCATACGGAAAAACACATAATCAAATTGATCACGTTTTAATAGATAGAAGAAAACCGTTTAGCACAACTGATGTTCGGTCGTTCAGAATAGTTGATTATGATAATAAGAGAGAGACTATCACTGAATAAAGGAAATATTCAATATCTGAAAACGGATTTAATTTAAAGAAATTAGAGAAGAGTTAAGTGAGAGGGGGGCCATATTGAAGTGTCGAATAGATTCTCGGTTTTAGAAGGTTCGGAGTTCACTAGTGTTCAGGATACTTGGTTGAAATTAGAGACAACATTAAGATTTCAGCAAAAGAAATATTGGGACAAGCAGAAATACGTAGGAACAAAGCATGGTTCAACCAGGAATGCACTAAAGTAGCAGAGAAGAGAAAACAGAAGAAACAGCGTTGGCTACAAAATCCGAACGAAATAACTATATATAACTTCACTGTCATCTGGCGGAAAACTTCCAAAACTTTTAGAACAAAGAAACGCGATTTTTGAAAGCTAAAATTAATTAACTTGAAGATAATAGTAAAAAAATAAAACATTTCGGACATGTGTAAATGCATCAACGGACTTAAGAAAGGCTATCAATTTCGTGCTTATATATTAAAGAAAGCTAAAGGAACAGTTTTCACTTATCAGAATAGCATCTTAAATAGATGGAAAGATCTCTTTGACGATTTGCTTAGCACATAGCCAAAAATTAATGTGCGTGGAGAAAGTGAAATGCATACAGCATAACAGTATATTCCAGAACCAAACCAGACACAAATAGAAATCGCTATTAAAAAACTAAAGAAACACACATCTCCGGGTGTAGACGAAATTCTTGTTGTCTTAATTTTAGCTGAGGGAGGGGGGAATTGTAGAGCAAGATACACAAACTCATTCTCCTTATCTGGAACAAGGAGGAATTACCACAAGAGTGAAAAGAATCATTGTTCCAATTCAGAAGAAAAGCAACAAAACTGATTTAATAATTATTGAGGCATTTCTCTTCTGTGAACATCCAATAAATTTTCTTACACATTATATTAGCAAGATTGACTCCATACACAGATGAAATTATTGGAGATTATCAGAGCGGATGTAGGTAAAATCGATCAACTATCGACCAGATATTTACTATTCAACTAATACTTTAAAAGAAATGAGAATACAATATTCTGGTACATCAATTATTGACTTTAGACTAGGGTAGGAGGGAAATATTGTACAACATGCTTACAGAATTTGCAATACCGAAAAAGGTAGATTAATTAAGATATGTTTAAATGAATCCCAAAGTAAGGTGCGAGTAGAAAAATTCTTGTTCACGAGCTTTCATGTTGAGAACAACCTGAATGCGTTGTCGCCATTATTATTTAACTTTGTTCTGGAGAACACTATAAGGAAAATCAAAGACAGTAATCAGGTCCTAGAGCTGAATTGTGTTTACCAGGTTATGGCGTATGCTTATAATGTAAATTTAATAGGGTATGATAGAACAATAGAAAGGAATGCAGAAATCTTACTTAACGCTTGTAGAGATATGGGCTTAAAAGTAAATGCAGAGAAAAATAAATAAATGGAAGTTTGTCGAGATCGTAATACTACATTTTATGGATGCGTTACCAAATAATATTTTCTTTCGACAAGGTGGATACTTTCAAATATCTAGAATCATTGTTAACAGACCAAAACCATAATCACAAAAAATTTGATGGCAACTGAAAGCAGGGATTTCGTGTTATTATTCAGTTAAATTTTTTTTGTTGTCGCGAATTCTGTTGAGTAATTTGTAGCTTAAAATATAAAACGATAATCATGCCTGTTGTGCTGTATGGTTGCGAAACATTGTCACTGACTGTGAGGGAAAATCGCAGACTGATAGTATTTGAAAAAAGTTTCTTAAACCAATATTCGAAATCCAAGAGGAACGGGAATGGGTCATGGCGGAAATTCCATAACGATGAACTGCATAATTTTATACCGTTTACAAAAACATTGTTAGGGTCATCAAGTCTAGGAGGCACAAATTTGCTATTTACGTTAATACTAAAACAAATTTGGTGATGATTTTGATATAGAAAGGCATCCATACTTTATATATATATATATATATATATATATATATATATATATATATATATATATATATATATATATATATATATATATATATATATATATTCCCGTTTGTATGGGCGCCCTTTTAGTAGACTTGTCCACAGCCCTCATTAGTATCCCAGCACGGCCCTGCAGCAAACGTATAACTGAAAATCCATGTTTTATAATACTTTCCGTATAAGTGTTCCATCTATACGTATTTTCCGTATGAAACAATATAGGCGGTCAGGATCTCACATACAAATCGACGCAGAATGTCCATAGTAGCATAGAATATAGCTGCAGAATGTAACATAGGTGATATACGGAAAACTGTTAGATGTCAGACATCCTGCAATGGTATGATGTAACATCTAAGGGCAGTACGTATGTAGCATATGCTCCATACTGATTTCTGTAGTAAGCCGGAGGATTTCGTATATTTGTACAATATACCGCTGTCCGGAGAACGGATTTTTCTTAGTGTGCAGTTCATAAGCAAGGGCGCACATGTTGTGGTTTCCAAGGGGGAAGGGGGGCAAGTATAAGCGACGTTTCAAATATAGTTTCAAATTTTGCTGTAAGTAATGCAGAAATTCTATTGGATTTTCAACATTCCCAAGTACAATTTCCTCTTAGGGGGCGAGCGCCCCACCTTGCCCCCCCTGATGGGCGCCCTTGTTCATAAGTAATGCAGTTGTGTGGGTGCTGAACCTGTGGGTTCAGTATTTCTTGATAAATCCATTAAATGTTGTGCGTGTAATCCACAACACTTACAGATATAGGCGGGAATTCATGTCACTTAATGACCTTTCCATTTTAAGGTAGTAATAAATGCGATAATTGTCGATAAGTGATTCGTCTACTTTGATTTTGCGAATAGTTCATACTATGTGCGACTTTGTCCATGCGGCGTTTAGGGTATGGTCGACGTCGATAAGCTAATAAAACGAAATACTTCAAAAGTTGAGCCAGTGGGTGCGTAAACGTAAACCTCGTGTAGCTTAGGTATAGGCTGCATAATTACTTTATTACATCAGTGTTAATATGCATCCTTAAATTGGGATAGAGCAGTTTCCGCAGTTCAGATCAACAATACGTGGACAAATTCATATTACTTTGAAACTCATATTTCTTTATGAAAATAGTGTCATCACGCCTTCTAGACTGTACATGTGTTGGCGCATGCCAGTAATCCACCAGGGACAGGTAAAATTCAGGGGCGCTACGAGAGATAATTGTTCAAAAATTACATATATTTTTAAAAAAAAAAAAATATGGGTGCACACTTAGTAGTAGTAATAGTAGTAATGATGGTATAGTAGTAGTAAGGCAGTAGTAGTAGGGTAGTAGTTTAGTAGTAGCCAGACCCGCAACGAGAGGGGGGCTAAATTTCAATCTTGATACACGTATCAGTGCGCAGCACGAAATGAGATTTTTTAAAAAATCCCGGCGTTCTTCCCGCCTTTGATGGTACGTACAAGCCGCAATTATTTACGCATTATTCAGTGCATTGATTGTGTATAATCTTGTTCGTTTGTTGAATGTAAAACGCAACTCACACAACCGTTGTAACAATATAATGTGTTTTTTATTGTCCACCAGTACACGAACAAATTCCAGGTATGTCTTAAATTATAATCCACCTTGGCATGTTATCTCAGCCCTAATGCTGTCAACAGAGCTGCCTTGCTTATGGATACACTGCGCATGAAGTGCTCCAGGGTAGTGACGACATTAAGTGACGTCATGTCCTGTTGCTCTGGTTGTGTCAACTTAAGAACTCCCGTAGGTCCCACCACATGGTTCAGGAACTTCATGTTACAAAGTGTCAATTAAACAGAGAGATGTGAAATGATAATGAAGCATTTGATCAATTTGAAACAAAATATATTGTAGTAATAATTTATCCCATTTGTTAAGATAATGAACATTATATTCTGATTGTGAAACGACAGTCAAAGCAGATGGATAGTATTGGATAATACGAGAAATTGTAAAATTTCAATTTCGGTACGATTCAATGCATTGGTGCTGCTATGTGTTGCGTTATCCGTTAAGAGATATTGAATCCTCGTCGCCATAAGTGCCTTTACATCGCAGTGACGGGTATGTGACCGCGCAGTACTCCAAGGAAGGGATGGTTGTACCGGTATAAGAATTTGTGATTAATTTTGAAGTTTTTATTTTGATTAGGAAATTAACATAGGTGAAGGGAGTAAAGACACAGATTTGAAGCATCAGTTCACTGTTATTGAAGCATCAGTGCACGAAAAGATTCGTATTCTCAGTTTTTCTATTTATTGTTTTATATGTTAAGTTAAACACCACAATATGTATCACTGATATCGCAGATCGTATTATTTTTTAAAATCGTGTTTGTAACCTATTGTCAAAACATTCATCTCCAGACATGATGTAGAGAGAAGAGAAAGAAATACGACATCTGTAATATATGTATATGTGATTCACAAAGTAACTGTAGAAATTAATTAAAGGACACATAAGAGAGCGAAAAGGAGCTCTAGAAGTCTGAACTTTTTAGAAACGTCCTAGATAGGTGAAAATATAGTTAAAAATTGCAAAAGGTATCATGTAAATTACCTCTCTTTTCTTATATTCTAGTATACTTTTTCTTTCACATCCAAACATCTCTATTCAGAATTACGAGATAAAGGCGAAGAGAGAAACATTTCCATTTCAAGAATTATAATCAGGAAAAAAATCTTTTGACTTAGACTAGATTCGAACTCGCAACCGTTAAATCCATGGCTCAGCGCTCTACCGATTGAGCTAACAACTACTGTCGGAAAAACCAGATTTCTACAACTACCGGTTGCTGAATGGTGTGTATTAACCAAGTTTGCCGAGATAATTGCTTCATATAGCTATAATAATAATAATAATAATAATAATAATAATAATAATAATAATAATAATAATAATAATAATAATAAAGCAGAAGAAGAACAGAATCTAAAAAGTCACATATGTTAAAAGTTTCACGTGCAGAGTAAGTCCTAATATGAGATTTTATTAATTATATATAATAAATGTAAGCGTGGTTTATTCGTGTGTGCTACTCAAACTGCGCAACTCACTACCTAGTTCCATAAGGGTTGTAGGCATATGGTACAGTAGCCTTGCGTCCTCCAACCGTGAAGAATGTTTCTGTTTGAACCTATGCGTGTCCTAAGAGGAAGGAGGAGATTGAAAGAAAGAAAAGTGGTTTAGAAATTATGCAAACGTAGAATATGTCACGAGGTGAGGTGATATAGAATTCAGCGTGTCTTTCAGCTACTACTCTATACAAGACGTGCATCTACGACTTAATGTGGAACCCGAACCACACGACTCCTGACGGGAATCGAAACCCGTATCACCTCTAGTTCTATCATGGGAGACACAGGAACATGTAAAAATAATCGAAAATTTCTTCTATCTTTCTGATAAAGAAAACAAAGTTGATACCAGATATAAATAACGAAAAAACGTTTGAATTTAAATGTAAAATTTGAGTCCAAAATACCCACTTATAAACAAGTGCTGAATTTTAGAAAATAAAGACATGTAAATTGAAGTTATGTGATTAACTTGGAGCTTCAAAAACCAACACCCAGAAACCGCCGTGTAAAGTCTAACTGATGCAAATTTTTTTATTGCATAACTTGCTTTCGGCTAGGTGGGGAGTCCGCCCCCAGACGCTTGCATTTGATCTTTCTTCGACCTCTCACTTCGGTTCATTCCCGTTGTGCCTACTTCCCGTTCTGCCTACAGACCCTCCAGCACTTTAAAGAAAATATTTTTAATTATCTTATCTCTAGGCAGAACGGTAATTCCCGTTGTGCCTACTTCCCGTTGTGCCTACTCTTTCGAGACGGGGAATTATGTGCAGGGAGGAATTTTTGTAGGGAATATTTCTTTAGTATTTCTAAAAGCTTCTGTAAAAACAACCACCACCTCTACAAGTTTCATCATACATGGAAAATTGGTTGACTCAGTTGCAAGAATGTTAGACATTGTATGTGAAACAAACATTAAAAAAAAAAAAAAAAAGATCTAATATCAAGCAATTTCAGAACAAAATTTTATTTGGGTTTCCAGTAGTTTACCTCCAGCATGCTAAGACTTGCAGTACTAAAAAATGCCACAGTTCACATCCCCAAGACATGTCTGGCCAACTATTAAACAAACAACGCAAGAGGATGCATAAGGCGGCCTTTAAAAAGAGTGTTTGTCTCCATCATATCTCTTTCCTGGAATTGATTGATTCAGTTGCCAGTAACCCGTTTGACATTGTATCTGAAACGAACACGAAACAGACTTACTTCGGGCTAATATCAATTCATTTCACAACCGAATTTTAATCGGTTTTCCAGTAGTTTATCTCCAGCATACTAAGGCATCTCCAGCATGCACCAGAGGTGAACGCTCTACCCCTGAGCCATTGCGGTCCCATTTTTTTCTTTTTTTACAATATAAGTACGACATATTGCGTGTAATACAGAATCATGTATAGAGGACAAAGCACCTGATCATATATAGAGGTGATGCCGGAAAAAGATCTGTGATGTAGAAGACAAAGGCTTTTTTTAGAAAAAGAAAAGAGACCGAATTATGCATCTACTTGCATTGTTTGTTTAATATATGGCCAAATATATTTTGAGGATGTGAACTGTAGCACCTATTACGTACTGCGAGCCTTAGAATGTTGGAGATGAACTACTGGAAAACTGAATAAAATTTTGTTGTGAAATGACTTGATATTAGACCGAAATAAGTTTATTTTCTTGTAACTGAATCAATTAATTTTCCATTTCTCTGTAAGTATTAAAAAAACACATCTCTACTAAAGTAGACGTGAATAACGCTGCTAATAACAAAACTGTACCTAGTCATTTTTTCTGAGAAGAGCAAGTAAGATAACATTTAAAATATATGATGAAATTTAAAGGAATAGTTATTCTTCTTACAGAATCTATTAGAATTACTAAAGAAAAAATCCCTAGAAAAGATCCCTCCCTGCACAGAATTCCCCGTCTCGAAAGAGTAGGCAGAACGGGAAGTAGGCACAACGGGAATTACCGTTCTCCCTACAGATAAGATCATTAAAAATATTTTCTACAAAGTGCTGGAGGGCCTGTAGGCATAACGGGAAGTAGGCACAACGGGAAGACACCCTCACTTCTCATATCCCTAAGACCTCTGATCTTAAGTGGTTTCGAGATATGGCTATCTTATTGTAACAATTTCAACTCCCAACTTTGTTTTCCTGTTGTTTTTCTTCTAACCATAATATATATATATATATATATATATATATATATATATATATATATATATATATATATATATATATATATATAAAACGCTGAAATACATCTTTAATCAAGATGTTTCTACTCTTAAGGGATTTTGGAAAATGGCCATTCTATTTTACCAATTACAATTTAAACCTTTTTTTTTCTAAGGAAAAATGAAAAAACGCAGAAACATGTCTTTAATTGTTTTACTTGCAAAACCTAAACACCAATTTTCATTCCCGGCGGGAGCTCATGTATTTCGAATTCCACGTTAATCAGTAGGTTAACGTTTCATATAGCTTCGCTACTGAATGGGACGTTAAACTCAAAATCAACTCAACCAATTTTCATGTCAATAACCTTAACGATTTTCGTGTTATGACCATCCAATTATAACAATTGTAACTTTACCCAATTTCTTCCTTTCTAGGGCAAATATCATAAAAACGCTTACATACATATCTAATTATTTTAAATGAGAAGTCCATATACCAAATTTCATGTCGTTAACACTCAAAGATTCAAAGGTTCAAACATTTGAAGATAATTGCCACTCCTCTTTCTCCCTTTTCCCTTCAAATTTCCAAATATTCTTCTTTTAGTGGGACCTTACATTACAAATCATATGCCCTTTCTAAACTTCAAGTTTCTAGCTTAAGCGGTTTGGCCTAGCGTTGATCAATCAGCCAGCCAGAACTTGTTATTTTATATAGAAAGATACATAATAAGCAAATTAATGACAAAAATATTACTACAAAAGCAATATAGCAAAGAACTCATATACTGTGTTAAAATATGTAGATATTCATTCATTTGGTAAAATTCATAAAACTAAGGGCACAAGCTTAGCGTACGCGCGTTTGGCGTGGGAGACCCAGGTTCGATTCCCGGTGGGAGCTCATGTGATTCGGATTCCACGTTAACCAGTAGGTCTACATATCATATAGCCTCGCTGCTGAACGGGATGTTAAAATCAGCTCAGCTCTGCTAAGAGCATAAGCAGCGTGGATCTACGGCTTTTTGGGTCCAACCACAGATGACAAAATTACACCCCTATTGCTTTACAATTGCTGCAAATCTCCCTGCTTTGGAAATGAACGGAACTTGACATTTGCTTCACCAACTTTTCTATTTCGTGTGTTCATTTTAAAGCCGTACACAGCGCATGAGGGCATTGCTAAAGTTTTCAAAATCAATGTAAGAAATACAGATGAGTTCTATTTACACAATGTGTACAGTAGAAAATATTCAATAATATTCCACATAGAAAATATCATACACAACAGTGTGTAAGAAATTTATCAAATGTTTAAAAATCAAAGAAAACGTACTTCAACACAAATGCAATTAAAACCTGACTCTGAGAGCGCAATAATGTTATCTTGTTCGAAGGGTCAGTGATTTTGTGTCGAACAGGCTGAGCGTGGGCTTACCCTGTCTTATGTTTGGTAACATTGCTCTTGGTCAAGTGGTTTATTGCTTGTGCCTTTAGGTATTTGCCCTAAAGCTATACAGCGAGTTGTGTGCGTTCTTCCTTCCCTGCCCCTGGCTGGCGAAAATATCATTTGCTTTTCATGCATTGGGATAAGGGGCAAGACACCTTGCGACCTTGGAAGGGAGTAACATATAAAATGATCGAAAACGACAACCGATGTTCATGTAGAGTTCATAGTTTCGAGGTCGCTGAGATGGTTAGGCGTAAAGCTATCAGATATTTTCTGTTAGTGATTTCTTCATATACGTCTAGCAAGTTAACGAATCAGTGATAGAACGTTCACCTCTGGTGCTTGGGGTCACGGGTTCGATCCCAGTCCCCGCCAAGTGAACTTTGTGGTGGATAAACACCGTGTGCATGGGTTTTCTCGGAGTTCTCCCGTTTCCTCCCACTTTCTTCATTCCACCATTTCATTCATTATTCATCATCACCGTCTCCTTTAGCCTAACCGGCATAACCGCGGGACGTAAAACTCAAAGATTTCATTTCATTTCATTTTCAAGTTAACGAACCTTGACTTACCTGCGTACAGTGGTTGGTTAGTGTGTCCTCGATGGCTATTTTTACTTTTTCCATGATCATCCCATACCATACAGTATTTTTTATGTTTTGAAAAAGCTTGATTCTATCAATTCGTTAAACAACAATGTTTCTTTTTTTCTAATCATGTTTCTTAGTATTATCCTCTTCATTCTAACTAATTTAAATATTTTCAATAATTCAGAATTTAGACTAAAAAATGTTACAATGATCAAAAATTGTATAAGAAGAGGACTCTTCATTTCCAATCATTGTCATAACCGGAAGGGAAAACTTAAAAAAAAAATTGAAATAACTTAGCAGACGTAGAAAATCGACTGAAATATAATAAACATCAACTATTAGTTGACTCTTAGAAGTATAGTATATAGTTCTCAACCCAAGTAGAAGATGCACTCTTTGCTTCATGAAAATAATAAACATTTTCCAAAAATAATTACAGAAAAGTAATTTCATGACATTTACTGAGAGAACGTAGGTTACTGGTTAGCGTTGACCTTTGTAATTGGGAGTCTCCAGGTTCAAATTTCGATACGAGGCATCCTGACTAGTGATATTGCAGTACCACTGGGCGAATACCGGGATACTTTTAATACATAAGCTTTGGCACATTTTCTTGAAAACTTTGTTCTTATGTTGTTAATGTTTCAGTGTGAAATGGCATTTTGCTGCATGGAAAATATTTTTAGTAAACAAAATATAGTAGATGAATGGTTAGTATAAGGGACTCCTACTTGTTTTCTTTAGGTTCAAATCCTGACTGTTCTTATTGATTTTTTCTTTTAGTTACGCTCATATGTTGCGCTCCAGAAGTTCAATTTTGAATTAAATGTAGTCGCAGCTAGTTTAAACTGAAATTATTTTCAATACTTTTTGCTATTATATGTTTTTGTTTTACTTGCGATGTTTGAACTTTGATATTAGATCTTAGACCTAAATGTAACTCATTTTCCTACGTCATATTATGATGAATGTTTTCACAACAACGATAGTTGGGCGGTAATACAGAATTCCATTGTTACTGCAGGGCCGGATCTTGAATCTTGCGAACTACGCGTTCGCAGGAGGCGCCAGGTGAACAGGGCGCCAAATTAGAAAAATGAATTTTGTTTTAAATGTAAATATTCATTTTAAAACTGTTATGATGAAAAATTTTCCTCATATAGCTTCGAATAAATATTGTACAGACTGAGATACAGATAAAATACATCAAAAGGACAATAAAGTCGAATCTTCGCTTGGTTGGCTGTAAAACACCCCTTTACAAATGAAATGGACTCGCACATCAATTTCTTGCTGTACTGTACTGTGGAGTTACAACCACAGTTATTTGCTCAATTATCAGTTCTTTACTGAAAGAATGTGGGGATAGCACTTCGCATGGCAAGAGAGAAAGTACGTGGGGATCTGAGCAGTACAGCGCTGAAGTAATTAATTGGGGATGAATGAAATGAAATGGATGTTTTCTAATGGAAGAAATCACAGAGACACAAAGGTTAAGAAAGGAAAGGGTTTTACTGTACCTCAGCCATTTCGATATGATGAGCCTCTTCAAATATCGGGTGAAGCCTTATCCTCCAATTCGTTGAGTGTTTCCGTCTGGTATCGATCCCGGACCTCACGTTCGAGAGTGAAGAACCTCTCGACCTCAGGGCAACAGCTCCCAGATGTCCTGGCCTCTTCAGAATGACACCTCTGTCATGCAATGGTTGGTGAGGGCCCAGGCGTGCCGACCGTCTTTCAATTGCTGCTACGACGACTCTTCTGAATAGGGGTCCAAAGTGTGTTTCTGGCGGCTTCTGTCACACTTCTCACCTCGAGGGTCCCGTGTCCCCTGGTTTTGTTCTACTTCTTTGCTTTCGCTTCTTCCTGGTGCTCCGCACGTGGATTACTAGCTCATCACAATTATCTTGGTCAATAGGGAAGTTTGTTAATTGCTGAAACGGCGTGGCTGAGCTTGTTTTGATGAAGTTACGGAAACTAGGAAGAGAATGGTAAGCATGAATTTGTATTGGGATGAGGTGACAACATAGGGAAGTCTCTTCTTTATTATTTAATAATTACAATTTCTTGTTTGAAGAACAATAACAACATACAGGGAGAATTCAAAATAGGCGCTAAGCCTGATATCCTCTAGAAATTGATGCCAATGCCACACTCACAAGAGATGCTAGTTTGAGGAAAATTTCCATGGCACAGGATAGATCTTTTAAAGAGGGAAAAGGGATATTTTACGTATATGAGATAAAGTCAACGTAAATTTAGCTTTCCAATAGATGTTGTATTAAGCACTATGACCGTAGAGCTAAAGACTGGTATTCTTTCCACAATTCCACCATATGCACAAAATACAAACATAACAGACTCTTCATTCCTTTCTCAACAGTTAAGGGTTGAGAAAGATCACCGTAAATGAAATGCACATTATCAAAGTTGAAGCAAACATGGGCACCCAAAAGGGGACGAAAGGGCCAGGCCCCACCTGGCTTACGACAAGTATAATGTATATGTATAATTTCTTAAGATTTTCTTAATACAAATAAAAATACCAAACGTAATATAGTAACGAGGGAGATGACCACCCTAAAAACATTCTTCGGGCCCCCATGCAAGCAAGTAGGCTTTCTTGTCCATTCGTCCAGGGAGTGGAGCGAATACTAAGAAAAGACGGGCGGTACAAATGGGTTCTTTAAAAATCATTTCTGAGGGAAATTTTAACTTAAGTTCCTAATGACTCACAATCGCTGTCCAGTGCTTAATGCTCACTTTGTTAATATCTATTAGTCATTTGTCATTCGTCAACATTTTCATTTCTATCCTAAGTCATTTCGTTTTTGTTTATATTTTTAATTTATAATGATGTGTGCTTTCACTTTTTAATAGTACTTTGTTTTTCATGTAATAATAATGACCAACGATATAAAACCAAGTGAGCATTTTATCGGAAAAGAAAGCTACAAAACGTGAAAGAAGATAAGAGGCAACCGAAGGCTCTAAAAAAGTTTCTTTCGAGTGCTGGACAAAATTAGACAAATATTGAGGTGGGGAGTTGTCAATATCAGTCACTGTTAACGAAGCATTTGCAGGTCGACATTCTTTTGAAGCTGACAAATTTATTTTAACCTGATTGCAGTAATTTAATTGTTGAATTAAAATGGAACGATACGGTCATTTCGGTTACGGGTCTGAATTAAATTTCATGTATTTCAAAATTTGTTTGAATACAATTAGTTTTCACGTGGCATATAAGTATAGAACTTGAAAGGATATAATCGAAAGCGACGAAAGGTCATTTGGATGACAAGTATTTTTTTTCAGTACTCTCACTTTCAATCACAGCAGCGTATAAAGATGCTCGTTTTATTATGACAGATAACAATAATTATTAATCCATTCTCTGCTAATAAATTTAGATGGAGCGATATTTTAAATTAGTAATAATTCTAATGCAAAGTAGAGTTTTGATTATTAGTTATTGTGTTCAGGGATGTACCGACATAGGTGCTACGGATGCGCAAGGGGCCAGGTCGAGACAGAATTTTCCAGACAAAATTCGAGTCGAGACACGGCTCTTCCAATAGAGAAATATACATTTTTCGAGTCGAGCCATCACTTTTACAGCACATTTTCGAGACGAGACAGCCACAAATCTTGTATCGTGCGCATCCCTAATAGGTGCAGTTTTCTATTCAGAAAACATCTTCCGGGGGGCACACTTAGTAGGGCCACTGCTGGTACTCTTTTATTTATTATTATATTATAGACGTATTATTTTGATCTCCTCCCGGGGGGAGTGGCCCCCTAAAATATGTGTGGACGAAACACTGAACAGGCAGTCTGAGAGTCTGGATCCCCCAACTAGCATAATTTCAGGGGGCAAATACACAAAATTATTTGCATTTTGTAGGCTATTCCGAAATAATCTTCGGACCTCAATGGGTGCATCATTACTTGTGTTTACATTGTGTTACTGCCTGATTTCGAACGTCTATGTTGGAAAGAAACATGAAAGAATTGAATTGTTCTATAGGCATAAGGGGCCCTGAAAAGAATTTTTGCGGAGAAACCTGATTTTAAAGTTCTGCCACTGATCGGGGACAAATTACATATAAATTAAGACACACTTTTGTCATTTGTTGTGTATTGAACTAGTTTAACTAAAATTAATAAAGAATTGTTTGAAATCAAGTATATCTCAAGAACGATTTAATGGACTAGCTTTGATGGCCATTGAAGATGACATTCTGAATGAAATTGATATGGATGCAATAATAAGAGATTTTGCCAAATTGAAAGCCAGAAAAGTGTCTTTATAACATGAACTTTACAGTAACAAAGAAAACGAGAAATTAAGCTAATTACCATATTTGTATCACTAGAAAACACTATTTAAATATGCTTTTAATGAAGTGTAAGAGCATATCTCTTTGTCAAAATCAAACTTGTGATAATGTTAGACTTGAAGTTCATTAGTTTTATTCTATTTCGACTTTTATGTTTCAACTGTATTTGTCAAAATACATCTTAGGTATACATTTAGTTGTTTCCTGTGCTTATTTAATAATAATAATAATAAATTATTAAAACTGGAACTTTGGTCATGATTCATCCACAGTTAATTAGGTTTAATTTTGCCATTTTCCTTTAATACTCACTGGAGAACTGAATTATTATATATTGAAGAAATTTGTAATTGTAACAATTATCTGAAGAATTTTTGTCCATTACAGCATTCAATTCTTTTATTATCATATAGGCGGGGCGCCTAAATATTATTTGCTTACAGTTACGAAATGTCTACAACCGACCCTGTTACTGTTATATATATATATATATATATATATATATATATATATATATATATATATATATATATATATATATATATGTTTAGAGAGAGAGAGAGACAAAGTTTTGACTCAGAAAAAGTACTGTTGAACGTACGATGCTACATGGGCTCCTGGAGGGTCCACAATTTACCCCTAAAAATGCTTTCGATCACTGAAATAAATTCCTGCCTACGCCCCTGTAAAGCAGTAAGAATGTTAGGGACTGATCAGGGGGTAATGCGTCCCTGGAGCAACGACAGTTCCCCAGAAATCATACCTCTGATAGGTCCGGATGTGACACCAGTATTTGTGTGTTACCACTCTTCCCTCTCAGTGTACTGAAACTTAAGTCAAAGGAACTGTTCTGAAATTTTCACCGATTCTCTCCTCTGAAACCGCATGCGAATGGGGCCGACCTTGGTCATATACCACATCTGGAATATTACTATTTATGTCAGAGATACCGAAAAATATATATTCGACACAAATATAGGATGTTTCGATTTTATTTTATTTATTTTTCGCCTGTCACCCTCCCACTCTGACCTCCATGCCAACCAAGGCTTAACTTCTACTTAAGCAACATCGACAGCGTCACTATTCATCTGCGACCACGAAAACTATGATTTCGATACTAATATTGTTCATATTTGACTACTTTTACATGTCCCTTCCCCCTTATTACGAATGACTTCAGTGTCTCGCCTCACTGGAGCAATTTCAACAAACTTAAGTATAGCTATAAACCACCACCTGTAAAATAAATGTGCGGGTGATCTTTTTCGGAGAAGAATTCATTAGCTGCTTTTCCAATGTGGTGGCTTTATTCGCTTCCCATGCTAAAGATTGCCAATGAGCTCAACTTTATTTGCACCACTGTGCTATGAATATAGATTTTAATGGCATTTACTTTACTGAATGCTCGCTTAGGTGTTGCTCCCGTCACAGGAAAAGTGAGATACTGTTATAAATGAGTAGGGATATAAACAAATACGGAAAACTATTAGCAATGACACCACTCGAAATGAGTTTTTGCAATATAATGGGGCAGTATTTTATTCGAATGTGAAGGAAATCATTGCGTAAATTGTCCCTTCCCCTCCTTAGAAGTCTAAGCTACAATACGTATCTAATAATTTTGAATTAGAAATATATGCATCGAGTTTCATATCCTTAACTTTAACCTTTATTTTACGGCTTATCAGTACACTGCCAGAATAGTAAATCCGTTCTTTCCCGCGTGGCACTGTACTGACACAGGCGAAAGGTCTACTTTGACCCGTGAGCACACCGGTTGAGAACCAACGTTTTTGGTTCCTTTCACTATGGACTATCTCTTCATACAATAAGGCACATCATTTAAAAAAAAATATGTGTGCTCGCGGGTCAAAGTAAACATTTCGCCTGTGTCAGTACAGTGCCACGCGGGAAAGAACGGATTTACTATTCTAGCAGTGTACTGACAGCCGTAAAATAAAGGTTAAGGTGTCCTGAGTTAAGTAAATGAATAAACTTCCTGCCAACGAAAGAGTAAAGCTTTGGGCTTTAATAGTATCGGGAGTGTAATTATGCATTTCAGCGACCCCGAAAGCTATTGAATAGACACTCATATATTTCAATTAGGAATTTTTAATTTTCACCCCTCCCATTAAACCTCCATGCAGATAATGCTAAAATTTGATGTGAACGATATAGAGGGTATCATACATAATTCATGCACTCAAAAGCCATGGATTTAACATTAATATCGTTCATTTTCGATTATTTTTACATGTTCCTGTGTCTCACATAATTCATGCACTCAAAAGCTATGGATTTAACATTAATATCGTTCATTTTCGATTATTTTTACATGTTCCTGTGTCTCCCATGATAGAACTAGAGGTGATACGGGTTTCGATTCCCGTCAGGAGTCGTGTGGTTCGGGTTCCACGTTAAGTCGTAGATGCACGTCTTGTATAGAGTAGTAGCTGAAAGACACGCTGAACTCTATATCACCTCGCCTCGTGAGATATTCTACGTTTGCATAATTTCTAAACCACTTTTCTTTCTTTCAATCTCCTCCTTCCTCTTAGGACACGCATAGGTTCAAACAGAAACATTCTTCACGGTTGGAGGACGCAAGGCTACTGTACCATACGCGTACAACCCTTATGGGATTAGGTAGTGAGTTGCGCAGTTTGAGTAGCACACACGAATAAACCACGCTTACATTTATTATATATAATTAATAAAATCTCATATTAGGACTTACTCTGCACGTCAAACTTTTAACATATGTGACTTTTTAGATTCTGTTCTTCTTCTGCTTTATTATTATTATTATTATTATTATTATTATTATTATTATTATTATTATTATTATTATTATTATTATTATTATTATTATTATTATTATAGCTATATGAAGCAATTATCTCGGCAAACTTGGTTAATACACACCATTCAGCAACCGGTAGTTGTAGAAATCTGGTTTTTCAGACAGTAGTTGTTAGCTCAATCGGTGGCAGATGCCTCCTTAGCTCAGTGGTTGGTAGTTGCTCGGCAGACGCCGTGCTGTTCACACCGCTGTCTCTGTAGGTGTGCGAGTGGCAGTGTTGAGTGTTTTTTTTTCAACTCACGCCGCATTGTCAAGTGGAGTATTTTCTACTATCAAGTACTTAGTGTTTGCTATTTGCTAATTTCATCATATAGTCTAGTGCGAAGTACTGTTTTCCAGTGAACCATGTCAGTTATTCGAGTGAATACTTTACGTTTATCATTTCAAGATGTAGTGAACAAGCCTAATACATTAGTGTTACATGAATGGATTCGTAATACTTTTCATTTGCTTCCAGATCAAGTTGTCAGTATTGAGTTCGATTACAGTCGCAAACAGTTATATCTAAAGTTAATATCGCAACTGATTTGTGAACAAATTCTCTTTCGAGTGAATGGAAAGGTCACTTATTCAGATGAGCTTGGTACATACAATATTTTAATAGATTCCGCAAGTTCCAATGTAGTGACAGTTCGTTTACATTTGGTACCCACCGAATTACAAGATCAACAGATTTCCCGTGTCCTATCTCAGTATGGTGATATCAAATCCATTACAAATGAAATGTATTCTACTGGCCATATCTACGAAGTCCGAACTGGTAGAAAGATAATACAATACGTATGTGTATTAAGCGCCCTATACCTTCTTATGTGACTATATGTGGTTTACGATTGTGGTTAACGTATGGAGGCCAAGTTAAAACCTGCGCTATCTGTGACTCCCCGAATCATTTTTTGATGGAACGTGCGAAGCGCCGTCTCCCTCCAGCCGTATCGGCTTCCCTCACCAGTGCTCCAACTTCCAGATCACCGCCCATGCCCGGTTCTTTGAACAAAGTGGATACTTTACTGGATGTTCATTCATTTACCAGCTTTCCCGTATTAAGTGAGAAACGTCCTCCGACTTTACAGGAAAACCTTCCATCGCCAACTATGACTTGTGATCCTACTCTTCCAAGTGCACTCACTATAAATGAACCTACTTGTCAACTCGACGTCCCCAAGAGTTTTACCATTGCACCTATCACTAGTACTCCCGCTACTGTCTCCCAGAGAAACCTTGCATCCAATACAACATCTCAGAGTGACTCATCAACTTCCAGTACTATTGTGACGACTTCTTCGGATCTTCCACAACAAAGTCCTCCTGCTCCAGCATTTCCAAAATCGGAAGAGGATCAGTTACCTGAAACCGCCGTAAATACTCCGTTGTCAGCGATTACGGATGACTCCCGCCAAGAAATGAGTGTTTCATCTGAAATGGATTCTCCAACTATAGAAGCATCCCAGTTTTCTGCTCTACCCGAAAAGAGGCGTAGAAAAGGCCGATCTCAGTCCTCACCTCGTGATAACCCCAATCGAGCCAATAAACATCAGAAAACTAAAAGTGTTCTCCCTGTGAATCATAATTGTGTGTCTGGTTTCACAAGGTCACGAGCAGATCCCCATCAAAGTGAACTAAGCACTAAGGTAAACGATGTTGTTGCCCCTCCAGACAAGTGATCATATCACCCCCCAATTTAGGATGGGAATATGTGCGAGAGATATTACCCGTCTTTGTTGTGTCAAGTTCATTATGCCATTTCTTGGCGCAGTGTTTATTTGGTGTATTTTTCTTCTTTTGTGGCCATTAACTATGTTTGCAACGCGTATAGCCACAATTAATATTAACGGTATTTCAAGTCTTACTAAGCAAAAAGCATTAGCCGATTACATCAACAAATCAGATCTGGACATAATTTTCCTTCAAGAGTGCAATATTGATCATTTCTCCTATCTCTTTAATCACATGTGGGAAATCAATCCTTCCGAAACTGGTTCTGGCACTGCTATTTTATATCGTAAAGATATTTCTTTAACCGACTTTTCTAAATTTCCGTCAGGTCGCATTATTACAGCCAATTATGAAAATATACATTTTTGTAACTTATATTCACCTTCAGGCAATAATAATCGTTCCGAGCGCAACTCTTTCTATCTCACTGACGTTCCCACGGAGTTACATTCTGGTACACGAGATTTGATCTGTGTAGGAGACTACAACGTAGTGTTAGATCCTATAGACTCAAGTTTTGGTTACAATACTTCTCTTACACTGCGTAAATTGGTTCAAGACTTTAAGTTAGTTGACGTATGGCGTCATTATAAAGGTAACACCCCAGGGCACACTTTCTTTAGACAAAATGGATCCTCACGTTTGGATAGGATCTATGTCAGTACCACCTTAATTAATTTTGTGCGCTCCATAAACGTTCAACCAGTATGCTTTCTGATCACTGTGCTGTGGTTTGCACCATTGATTTACCCATCCGTAAGTACTTAAAGTCATCCTTTGTTTGGTCGCTCAATAACAGCATTTTAACTGACGAGGATCTTCAGTTGCTCATTACCAATAGATGGAATTATTTAATGCATTTTAAACCTCACAAGAAAAGTGGTGCCCTGGGGAAAAGTTCTTTATAGTATTCACATAACAACACAGTAAAGACAGATCCTCTCTTCTTAAAGAGCAATATAATTACTACTATAACTTATTATGTGAATACTATAAAGAACTTGCTCAAGGAGTAGACGTACTTCCTCGTATTAAGGAAATTAAGGCACTCTTACTCACTTTACATCGTAAAAAATCAAGGTTTTTTCACGAGAGGCAAAACGACGATGCTTCAGCATGAAGTTGCCTCTTTACGTACAGTTAGCCGTGAAAGGCGAAGAGGTAAACAAAACCTTATTTCCAAGGTCACCTTTCCTAACGGTGACGTTCACGAGCATGATCGCGTACTCTCAGCTCTGTATGATGCATACCAGAACCTATATTCCCCCGCTCCAACCCAATCCTCTGAATCCTGCTTCGAACATCCGATCGGTTCTATCACCCCGGAGGCTCGTAACACCCTCAATGAGCCCTTTACAGAACGCGAAGTTCGCCAAGCTATTTTTGCGGGGAAGTTAAACAAATCTCCGGGACCTGATGGTCTTACACTAGAATTTTACCGCCAATTTCACGGCATTCTCACGCCTTTTCTCACAGAAATGTATAACGAACTCCGAGTCACACCCACGTGGAGCTCTTCTTTTACAGCGGCATCATGGTCCTTGTACCTAAACATGCAGGTGCGCATGATTTTGATAATTTTAGACCGATTACCCTCCTTAATGTTGATCAGAAAATTTTGTCACGTTGTCTTGCCTCTCGTTTAGAACCGTTTTTAAATCAGGTCTTACATAATGATCAGTATGGCTTAAAGCATACCAAACCTATGTATTTAGCATTAAGTAATATACGAGAAGGTATTCATTGGTGTCAGAAAACTAGTTCTCCGCAGGCAGCTATATTAGCTCTTGATTTCCATAAGGCATTTGATAGGTTGTCACATGATTATATGTTTACAGTACTTGCAAAATATGGTTTCGGAGACAGTTTTCTTAATTTGATTAAATTTCTTTATACTCAACGATACGTAAAATTAAAAATTAATGGTGCACTTACAAATCCCATCAATGTACGTCGAGGTATTGCACAAGGCTGCCCCCTGTCTTCCATCCTGTATAGCTTGGCTCTCGTACCCTTTCTTTTAAAACAGGAACAACACATTCAAGGTATACAGA
Source organism: Thermobia domestica (assembly GCF_964235325.1). Lineage (NCBI taxonomy): Eukaryota > Metazoa > Arthropoda > Insecta > Zygentoma > Lepismatidae > Thermobia > Thermobia domestica. The sequence goes on from NC_137464.1 coordinate 161,913,927, forward strand.
TTGGTGCAACAACCTTAAAATTACAAGCATTCGTCGATGATATACATTGTTTTCTTAACAGTCCACAAGAACTGTCACGTGTTGAAAACCTCATATCGCACTATGAGCGCATTTCAGGTGCTGTTCTAAATAAACAAAAGTCACGCCTGATGTGTATAAATCCGGCTGACCAACACGTGTATTTTTCTACGATTTCTTGTACTGATCGCATCAAAATGTTAGGTGTAACTTGGCAACGTCGCATAGCAGACACTATAGACTACAATTTTCATACAACAACATGTACTTTGGTTGCACTCATTCACCAAACTAAAGCCCGGCATGTAAGTCTTGCAGGCCGAGTTTACCTTTTAAATGTTTTTATTTTTAGTCGTCTTTGGTTTTTGACGCAATTATTTTCCTTGCCGAAGAAATACCTCAGTGTGATACGAAAACACACAGGGCAACTGCTGTGGCAAAATCACTACCTAAGAGTAAGTCACGAGACCTTGTGTTTACCAAAAGGTGCTGGCGGCCTCGGTCTTAAAAATATACAACTTCAGAGCTACTCGCTGTTACTGCATCGAGTGTGTCAAACATTATGTTCATATTCCGACTCCCTTTCCAGCAAGGCTTTGTGTGTAACATTACGTCATATTGAGCTACAAGCTCCCCTGTATACACAGCCATGGGCTAGCATTGTGCCATACCTCAAGGACGTATTTATTGATATTAGTTACTCGCTTATTGCACGGAGTCACCTTGAAGACCTTTCCGTAAAGCAATTATATAATCAATTTCACTCTATCACAGTTTCTGTTCCCCGTATAGCAGAACATTACCCACTGAAAAACTGGACGCAAATCTGGGCGAACATTCATGCACCGATATTGTCCCCTACCCTGCAATCTCTGTGGTACAGTGTTGTTCATAATATATACCCTACAAACGGGAGACTCTATGAATTGGGTATCCGCAGCCTCTCTTTCTGCGGTACTTGTCATACTCTCGATACTTTACAACACCGGCTCGATAGTTGTTCAAAGAACGTTACAATTTGGTCTCACTATCAAAAAATTATTGCCCGTATATCCCGAACAACTCCTTCTACTATCACTTGTCCGTCACTAATGTTATTTCCTGATTATCAATTTTATCCCTGTACTAAACATAATGCAATTCTGTGGATCACGTCCCATACTATAGATATTCTTTTATGTAATGATTTTAATGGTAATGTGACTTTGTACATCCACCAACTTTTGTTCCGCATGCACACTATTGCATTTCCAATTCGTAAACAAAAGTTTGCTAATTTTCTTGCAGCAATTTATTGATGTGTCCATTGTATGTTTGTTTGTTTATGCTTTCTGATGTAATTGGCTGCTAAGAGTACAACTTTTGTTTGTTTATTGATTCTGATGTAATCGACCGATAACAGTACAATAAAGTATTTAAAAAAAATCGGTAGAGCGCTGAGCCATGGATTCAACGGTTGCGAGTTCGAATCTAGTCTAAGTCAAAAGATTTTTTTCCTGATATAATTCTTGAAATGGGAATGTTTCTCTCTTCACCTTTATCTCGTAATTCTGAATAGAGATGTTTGGATGTGAAAGAAAAAGTATACTAGAATATAAGAAAAGAGAGGTAATTTGCATGATACCTTTTGCAATTTTTAACTATATTTTCACCTATCTAGGACGTTTCTAAAAAGTTCAGACTTCTAGAGCTCCTTTTCGCTCTCTTATGTGTCCTTTAACTAATTTCTACAGTTACTTAGTGAATCACATATACATATATTACAGATGTCGTATTTCTTTCTCTTCTCTCTACATCATGTCTGGAGATGAATGTTTTGACAATAGGTTACAAACACGATTTTAAAAAATAATACGATCTGCGATATCAGTGATACATATTGTGGTGTTTAACTTAACATATAAAACAATAAATAGAAAAACTGAGAATACGAATCTTTTCGTGCACTGATGCTTCAATAACAGTGAACTGATGCTTCAAATCTGTGTCTTTACTCCCTTCACCTATGTTTATTCCTTAGTCAAAATAAAAACTCTTCATAATTAATCACAAATTCTTATACAACCATCCCTTCCTTGGAGTACTGCGCGGTCACATACCCGTCACTGCGATGTAAAGGCACTTATGGCGACGAGGAAACAATTCTGATTCAAAGGAAGGAAATAAACTACTGTATAGTACTGGAGTTAATTTAATAGAATTTAATTGTATAGGCAGTACTGAGGCTATATGAGACAAAGTATATTGCTGAAAGTGAAATATGGGTTACTATTAGGGTTTTATCCCAGGTATAATACACCCACTAATGATTGAACCTGGAACACCCGATGGAAACCGTTAACGCTAGCGAATTAGCTATGAAGACATACACCAGACCATAATTCTAAGTCAAGAATGAAGGGGAAAAAATAAGAAGCGGAAACGACAGACTATACGATAATAATACTCTCACGATTTCAATTTCACATTATTTATTTCAAGACTTTTGAGACGAGACCGTGACGAGAAAGAGATTTGGCCCTAGAGACCAACACCGAGATCGAGACAAGCATCTGTTGACAGAGACGAGACCGAAACCGAGACAACGATTTTTGACTCGAGACGAGATCGAAACCAGACCGAGGTCGAGACTGTACAAAGTCTCATCTCGATATCATCCCTTTGCCGTAAAGCCGTATGCTTAAAATAACACTTATTAAAAACCTAAATTTCCCTACATTTTATCTCATATTCGTAAAATCTTCCTTTTTCCCTCTTTAAAAAATCTTCAATAAATCTCTCTGCGCTGCGGAAAGTTTTCCTCAAACTAGCATTACTTGCGACTGTAGCATTAGCACCAAATTGATGTAGGAGTACATTTCAATTGAAAAGGACTGTTTTACAGCCAACAAAAAGATTAGACTTTATTGTTCTTGCGATGTATTTTATCTGTATCTCAGGCTGTACAATATTTATTTGAAGCTATATCTAGGGAGCGAGTGGCTCAGTGACAGAGCGTTCACCTCCGGTGCTTGGGGTCCCTGGATCGATCCCAGCTCGCGCGTGTGGACTTTGTGCTGGACAAACACCGTGCTCGTGGGTTTTCTCGGGGTTCTCCTGTTTCCTCCCACTTTCTTCATTCCACCATTTCACTCATTTCTCATTATCACCGTCTCCTTTAGCCTAACTGGCATAACCGTGGAACGTTAAATCTAAAGATTTCATTTTTTCATTTGAAGCAATATGGAAATGTTTGCATCCTAACATTTTCTCTAATAAATATTCACATATAAAACACAAAATACCTTTTTCAGTTTGGCACTCTCTTCACCTGGCGTCTCCTGCGAACGCGTAGTTTGCAGGATTCAAGATCCGGCTCTGTTTTAATGTCAAATAGCTACAAAAATGAAATTAAATCTTTGAGTTTAACATCCCACAATTATGTCCTTTAGACTAAGGAAGTGCATTATTATGGAAGAATTTTTGGAATGAGCATGTTGAGGAAAACGGAGAATCTTGAGAAAACCCACTGACACAATGCTGTCCACCACAAACTCATTTTTGACCGAGGACACCATGCACCATAGGTAAGCACTCTATAACAGAGCCACCGTGCTCTCCACAAACGGCTACAAGAAACAAAGTTAGTGGAGTAGCTTTCCCCATCAGGAAGTCGCGGTCGGCAAGAAAGATTGCCGCCGTCGAAGGTGGCGGCCGCCGGTAGACAGCCGGCATGTGTCCGTGGCGGCACGACGATCTACTTGTTCAAATTTGCCGACCTTTTGCCGAGGCGGCAAGCGGTCGAAAATCGTAAAAAAAAAAAAAAAATGCTCTTTCCCGATTGTTGCCGGCCGTCAGTGTCGGCAAAACAGTCGGAAAGGCCTCTTTCCGACCCTCTGATGACCCCTAATGCCGGCTTCTTTTCGACGGCGGCGCCGGCGCATTTACTGAGCCTTTACGGCTGATTGTCGGCTACTCGGCAAGGCCTGTTTTCGACGGCGGCGTCGGCGCATTTAATGCTCATTTCCGGTTGTTTGCCGACTGCTCGAAAGAACCTCTTTTCGATGTCGGCTTCCCGATTCTCCCACAGGTGGCATCCGACCTCTTGCCGCCGTCGAAAAGTGGCTCTTCGCCGACTGGAAATCAACCCTTCAGGAAGGCAAAATTTTCATCACCTTTTACATTAGTCTTGTCTAAATCTTCCCCCATGCTATAATTTCTCGACAAGAAGCACCCTTGAAAGTTTTTGAAGTATAATACTTGCATTTTTTGTGTGTGTCCCAGTATAAAATTTCTTCCTTTTTGCTTTTTTGCAGCACTCTAAGCCAAAGAAAAAAAAAGAAAAAAAAGAAATTGAATGGGATGTACAAGTATTATATGCTTTCAGAACTAGCAATTGTGCCCTTGCCGAGAAATCATAGCACGGAGGCAGACTTTATTTATTTATTTAACAATCACCAGACACAGCTCAGAGGCCATTTTACACTGGATATCCAACAACAAGAATAACAATGGAAAGGATTTGGGAAGGTATCGGCCAGGGCCTGTTTAGTAGGTACCATCCCGGCATTTGCCTGGTAGGACTGAGGGAAACCCTGGAAAACGTTAGTTTGGATGATCGGCAGCGGAATTTGAACTCACGACCTCCCGAATGCGAAGCCAATACTCTACCACTTGAGCTACTTCACTCGGCAAAGCTACTGTAAAAGGTGGTGAAACTTTTGCCTTCGTGAAGGGTTGATTTCCAGTCGGCAAAGGGCCACTTTTCGAAGCCGGCAAGAGATCGGATGCCGCCTGTGGGAGAATCGGGAAGGCCTGACATCGAAAAGAGGTCCTTTTGAGCAGTCAGCAAACAGCCGGAAAGGCGCATAAAATGCGCCGGCGCTAGAAAGTAGCCTTTCCGAGCAGCCGGCAAACAGCACAAAAGGTGCGTAGCAATGCAATGAAAATCATGGCGGGTTCCCACCAGTAATGTTGCACTCGGTACATACGCAGTACATTTCTACAATTCTTAGTAAGATTTAAGTGTCATATAGAGGAAAAGTATCTGGGAATAACTTACAAATCCTTGAAAGCGACCTAAAAATAACAAGTAAGCAGCTAATAATGCCCGTTAAGAATAAATCATTGAACACATCTGTGGGTCTAATGTGAAATACTTTTAACAGTCAGTACATTTTCCCCCTGAAAGCACATTTTTAACTAGTGATAATCGCAAGAGTCTTGGTCTTGCAGTTTTTGCAAGAGTCTTGCATGCAGGATCAAGACCAAGACCAAGACCAGGAATCCCGATGCAAGACCAAGACCAGGACCAAGACCATACCTACAAGACCAAGACAAGCCCAAGACTCTTGCGCAAGAGTCTTGCACAAGTACCGACACTACTTGATTTCTTTTTAAATATAGAACGTAAAAAAGAAGGAGATGGATTTCTTGGCTTCAGTAAAAATGCTCCTGGAGTGAATGTGTTCCCAGTAGTTTATGCAATCCGTGTGAGTTTATCTGCCCCTGTAGCATATAGCTACAGTATGTCGTTTTCTGAATTGGTTGTTCGCGTTTTCTGTAGATATTGCTCGTTTTCAAGCCACACTGGTGTCATCTTGCGCCATGTGAGCTTTTTTTGGTGGACAAACACTGTGTGCGTGGATTTTTCTCGATGTTTTCCAGTTTCCTCCTACTTTCTTCATTCCACCATTTTAGTCATTTCTCATCATTACCGTCTCCCTCAGCCTTGATGCATAACGTGGGACGTTAAACTAGATACTTAATTTAATTTCAAAGCATATTAATGGCGTTCTTCTTCCAAAACTAAAGAGAAATGTAGTATTGAACATCGGTAATACCGTACACCATAGGTGTCGACTACATGGGTATGGCCTTGGATCCGGGACTCAAGCATCCGTTGGAAATTTTTAATGTGCGCTCATAAAATTAATATCGAAATAACATTTTCATGACATTGACAAAAAATTTGTTCATATGACGGCAAGTTTGGTTTCATGGACAGATGCTTGTACGTTGAATAATTGTTTATTAATATAACTTTTAGTCTCCTTAGGTATACGGCACATCGAGGATTGAGCGATATAATATTATACTACAACAATAAATCTATATTAAAAAATTGAAAGTGACTATTTTTGTGACTACTAATCTCTTGAACCACCCGATCGATCGCGATCAAATTTTAAACATAGATGTGATTTGGACCTGGGAGTGTTTCCATCATTTCACTTTGGCGGTAAAACTTAGGGAAGGGGAGAAGGAGGAGTTATAAAATAATAAATAAAACTTAATAACTCTGGAACCAAACGACCAATCTCGATCAATTTTTAACATAGATGAGGTTCAAGCCTGGAATGTTATCTGTCAGTTGACTTTGACGGAGCAACGTAGGGGAGGAGGAGGAGGAGGGGGAGATCTATAAAAATCGCTATAAATAAAAATAAAAATGACTAAGTTAGTGACTTAATAACTCTTGGTTCGGGCTTATGGTGGTTTTTATCAAATCACTTTGACGGTAGAACTTTGACGGGGAGGGGAAGGGGATAGAAAATGTACACTTCTCCAAAATATAATTGCATGCCCGAAGTTTTCCAAGTCGCTTAAAATGCTAAGTTTGGCAACAACGCATTCTGAATGAGAGGAGGGGAAGGAATGAAAAAAGAAACACGACCTATCAACACAGCTCACAGCTTGCTGTTTGAAATTCTCAGTTCTTCTTTTGTTACTTCTAATAATGATACTTCTAGCACAAAACAGTACCTTAGCATTAATGCAGCAAACTTTTTTCTTTTTAAAAAAAGAAAACACACATACTTCTCAAAGAAAAACAAAGATAGTCATAAAAACAAGGATAGGTAAGGAGTTCGTCATCTATCAATGCAACTGAAGGAGCGTTCTCTAGTTCTTCTGATAGCCATGCGTACTAAACAGTCTATTTTTGTGTTGATGCAATACTTTTTAAGCTGGTCCGAATCCCACTCGATGCATTTATTTTTTTTATTTCGTAATTTTTCAGTCATTCTTGCCGTACATTTTTATAGTATATTACACGGAGGTGATGGACAACTTTCTATTTTATCCAAAAATAAGTGTAGAGGCGTAGAACCTTTCCTATATATCCCACAGTGAGTCCCCCTTAGTGCAAATAACTTCTTGCATCGATCCATAAAATTTTCGAAAACCTGTAAATAAATCCGGAGATCTAGTGTTCAGGAAATCAGTATCAGATCTAATACCTCGTTCATCACTACCAGAATGCAATTCGTATTACTATTATTATTATTATTATTATTATTATTATTATTATTATTATTATTATTATTATTATTATTATTATTATTATTATTATTATTATTATTAATGTCTTTGGCGTGGGAGACTTGGCTTCGATTCCCGACTTGAGTTCATGTGGTTCTGGGTCTACGTTAAGCTGTACGTTCACTTCTCATATAGCTTTGCTGCTGAAAGGGGTGCTAAACTCAAAATCAAATATACTATTATTATTATTATTATTATTATTATTATTATTATTATTATTATTATTATTATTATTATACGCATCTTTGACATGGAAGACCCGGGTTCGATTGCCGGCGGGTGCTCATGTGTTTCGGGACCTACGTTAAGCTGTAGGTTTACTTCTTACATAGCTCGCTGCTGAAAAGAGCGCTAACTCAAAATCTATTATTATTATTATTATTATTATTATTATTATTATTATTATTATTATTATTATTATTATTATTATTATTATTATTATTATAAGTAGGAAATAGAAAAAAGGTTTTAGGGTACTAAATTTGGTGAGATATTTTATTTCTTCCCAATATGGACTTTATTGTTGTCTTGGTGTATCAGAACCATTTTAGATAGGTTTTCACGACGATCTCACATTTTTTTCACTTAAAAGTCTTAATAGCTCTCAATACCGCACAAGAATGCATTTAGTTACATAATACCTTGGCCATCACCTTACTCCGAACATTCTCACTTAGTATTTTACGAGAAAAGATGAGGTGTGTTCTCTACTGTTTTCAAATCGGTTTTGTCTCAGGTTCAAAATAGTGGATGTAAGCCATACATTGAATTATGATATTTTTAAATACCTCGTTGTATTCTATTTTTAAAGATAAATGATGTGCTCAAAAGTGAGATCTCTTTCACATTTTCCTATAGAAAAGCTTGTCTGAAGAGAAACGAAAGTGAGTTGAGGCCATAGTTGGACACTATTTATTATATCTTAGATCCTCCGCACGGCGATGTTTCAGCTTCCAGGGGGAAACGTACACATAGAAAAAACACTGAACTCGCTGCCAACTGTGTTCAGCATTCAGATTTGGGAACCTGCCTCGTCAATATTTTCCTCATGCTCTACCACATATTTGTATCTTCAAAACTTCATCAGAGGATGTTATAACTTCTGATACAAAATTCCTATAATTTCTATAGCACACCAAAGGTTTTGATTTTGCAAAACTGTCAGAGATAACATCAATTTTTCTGGGTCCGTATTATTGAAGGTGCACTGCAGCGAAGTTAATTAGAAAATACTTTTGACCTTTCAGAAATTGCAACGCAATTTCTCACAGTAGCATTAGAAGTTTCACGGTTCCTCAACAATTGACACATATCTAGTTGGATTTTTGGGGTGATATCCTTCTAGTAGAGGTACCCAATAAAAGCTCGGTAATGCGCACCACAGAGCCGGTTAGGTTGCGATGAGATATCCGCTCTGTTCGACTCGGCTCAGATGAACCATCCTCTCGATTCGACTCGCTTGAGGTCCGCCACATCTCGGTAGACGTGATATATGAGCGGTCTTTCTTAGCTCTGTAATGAACAAGCCGCGAGCCGACCAATTTAAACCAATTGCACAATTAGAGTCAGCACGTTTTATTCAGCGCATTGAAATCAGAGATGTGCGTCTACGTGTAAAAAACGATAGTTTACGTTTACGTGTCAACTATGCGTAGACAATGTAAACAACGTAGACTATGTAGAATATGTCAACAACACGTAATTTAATATGGCATCGTGGACAATAAAGGAGCTTTATTTTGTCGTTACCTTGCGAAATTGCGTACAAAATAAAATGCCTAGACCAGCGAATAGTAACTTTCGAATACTTAGTTTCGTCTTGATGAAGGAAAATGAAAAATATTACGCATTTTGTAAAATATGCAAGAAAAAATTGGCAAATACAGCAGATTCAAGACTGAAAGCTCACAGGTGAGAATTAGTTTTGTAAATTTCATTATAAAAGCAGTGCTCGAAGTGGAAAATCTAAGGAAGTGGTATGTGCAGAGCAGAGTAAACATACAGATTAGATAATTCCCTCTACTTTTTATATGTTACTCGTTTCCCTAATCTTTCGCTGCACGCATATTTGCGGATCCCAAACGTTTCAGATATCCTCTGATCTGATTGGTCCATACAGATAAGATATCAGAAGACATGATCTACATATAGCACAAAGTAAACGGCAAATGTTGTGGGGTCTGATAACCGAGTGGGCTAGCGCAACGTGCTAGTGAAGAAAATGTTTTTGGCGTGGGTTCAAATCCTGCCTACGAACAGTTTTTTTTACTACTTTTAAAAATTTTTATAACACTTCTTTCGTTAAAATAAGATTAAAAATAATATTCAAAAAGTGATTTAACGATCATTTTTAAAAAAAATTTCATTAAACTTCTTTCATTAAAATAAGTTTGCCCTTGTACTATATAGATCCACAGGAAATGTAGTAGTAGTACGTTGCCCTTGTACTATATAGATCCACAGCTAATGTAGTAGTAGTAGTAGGAACGGGGGTTAGAAGCCCCGCAGGGGTTGTTAATGGGTTCTGTTCTCGACATCAAATTGGCAAGAATGCTGAAACGTTTGGAATCGGCAAAAATGCTCGCTGCACCGAAGCGAAACAACTGAATGAAGAAATATGAACAAACGAGCAACGAAATTGTTCCTTACATTTGATAGTGGTTGTCTACATAGTCTACACGGGAAAAGGTGTAATGTAGATTACGTATAGATTACAGTAGACAATCGCGTAGACGTAAAATTATAGTTTACGGCACATCACTGATTGAAATGGACCGAGTTTCGTCGCTAGAGGTTAGATTGGTTGTCTCTTTTATGGAAATGACTGTATGTCCGGCTTAATGAGTCTTCCTGTATCTGATCTCTTCTTAAAGACATCCTTTGGTTCGGCTGTGAAGAGTATTGTTACAAAACAAAGTAAATTTCCTACTCGATAAATTTCTTGTATAGCTATCTTGAAAAATTAATGGATTTACGCAGTGTTCAGTAGCTTTTATCAATTCAGGTGAATAGGGTAATGGTTTTTGTTGGACATTTGAAAAACAAACACTAAAAAGACCGATGTTTTTTTTTATTATTGAAAATAAAACTTCACCGGTTTTGTTTACAACACCATGTTTCGCATCCATACAGCACCGCAGGGTTTTCATTGGAGAAAAGATATTCAAGTGACAATTAGTTCACATTTCTTTACTGTTTATGCACTTTCCTGTTCTGTTGGAAATATCAGTAAAAGTGTTTAATGAGTGTCAATTTTGGCAACAACGACATGCTGATGTTCTCTCATGCTTCACAGCGTAAGCGTGAAGATTCATGAATTATCGGAAATGAATTTTCTAAAAGGTAGTCCAAACTTTTGATTATATATAGGGTAATTCTGAATAGGCCTAACATAGGACATTAAAAGCAAAATGATGATATAGAAATATAATTTGACAGAAACGTGAAATATCTTGTCTAGAGTTCAATCTGTTGGTTAGGTTACTTTTAAAGTGTATCGCGTTACTTTGTTGTCAACTTTTTCTTATATACAGTATATGACACAAGTTATACTAGCTGATTGTTGTTACTTATATAACTCACAGGCGGTTCGGAAGTAGCGCGCTATTTGTAGCGAAGATGCAATAGCTAGCTACAAATTTTGTAGCTTTAGATGTAGCGGCGCTACAAGTCAAAATCTGTAGCTTGTAGCTGTAGCTGAGCTACATATTTTTATATTGTGTAGCGAATTTTGCACTAAAGCTACAAATAAACCTTTTCCAGGACGCAAAAATATTTTGTAACTCCAGCATTTCCTCACATTTTTTAGTAAATTTTTATATGATGATACGGAGAAAATATGATTGTTTTCTGATTTCTACCTCCAATTATTTTGCAACAATATTACAAGAAAATTTTCTGAAATAAATTGCGTACTGACGATCGGTCAAAAGAATAGTAATGACTCTTAAAATAGACCTACATGCCATTCTAGCAGCGACAGCATATACATTTTTGGGGGAGGGGGTAATATATATTAAAAAAGAGCAGACAAAATGCATACTTTACTGTGAAATGTAAATTGACAGACAAAGCTTTTATGTAATATTTTAACCGAACTTCTAAGTTCAGTTAGAAATGTAGATGCCATGACATATTATAATGCATGATGCCAAGTAAACTGTATTTGTGACAAGAGCTTAAGTAGCGAATACGTTTCTGAAAATCTAGCTAATAGTTGTAGCGAGCTACAATTTTTATCATGTAGCTCTAGAGCAGCTACTTTTGAAAAGTAACTTTCCGATCACTGCTCATATTAAAATAATGTTGGCAAATGGTGAATATACTGTATACTTGCCTTCTACGTGTGCCTCTCGGGTCTACTCTAGGCGATCTTGCTTTCCTCGATTTCAACAAGCGATAGAAGGAAATTTATCACCTTTCTCATTTGGATTTCTGTATGCTCAGAAAACTGTTAAAGTTAAGGATATGATTTAGAATACTCGGGTCATAACCAAAGAAGGGGCATGAAAACCATGGCCCTACTCACATGAACCGATAAAAACTACTAAACACTGCTTAAATCGATTAATTCTTTACGATAGCTATGCAAAAAGTTTAAAGAGTTGGAAATAGTGGTGACAACCGGCTCGGTTCGAGCACCGAGATACCGGCGCAGCTTGAACTCCGGCTCGGTTCAACTGAGCCAACATCTCGATTCGGATGATTGGAATGAGCCATTGGCTCGGTTCGGCTCGGCTCAGGTGAGCCATTGGCTAGAACCAGGTCGGTTGAGATGAGCTACCTGCTCGGTTCGGCTCGGCTGAGCTAGGCCTAGGTGAGCCATCGGCTCGAGTCTGCTCGGTTGGGGTGAGCCATCAGCTCGGTTCGGCTCAGTTTAGGTAAGCCATTGGTTCGAGCCGGCTCAGTTGGAATGAACCATCGGCTCGAGCCGGCACGGTTGGATGAGCTGTTGGCTTGGCTCACTTCTCACACTTGTCAGTTCGGCTCGGTAGTGTCTGAGCCGGGAGCCAAGCTGCTCTAGCCGTTGACAACAGAGACGGAGTGGGTCAGTGGGTCGGTGGGTCAGTGGGTCAAGTGGGTCAAGTTTTCTGAGTGGGTGAGTGGGTCGTGGGTCAACAGCATGTGACCCACTGCGACACACCACCCACCGTGACCCACTGCGACCCACCACCCACCGTGACCCACTGCGACCCACCACCCATCATGACCCACTGTGACCCACCACCCACCGTGACCCACGGCAACCCACCACCCACCATGACCCACTGTGACCCACCACCCACCGTGACCCACTGCGACCCACCGACTCAGTATGATCTACCGACCCTCTCTGCTCACTGCATTGTAGACAGTATCTTCTGAAGACTGGTAAATTTGTCTCCGTTTTACTTTCAAGACCATCATTTCCCTTCCTTTTCCACTTGTTTCTGTCTACTTACCTGAGGTGAGTATATCTAACCAAGTGAAAAAAGAACTTCAGGCACTTTTGGATACTGATATTTTTAATAGTAATAATAGCAATAGGACTTACACTACAACTTGGCTTTCGAGACCTGTGAATTTTTAGAGCTAACTACTGGAAAAAATACATTTTTGAATCACTGTAATATATAAATTGTTATATAAAAAATTCAATGTAACTATGTGTAGGCCTACCTGATCATCACGGTCAAATTGCAAAGTCAAATGAAATTACTTTTAGTATACAGTTAGGCCTTAATCCAAACTGGGATGTTATATTGATTTCATTATAATGTATAATATCCTAAGGGGGCAGTGAGGATCCGAATTTTTGAAAAAAAAAAAAAAAGAGTATCTCGCAAGCCGTTAAACTTATTGAGTTGAAATTCAGTGTATTAACTCTTTATTGAAAATAAACAGAATGTGTCCTAGCATTTTTTTAAAATTCTCCTTTATGTGGGGGGGGGGACTTTCTATATATGGAAAATTGGTAGTGAGTTTGTTTGTAAAAATGATCGAAAATGATCAATGTTATTTAAGAAAAAATCAGAAACAAAAAATATAGTGCTTGGCTTCATATATCCATTGCTTTCTGCTATAAAAATTGCTGAAGCTTATATTTATTATATGGAGCGCTTACAGCGCAGGGCAATCAACCCATAAAGTTGTGAGAAAAATAGGCATAAAATTTGTACTGTAAGCTAAATTTGAAGTTTGGATTGTACGCATAATTGTATGGAAAATTTTACACTTTTTTCCCTTTACGTTGGTCTACTTACTTTGATTTGGAACTTTGAAATTTCATCCTTTTTTCCACTGAAAAGTATTGATAACTCAACAAGGAAATAATTATACTATGATAATCTAATTGAAATTCATCGTAATTTGGCACATGGCAAACAGCAGTGTGGTAACTGAAGTTGAAGGAGGGAAACTCCCATTCACCTCTGAACACTTCCCAGGAAGCTCGTTCCCTTTCGCTTTTTAGACGGGGAGGGAACTTGGTAATGATATCAAACCTTCATGTGTAATTACAAAAATTAAATTTATAAACAAATAAGAAATCATCAGTTTATCAGGCTTTAATTGATAATTTATTCACAAGATTCCTTATCAAAGGCGTGGTAGATGAAGTTTCTGTTCTACATGGGTCGACATTGCCAACTGACATGGTCGATATGGGAAAGATGTATGGTGATAGAGAGATGATACTACTTGCTGAGTATTTCAAACCTGACCAAGAAAAATCGTTATCAGACTTAAGTTTAACAAGTAGATTGTCGATGAGAAGTTGCAGAAATCGGGTAGAAGTATTATCAATTTCCACGACAGAGTGCGAACAGGGATTTCCCCTTATGAATTTACAGATGACTGATATTAGAAATAGACTAAGTGCTCAAACATTGTCTAACTTGTTCATCAATGTTAATGGCCCACCGCTAGACATGCTCAAAGTAGACGAGCAAGTTATTTCTTGGCTGAAGGATGGACATCATTCCACTGCGGATGATTTACCGCCAAAAAGTTGCCAACAGGAAATAAATCTGATTTCAGATTTGTTTTAAAGTGGAAAATTACGAGTTACGGAAAATGTATACTTGTATTACTAATGGCTTATTTGTGTTATTCAACTTTGTACCTAATTTTTAGTAAGTCTCTTCTTTGCTTTAGATAAACTACTTTGAATAAATATTCAAAATAATTGCAATTATGCATATTTGTAACTTAAATTTAACATGGTGTTTTAGTAATTACACAAATTACAATTATGAGCATGTTTTATGGAGATGCTCTCACATAGGGTACCCGAGCACCTTTATACCCTATGAACAACTGATTTTTCAAGTCTTTTGTGAGAAAAGTACTGTGAACTGAGAAACCATAACCTTTTCCATATTGTACAGGGGTATTTTCCTGCGAATAGAAGTTCCTTGTGGAATGCATTCAGAAATTAACACTTGCAAGAATACTCTCTTAGTAAAGTATATTTTAGACACACACTAATTTCCGCCCACCTCGAACTGTTTCAATTTCCTCACTGACAAACACTTTACGATTTTATATCGTAAAGGTCAGATCCACCGTTATTGTAACAGAGTGGTGCTTGAGCGATTGACTAGAAATTCAAACTCCGATTAGTGTCAATTTCACAGTCTTGTTTTATTACAAGTGTAAACTCTTTAGTCAGTTCAGAAGAGGCTGTGGATGTGTTCAGAGTAGGTCACGGTGGGTGGTGGGTCATAGTGGGTCACCGTGGGTGGTGGGTCGTGGTGGGTCACAGTGGGTCACCGTGGGTGGTGGGTCGTGGGTCAGAGTGGGTCATGGTAGGTGGTGGGTCAGTGGGTCGTGGGTCACGGTGGGTGGTGGGTCAAAGGGTCGTGGGTCAAGTTTTCATTGACCCACGCCAACTCTGGACAACACTACTACTTGGAACCTGAAAAATACCGATTTGAAAGCCGTAGAGAAAACACCTCATCTCCACTTGCAAAATACTCATGAGAGATTGTTCGTTGTAAGATGATGGCCAATGCTTCATGAAACTGAGGGCATTCTTGTGAGATAGAATCTAGCAAATGTGACCTACTCGGGATTTATTTTGAGGTTTGAGAGCTCTTAAGACGTTTGAGTCAAAAATGTGAAATCGTCGTGAAAACCTATTTAAAATGGTTCTGATACATTGTGAGCTAGTGGTATACTATGCCACGCTTAATTGCATGCATGGGGAGCATGCCCGCGACCGTTCGGTCTATTTAATGGACGGGTTCCGCCTACAATGCACCCCGCCCGTAGTTGCTCAATATACGCTATATTGCACGTGCACGAAGTGCACCGTCAAGATTTGTCCCCTAACCTTGACACCTAAGTGTGTCACCCCCATTCACTGAGGGAGTGGGATACGCCCACTGCGCGGCCAGACCGAAGTGCTGAGTGCCTACCAGTAGACCTACTGGTTGAGGCAGACTGCTAGCGAGTCAGTCCTACCATGCTCTGCAGGCATGGCGCCCGAGCGTTATAAGGCAAGCTCACCTCCCGCCCGTGTTCACCGTTACCCAGATTCCTGGGATTGGCTCCCACAAGCTACCGAATCCCACGGTATGACCACAGCCTGGCAGAGTCCAACCCAATCCGCGGCCCCAGGCTAATGCCCGAGGGGGCTCGTTCAATCCCGGCCCTGCCTACCTCTATCGTTCAACTGGCAACCGCCTTATCATGTAGAGGTACCATGCACACGTCGAGATACTCCCGTATCTCATCCCGGACCCAATGGTACGTGTTAAGTTACCATTTGAGTTTGGTGCCGGCCCATGCCCCACGGAGCTTCCTCCCTTTAGCAGGATCAGAACCGTTACCCATATTCCTGGGATTGGCCCCTCCCCCACTTCCGGTTGGTCCTCCCGCAGGCTGGAATCCGACACTCCCCCCCCCCCCGGTAGGGTCGTCCAAGCAATACGGGACTTCCTCTAGTTACGGTAGAGGTACACCGTACATTACCAGAGACAATGACTGATGTAGACCGTTTGCTCAAGGCAGACATTGTCATTTGGGAGCCGTGTCTCCCGAGGGAGCCGTGTCTCCCCTGGTAGGCCCGCCCAAATAATACGGGGCTACCTATCTTTAACGTGTTTAGGTACCACGTACACGTTGTAGCAATGCTACTTGTCCGAATCCCAATGGTACGTGTAAGCCACCATTAGAAGGGACAGCCACACCCTTCCTTCGGTAGGGTCGTCCAAACAATACGGGACTACCTCTTCTTACGAGAGAGGTGAACCGTACATTACCAGATCCAATGGCTGATGTAGACTGTCTACCTTTAAAGACAAAGGCCATTTGGGAGCGGCGGCTCCCCTGGTAGGGTCGTGGCTCCTGCACCCAGCTCACACTACTGGGACGAAGGAGGGACCCACTTCCTCAGCGCTCCTGAGGTACGAGTATGCGTTAGGATACAAGGTATCCCATCCCGGACCCAAGAGAACGCATTACACTCTCTTTGAGGGCAGTACCTACATCATCCTCCCGGTAGGGCGTTGGATCCGCCCACCCAGGGCACACCAACTACCCACTCTTTTTAGCGTGTTGGGGTACCACGCAGCCTTATCTCCCGGACCCAAGGGCACGGCTTAGTTGCCCATTTCGGGGGATACCCAAGGGCTCACCCCCGCCGGTAGGTGCGCCAGCTAAGCTACCTACCCCACTGAGGACGTGATGGAGTCACACGTACTCTCCCAGATCCAATGGCACGAGTTAGTCGCCCATTTCAGAGGATGCCCCCCGAAGGCTCACCTCTGCCGGTAGGTTGTCGACACCACGTGCTAACCCACTACCATGAGGCACTTAAAGTACCGGTAGATGGGTCCGGGCACAGTTGCCAACCTATCTCCCCCTCCGGGTTAACCGCACCACCACGAGGCGTGTGACCCGGCATACCTTAGAGGGGGTCACTCCCCCTTTCTCAGCACGGGCTTACACCAAGATAACAGGGGGGCGCGGTGGCTCAGTGGTAGAGCGTTCACCTCTGGTGCTTGGGTCCCGGGTTCGATCCCTGCCCCCGCCAAGTGAACTTTGTGGTGGACAAAGACCGTGCTCGTGGGTTTTCTCGGGGTTCTCCCGTTTCCTCCCACTTTCTTCATTCCACCATTTCTCTCATTATCACCGTCTCCTTTAGCCTAACCGGCATAATTGTGGGACGTAAAACTCAAAGATTTCATTTTTTTACACCAAGATAACAACATACAATCCATAGGTGTAACCAGCACCGTAACTTAGTTTTTTCGGGGGGGGGGGGCAGCATTAAGACGCGTATTAGGAACCCATAGAAAAGTTTTTTTTTTCTAATTCTTGGGCCCCCTCTTTCCATCTTTCTCTTACTCTTTATGGAGCCCCGGAGACTGTGGGACCTCCCGCACGGCAAGGTCTGCGATTCCATTAGTTGCGCCCCTGATCCCGTTTCATACATGACAAATTAATTAAGGGGACAATATTGACAAATCCCAAAGCCATACTAATACATTTTATTTCTAGGGCACCTAATATTAGACATTTTTTACTGAAATGGGCTCCAGACTCATTTCTGTTTTATTTACCTTTTGTGTACTGTTTTATTTAAATAATGTATTGAATCTGTTTGATGATTCATTTATAATTTTATCCTCGTAACGTATATGGAGTAAAAAAAAATTGTCTTAACATGGGCCTCCATCGAACGGCGGGGAGCTTCACTGGAAGGGGCAGTTGCCCGATGCCCCCCACAAGTTACAACCCTGGGTGTATCAACAAACTGGGAGAAAATAAAATGTCTCACCAAATTTAGTACCCTAAAACTTTTTTTCTATTTCCTATTTATAATAATAATAGGCTTAATAATAATAATAATAATAATAATAATAATAATAATAATAATAATAATAATAATAATAATAATAATAATATATTTGATTTTGAGTTTAGGGTCCCTTTCAGCAGCGAGACTATATGAGAAGTAAACCTACTGCTTAACGTAGGCCCCGAACCACATGAACTCCCGCCGGGAATCGAACTCGGGTCTCCCATGCTAAAGAAGCGTATAATACTAATAATAATAATAATAATAATAATAATAATAATAATAATAATAATAATAATAATAATAATAATAATAATATGAACTGCATTCTGGTAGTTATGAAGGAGTATTAGGGCTGATAGTGGTGATTTTCTGGACACTAGAACTCGGGATTTATTTTGAGGTTTACGAAAATCTTACGGATCGATGCAAGAAGTAATTTGCACTAAGAATGAATCACAATGGGATATATAGAAAAGGTTTTGCACCTGTACACCTTCTTATTTTTGGATAAATTAGAAAGTTGTCCATCAGTTCCATGTTATACATATACTATAAAAGTGTACGGCAGAAATAAATGAAAAATTACAAAATGAAATAAAAGTTAGAGCATCGAGTGGGACTCGAATCGGGTTCAAAAGTACTAAATTCGCACAGAAAGCAAGAACTTAGCTCGCATGGCTATCGAAACAACTATGAAGCTCCATTCTTATTTCATGAATAAAGAACGAATTTCTTAACAATTCCCCCTCCCTTTTTAAACGAATATTGTGGTCGAAAAGCATGTGTGATTTACTTACAACCAAGCTTTCTGCATTTACCAAGTACTATGATGTTCTAAATGTATCATTACATTAAGTTATAAAAAGAGAACTGACAAGGAAGGGTCACGCAGTGGCTCCGCTGAGATCCGAACGAGACAATTGTGTTTGAATTTGATATGTTATAACTAGATAAATCCCGAAGTTATACGTGCCACCGGGCGTAATGTCGTGAGTTACAATATATTTTGTAATGTAAAAGCTACAAAGCTGGCAGAATAGTTTGAACCGATTTATTTGTTCAGAGACGGTTGGATAAATGGAAAACTCGGGCAACACGTATCCTATCATTTTGAAGGACACACATTTTCGGATAAAAATGTTTGCTCCAATGTCCCCACAGGGTCCCAGACGTGGTCCAACTCAAAATTTTCAATTGGCAAAGGGGGTTAACTGGCACATCGTTTGAAACCTCTTGTTAAATGAAAGTAGATGAAGCAAGTCTCAACTTTCTACGACAACCCTGTCTAAAATTGCGGCGGGTCAAAATGTAAACAAAAGCTTAATTGAAAATCTATGGAAACCTTGAATTCAAGATGGCCGCTTAAAACCTATGTCATTCATAACAGTACAAGTCTAAATCTCTATTTTTCTCGATTGTGTATTCAGAAACAATAGGAAGAATAAAGAACAATTGAATTTTGATTCACTTCAACTATTATTTCAATCGGTAACAACACATACGTATATGTTTTGTTCTTAATGCACGTTCGTCACGGTTCTATTGACATCATTTACTTCAATATAACGAATATGCGATGAACACACAACTCTGATTTCCTATTCATACTGCTAAACAAAAGTTGAAAAGTTGAATACCATAGATTTTTTTTCTAATTTTGTCATACGCAGTTCACGCATAAAGGACTTGCTGCACCACTCAGGTTGGGGCTCTATTGTAACGTGCTCGTGATGGTTACATTTCTATGTTATTCGTTGCTTTGATCGCAATATTTCAAGCAATACGAAATATATATATATATATATATATATATATATATATATATATATATATATATATACAAATATTCATTCGTAAGATTGGCTAGTAGTACCAAACCGTGTGTAACTCATTTCAGTACATCGAGCTGCTTCAAACTTTTTTGGTTTGGTCACAGTATTCCAAGAAATAGCATATTTATATACAAACTCATTTTTCACGCTGGCAGCCATATTGGATTACACATGATACTCTTTGATATTTTGTGGATATCTAATATTAACCATAAACGTAAATACCACATTTCGCTTCTCCAACACCAGTAGTTTGATCTGGACATGCGTTCGATACATATTGCGGCATTTTGAACTCAAGATGTCACGTTTTTGAACATTTCGCATATTTTCGTTACCTACTAATCAACATTAATGCCAAATTTGGTTTTCCTAGCTTCAGCAGTTTGGTATGCCTATCTTTTCGATATAGGTTCTAAGCGGCCATCTTGGATTCAAGGTGGCCATAGATTTTCAATTAAGCTTTTGTTTACATTTTGACCCGCCGCAATTTTAAACAGGGTTGTCGTAGAAAGTCGAGACTTGGTCCATCTACATTCATTTAACAAGAGCCTTCATCGATGTGCAATTCCTGTTATCATTTGAAACTTTTCTAGTTGGACCCCACGTGGGACCATGTGGGGACCCTAGTACAAGACGTTTTAACTTAAATCGTTGTATTTTGAAAATAATGCAATACTTTCTTTCCTGTTTTCACATTTGTCTCACCGTTTAAGATTTGTAGGGGTGATCATGGAATTTTCAATTAAGTTTTGTTGACATTTTGACCCGTCACTATTTTGCAAAGGGTTGTTGCAGAGAGTCGAGACTTGCTGCATTTTTCTTTCATTTTACAACAGCTTTCAAATGACGTGCCACTTAAACCCCCTTGCCATTTGAAAATTTTAGGTTGGACCCCGTCTGGGACCCTGTGGGGACATTGGGGCAAGCATTTTTATCCGAAAATGTGTGTCGTTCAAAATGGTGGGATACGTGTTGGCCGAGTTTTCCAATACCCAACCGTTTCCGAACAAATGACTCGGTTCAAACTATTCTCCCAGATATTTTTTGTAGTTCTTATATTATAAAATATGTTGTAACTCACGATGTTCCGCCCGGTGGCACGTGTAACTTTGGGATTTATCTAGTTATAACATATCAAATGCAAACACAACTGTTTCGTTCGGATCTCGGTAGAGCCACTGCGTGACCTTCCCTTGTGAGTATTCCAAACAGCAAAATGTGAGCTGTGTTGGAAAGTTTCGTTATTTTTTTTTCTTTTCAATTCCCCTACCATTACGTCAACTGCGATGTTGCCATCCTACAATTTTAAGGGACTTAGAAAAAATCGGGCATGCAATTATATCTTGGAGAAGTGTACAAAAATAAATAAAATTTAATAACCCTTGAACCACCCGACCGAACTCGATCTCATTTTCAACATAGGATCAGACCTGAGATGGTTTCTGTCATGTCACTTTGACGATGCAGTATGGGGAGGGGGAGGGGAAAGATATTTAAAAAATGATCGAAAATCATCGATATTCAAATGGAATCTATAGGTTTGGGGTCACTGAGTTAACAGTGACATTTCCGATGCTGTATAAATTCAAATTCAACCCCGTAGCTTGGCGGAGGGAAGAGAAGATATATAAAAATGATCGAAAATGACGAATATTAGTGTCGAATCCATAGTTTTCGAGGTTGCTGACTTGAATACTGACCTTCCGATACCGTTTACGACCAAATTCAGCCTCGTAACTTAAGGGAGAGGAAGATACATAATAATGATAAAAAATGATCAAATATTAGTGTCGAATCCATAGTTTTCGGCGTCGCTAAGGTGAACAATGATACTTCCTATCCCGTTTAAATGCAAATTCAACACCGCAACTCGGAGAGGAAGGAGATATCTAAAATTATTGAAAGTGACTATTATCAATTTCCAACTCATGGTTTTCGAGGTCATTGAGATGAACAATGACACTTCCCATGCCGTGCTTCATAACATGGGGGAGGAGGAGCTATATAAGTTTATTGAAAATGACCGATATTAGTGCCGAATCCATAGTTTTCGGAGTCTCTGAGACGGAGAGTGACACTTCTGATGCCCTTTAAATCAAAATTCAGCCCCGCAATTTGAGGAGAAGGAGGGGAGAGAAATTAAAAATAATCGAAAATGATCGATATTAGAGAGCGCTTTACTAATAGTAAAAAGTGACTGACTACGAAATATA
This sequence comes from Thermobia domestica, assembly GCF_964235325.1. NCBI lineage: Eukaryota > Metazoa > Arthropoda > Insecta > Zygentoma > Lepismatidae > Thermobia > Thermobia domestica. The sequence goes on from NC_137464.1 coordinate 161,936,084, forward strand.
TTACTATTTTTTATTTTATTTTATTTATTTATTTATTTATTTATTTTAGTTTAACCCAACGAAGTGGGTAATTGATGCTAGTAATCCATATTCACAAGTGAGACTTCAAATAACTTGGAATTTGATGTCGTTATTTTGTATTTCTAATACAGGTCGAAAGTATTTATATAAATTGAGTTCATACAAGACAGACAGTTGAGTCATTTTCAGTTTTCACTCAAATTATTCTAAAATATTAAGGGTTTGATTATAATAATAATTTTTTTGGTCAATATTGCTAAACATATCATCATCATCATCATCATCATCATAACTATTCTGTCATTATTGGCAGGTTACTTGCTGCAACTGAGAAGGTTCGACGTTCGGTGGTCCTCAGCTAGTCTCTTCGTCTTGGCGTAGTAATTTTCTGTTTTAATACCTTCCTTCAACTATAGTCTCCTTCGCCCCCTCCCTCTCCTTCCTTCCACAATACCCTCTAGTACGTCCCTCAAAATACAATTCTTCCACAGCCAATATCCTAACCACTTCCTCTTCCTCCTCTTAACAATATCTAAATTCCTTTTTTTTCCTACTGCTAATATTTCTTACACCTTTTCATTCCTTTTACGTTCAACACAGCTATTTTTTTTTTTTTTTTTTTTTTTTTTTTTTGGTAGATGCCCACATTTCGAAAGCCTGCAATCTTTAAAATCGCTTCTGCGTAATGTCCATGTTTATGCCCCTTTCAATAATCTTTGCCGTCTTGATTTTATTTCATGCATCTCGGGAGTAGCCTCCCCAGCTTGGGAATCAGGGAGTGTTGGATCTGTTAAAAAATATAAACAGATTACGAAACGTTGTGATTTAGGCATATCTTATAAGTAGTGAAGCGTGGGCACCCGTTAAAAAAATAAAGGTCATCACCAATGTTGTACACTATCATCATACTTACTATCATCAAGATAAACTATATTACATTTAGAAACATACATTCTATTTCCGTTACTATTGGCGCATTGTAGAATTTATTATTCCTTATATCCATAGTAAAAATTACCTATGAAAAGCTTGAGATTTCCTAAATGCAAGACTTGCAAGACTCTTGCATGCAAGACCAAGATCAAGACCAAGGATTCCATTGCAAGACTAAAATCAGAATCACTAGTAACAACACTGTTCTTTCAAAAAAAAAAAAAAAAAAAAAAAAAAAAAAAAAAAGCCGCAGCAATCCGTCGGAATACGGACTTTTCAGGCTATCGTTTTCGCATCAACTATTTGAAAAAGGATTTTAAACGTCAATGATTTTCTAATTTTTTTAAGTTCAAGGATCACACTCCCCCTGGAAAATGAGATTTAAATAAAAATGAATGAAGTAAAAATTATAAATAAAAACATTGTAATAAAAGTTATGTGGTGCCGTAGAGATTCAAAGCGGGCCTACCAATCACCGCGCTGACGTTTTCCCCCTGGAGTACGGATTTCTGCTTGGAAATAGCGTTCTTTTGATTGTATTATAGGGGTGCAGTCTGTATATCGCCTCGCTTTATTAAGTATTTTTGCCATAATAAAACGTTGCGGTTCACTTTCTCAATAACTATTCACAATGCAATAACTATTCACAAAAACACAAAATCAAGTTATCATCTCTAGAAGTAAGCCAGAACTCTTAATCTAAAAATTATCAAAACTAACCTAACCTAAATTTAGGGAATTACTGCTGTATCGCAGGACCAATTTGAAAATCGAAAAAAAGTGTACCAAAACGTAGTGCAATCGGTTATATTTGGTTGGCTTAGATTAAGTTACGGTGGATTACGTTACATTAAGTTAGGAGCATAAAAACACAAACCAACCTGTGCTAGTCAGGGGCGGATCCAGGACGGACTTCTGGGGGGCCGATTGGTTGCAATACTACTACTTAGAGCTACTTTTAGGAATTCCAAACTGTGGAATGGGTTTTATTTATATATAAAATAAGAGTTTCCTCTTTTGGGGGTGTGATCGCCCCGATCTACCCCCTAGATCCGCCCCTTGTGCTGGTTGTCCACTAAAAAGCACAAATTCTATATAACTGAGTCAGGAAAGGCCACGGTGGACCCGGCGGAAGCGCGGGGTTGTGTTCGAAGGGAGCAGGTGCGTCAGCGACAGTTGGTATACGCGTAAGCGACGGTAGTGAAAACATGTGAGCTTTAGTAATCATACATATTTCAATATCACTTGATATGTTTTCATACTAGTAACGCTGCAGTTGTAAAGATAAAATACAGCTTTTGTACACTGTGCAGAAATACATTGCCGTTGAGTTAGAAGCCACTTACATTCAAAACTAAGCCTTGTAAACTTTTGCAATTTCAAGACGAAAATCGTGTAGTACAGTTTCTTAACTGTCGCTCTTTTTTTTTTAAATAAAAAATGAAATGAAATCTTTAAGTTTTACGTCCCACGGTTATGCCGGTTAGGCTAAAGGAGAGAGTGATGATGGGAAATGAATGAAATAGTAGAATAAAGAAAGTGGGAGGAAACGGGAGAACCCCGAGAAAACCCACGAGCACGGTGTTTGTCCACCACAAAATCCATACGGCACAAGGTGGGATCGAATCAGGGACCCCAAGCACCGGAGGTGAACGCTCTACCACTTTTTTCTAAAGAATTTATTGACAATTGAATTATAGTTACATTGGGTAGTTACAAAGGTAATACAGAAGCAATGTGGTTGAATATATATATATATATATATATATATATATATATATATATATATATATATATATATATATATATACAGTGGCGGATCCAGGATATGATTAAGGGAGGGGCTAAACCATAATTTGCCGTTTTATCCAGTGTAAAACAGAATTGAAGCCCATTTTATCCAGTGTAAACCTGAGTGTCAAGGGGGGGCTATAGAACCGTAGCCCCCCCTTGGATCCGCCCTTGTATATATATATACAGGGGTGCCCATCCCCCCCAAAGCTGATGCCGCACTCCCCCTAAAACTAATAATCTCTTCCCTCCTCAAAACTCAAGTCCTCTAAAAACAGTTGCCCTTTGTAGCAGTAGTTTTTATAGTATTAGTAATTGTTATTTTTGTTGTTTTTATTTCCTGTAGTAGTATTATAGAATGCTTGTAGTAGTAGTAGGGGCAGTAGTAATTATAAAAATGGCATTACTTTTATTAATGGTCTGCTGAAACATTCTCTCTCCACTTTAAGTCATAGAGATAAATACTATACAGAGTGCGTGCTGAGGTCGTTTTATTGATGTCATTTCACGCAGTATAAAATTATATGAGAGAACCGCAGTACCAGGCTATTTCAACCGATCTATTGTTCGGTTACGTTTACATTTATTTATTTATAAATTTATTATGGACGACATATAATACTTAACAATATTCTGTTACTACTTGACGTATGATGAATGATCATATTTTCTATAGTTTTCTGTGTGTGTGAATGTGTGATTACATTTTCCAGGATCTGCGAAAAACGAACAACTGCCTAGCTGCCTTTACTCTGTACAATACATGGAACTGAATATATAGAATACTACTAGAGCGACCTCTCACGGAAAGTCTCTATTGTACACAGTGATGCCACTTTTGAGCTGGTTTTCAGTTTACCGCAGGTCCTGGAAAATGTAATCGCACAAACAGAAAACTATACAAAATATTATCATTAATTCATTTATTATACACCATGTAGTAATTGAACAGCATTACTTATTAAATGTCGTACATGGTATAAATAATAAATAAATAAATAAATAAATGCTCCCAGCAGAAAATGGGTAAATTACCTAAGCAAAGCGATAAACCGACCAGCCCATCCTTTCATATAGCAACTTGCGCGGTACTTCATTCATAGAGTTTCTAAGCAGGGGGTGGGGGGATTCATTCTCGAGATTTAAAAAAAAATCGCATCATGTTCCAATGTTATTCTGACGACGGCAAAATTACTTATTCGACATTAGAGTAAAATTCTTCCCCATTTTTTTTTCCCCCAATTTTTTTCTCGATGGCACAACTTGCGCCAGTCATCCCTCCTATGGGCGGCCCTTCTCTCTTAAAACGAACCAACCTTTCCTTTCATACGGCTACTTCCGCGGTACTTCATTCATCGAGTATCGAAGCAGGAGGTACGGAAATTCACCCCGGAAAATTATTAAAAATTAGCTTCTCAAAATCGTGTTTTAATGCTATTCCAACAGTAAAATTGCTAGTTCGAAAGTAGAGTAAAATCCCCCCCAAAATTTTTCTCAATGGCGCAGCTTGCGCCATACATCCCCCCTGTGGGCGGCCCTGTTTTATAATTTAGCATTTAAATAAATGAAACTCAAATTTTTAATCATAATTTTTGGCCATATTTCATTAACTATACTGTGTATCGTTTTGTTGCTGGAGACATAATGAAAAGTTTGATGGGAGTATACTTCAGTGTCACTTTCATGTTATAGATGGCGTACTTGTAGTACAGTATCAATTGTAACTTTACTAAAAGATCGTTCCTCACTATTTTCTCGTAAACTACTCATCAGAGCTCACATTCATATCTTGAGTAGTGTTGTGAAGGCTGAAAAAAACCGGAAATTTTGGGTTTTAAAAAAACAGTTTTTACGTTTTTTCTCGAGCTTGTAAAAAGATGGAAAGTTTGGGAAAGTTGAAATTAACGAATATTTTACTACATTATGCTTTTAAAATGAAAACTGTTTTATACAAGGGTCGTTCAATGTTGACCGGGACTTTTATTTCTTCAGAGGAAAGAGATAACACAAGAAGCACCAAACTATGTCAGCTTTTTAAAGTATTCTCCGTGCGCGTCGAGGCACCGTTGCCATCGTTGTGGCAGCTCCCTGATTCCTTTGGCGTAGAAAGAACTTGGTTGTTGTCGTAGCCACTGGAGGACTTCGTTCCGCAGTGCTTCATCTGTCGTGAATTTCTTCCCTCCCAGATAGTCTTTAAGGGTGTAAACAAATGATAATCACTGGGGGCTAAATCTGGACTGTAGGGGAGATGGGGCAGAAATTCCCAGCGCATTTCAGCCAGAGTTGTTGTTCTCATATTGGCCGTGTAAGGGCGGGTATTGTCATGCAGAAGAATGACTTTTCCAGACGACATCCCAGGTCTTTCCCTGCGAACGGACTTCCGCACAGCACCACTCAACAATGTGGAGTAATACTGGGCATTAATTGTGCTCCCTTTGTCCAGATAATTCACATGGATAACACCTTTCATGTCCCAGAAGACATTTGCCATGATCTTTCCAGTGGATGGCTGCGTTTTGCTTTACTTGGGCAGCGGGAAACCTTTATAGGTTCCATAAACAAAATTCACTTTCAAAAAAAGTGAAATCAAAAGATGAAAGTGGAAATGACAAAATAAAAACAAACAAGGAACGTATACAGTTGGAAAGCCGAAAACCAGAGGTATTTAAACTAAACAAATAGTAAACAAAGCGCAGTCATTCATTCGGTCAGTCAGAACGGCCATTGTGAGTCAACCATTAAATTAAAACCTTGTCAATATGGAGCTCAGCCTATACCATCTAATTATCCTGTAAGTACTTCATTGATTATGCTAAAAAGAGACACAAAACGTTCCGTGTATGGAGGTCTTCTTCCATAACAGGCTTAATTTGTTATAAATTATAATTTCTATATTTATTATTTTATAACCTTCAATTCTATGTAACTTATTTAAATAATAATTAAAATGCATCTAAATTAATATTTATTTTTACCAAAAACACTCAAACCCTTCAATTTTCAGTTATTCTCATAAAACATGCACATTTAAATATACCAAACTAGCAGCGTTCACCCCGCTTCGCTGCGGTCACCCCGGAACGCAATAAACTTTGTTACTTAGATAATTTTTACTTTTTCGCTTTCAAGTGATATGATAAAAACCATAGAAGATTGCAGTAAATGTTAACATTATATCGCCTGTCATTTATGTTAACCCGCCGAGTGACACGGTCATGCGGGTTGCATATAAATACGTTTATTTTTACCTATGATGAACTAACAAAGGATTTGTACGTTATGGACACTTGAATGGTCAATTATCTCAAGACACTGGTAATTAAAAATTAAAGTGATATGATAAAAACCATCTAGGGTCCAAATCCTAATAACCCCCCAAAAATGAAAGAAATTGGTTCAGCCGTATTAGCGTGATGAGGGAACAAAGGATTTGTGCGTTCTCTTTTATATATAAGATAATAAACAATATCCTATAATCATTTATTCAAAAAAGTAAACAAACCTCTATACTTTAAAGTTAGAAAACATAACATATTGTCAGATTGTTAGTGATACATTTAATTTGAAATATGAACACAACTGGCTAAGGCATTTTTTTACACAATCGTCCGAAAAAAGAACTCACCACTTCAAGAACAAATAACTCCTCGTACATTTTTTCAGAGCAAATGATTCATGATATATCATCAGTTATTAATGAAATATTTAATTGTGAAATCTAAACAAAACCGCATGAGTCGCTTTTGAGAAAATAGTCCGAAAGGAAATTAAATTCAGAAATAAACGATTCCTCGTACATTGTTTAAAGACAAATTATTTATGTCATATTGTCTGCTAATTAAGGAAACATTTATTTATGAAATATAAACAGAAATCGTGTGAGTCCTTTTTGAGAAAATAGTCATACAATATTCATCCAAAGAGCACCCTAAACTACCTCTTCTCCATTTTTGCAGAGAAATTGCTTATATCGTAGTATGGTGTCGTTATTTACAAAGTGATTTCTGAAATACAAGAAAACTCGTTAGAGCTTTTCACGAGAAAATTGCATTTAAAAAAAAAATCAGCCTTCAATAAACTACCCTTAGTCTTAAGGATACAAAGAAAATTGTACCCTTATATAATTTTTATAGGATTCCACCCTCTGTGGAATCACATAAAAACCTTGGGCCTTATGCAGAGTCGTTGTGACACATGATTAGTGCCATACTAAAGAGTTTGACTAACATATGTCTCCTGCAGTAGCCAAGCCTTTAGTATGACGCTAATCATACGTCAAAACGACTCTGCATAAGGCGGCCTAAGTTTAAACTTTAGTCTCGATACGTTGAATGGTATGGCCTGTAGAAGAGTGTACATCACGACGAACGGACGGATAGATGTCGAAAAACCACTTTCTTTTGTATATGAGGGCCATGAAACGTGTAAATCCGTTCAAATCTAGAAATCATTTATTTTTTTCACGATCACCGAAATTTCTTCTTTCCTTTCGTCGCTCAAACGTAAAAAGAAGAAGCTTCAGCCTGTAAGGTTATACTACGTTACACTTTTAATTTGTCACCGTTTATTTCAAGACTATCGAGATGAATTCGAGAATTCGCCCTTGAGACCGAGACTAAGATCGAGAGTATCATATATTCATCAAGACAAGACCAATAATAAGGCGGCAATTTTCAACGCACGACGTAATCGAAACTATATGAAATCTCCTCTAGATACTACCCTTACCCATCGTATTCTTCTTCTCACATCTGTCCCACTGACTATCATTTCAACTGTTATTTTTTAAATCAAAACAAAACTCATATAAATTGAGGTTATATATAGTTATTAGAGACCGGCACGGACCGGGCTTGCGCGGGCCGACTCTGTTATTTCTTTGGGCCGGGCCGGGCTTGGGTGGGCCGACACTGATTTCTGTTCAGGTCGGGCCTGGCTGGGACCGATTAATTGCAATTCTTTAATAATTATTGACTTTCGTTAAACGATAATTAGAATAAAGGCAAACATTGAAGAATTGTGCCCGTGAAAAATGTTACAAAATGAAACTTTTAAAATTTATCAATTGGCTTGGGCTTGGGCCAAGAATTAAAAAAAAAAACTTATCGGGCCGGGCCGGGCTCGGGCCGAAAATCTCCAAAACTTTTCGGGCCCGGGCTGGGCCTGGCCTAGGTACATTTGGGATGGATTGTGCTCGGGCCGAAAAATTCGGCCCGTGCAGGTCTCTAACAGTTATATACATTACAAGCAGTTGAGTCATATCTAGTTTTCGCTCAAATTATTCCCAAATGTTTCAGATGTTTGATTGTAATCATTATTAATTATAATAATCATGATAGTAATCTTTGATTTCGAACACATCCGGGTGACAAACAGGGATAGAAGTCAATATGAAAGTTTCTTTTCTTGGAGCGCTTCATTGATCACTACTTTGAGTAAAACCACCACTCTTTGAGTATCACGGCTTTTTCTATGTCGCATTATTTTTGCTCTGTGGAGAGCAATATTTAAACTAGAAATAGTAATCAATTTATATAATGTCCATTTTCAGTAGAATAATACTAGTGGAGATGGTTTCTTCAGACGTTGAATCGATTATAAATACCCGCGTGTCGCTTCCATTACGGATTTTGTTGTATGGCGACCAACGATGAAACCGGAAACGATTTATTTCTAACGCTTTCGGTTTCGACATTGGTCAATGGAGGAGGTAGAACCCATCCTTGAAACGCTGAGGCAATTTTAAGAAATCACTTCTCAGTTTTTTTTTTTTTTTTTTTACAGTTTTAGTTCTGAAACTTATCGACAGAGAGACGGACGGACGAGATATAGTTGATTTAACCACTGTCATTTCCAGAATTTCCTTCAAAATGCAATGTAAATGAACTGACAAAAGACATGTGACGAAATTTAGCACAAATCGAGTAACACGGGACCATTATGCTGTATGTAATACAGCTTTTACTAATGTGTAGAATCAAAGGTTTTTACAACTATACTTAGAAACATAGTTTATGCAAGATTCAGTCGGAACAGAATTTTCACGTGTACGTACTATGTTTGGATCGAAATATAGTACTTACAAGGGAGCCATTTTTGGTGTCACACAAATGTGGAACGAGACTATGGTCAATCGATTTGTGTTAGTGAACACGAAAATCCATAGGCGGCAAAAACCATTGATCGCAACCGTTTCGTGCTTATAGGGGGAAGAGCAGGGACACTGGCAATATAACACGTTGTGGACAATGAGACGAAATATGGCCCAAGTTCGATGAAAATATGCAAAGGAGCGCAGTTAAACATGTACTACAATGTGACATTACATTCGACAATTCCCCAAGTGATGGCAGAGGCTTAGCACGTAACGACAGAGGAAGGTGGGTAGCGTGGAGTATAGCGTAGGGGAAAAGTTCCAAAGAAGGTATGAACACATAGGAGCCGGACTTCAGGGGAATAATATAGTAATACATCACGAACATGATCAAGTACATGAGTGGAGAGTAGAGAGGCAAGGGGGCAACGGCCCCCACCTTCCTGAACTGGTCTTTCAGTGTGTAGTGTTGTATTGGACATTGCAGTGCATTCATAGGGGCGTATATTGTTGTCTTACTTTTGCCATTATCATCATCATCATCATAAACATATGAAAATGAATGCCTACATGTATACAACAGTCTATACACATCGGACGTTACGAGAGGAGGAGGTCCTTACCCTACGGACAATCCCCTCCATAGCTCTCCTTCTTCCATTTCTGCTTCGCGGTGTTGTCTACAGACTGCCTATAGTTTGTGATTGATTACGTGAGCATGTATTATTACTGTACCATTCCCCTGACGTCTTGCTTCTCCGTTCTCCTCAATTATATGACCATTTCCACTTGCGATTACCCACCCCTGCTCTGTCGTTATGTGCTACGTCTCTGCTCTCACTTGTAAGAATATTGTCGAATATAAAGTCACATTGTAGTATATGTTATGCTTCTACGCATCTTTTCATCGAACTCGAGCCATGTTTCGTCTCATTACCCACAACATGTTGTGTTGCCAGTGTCCCTACTAACCTATAAGTTCGGAACTGTTGCGATCGAGGGTTTTTCCCGCCTATAGATTTTCGTGTTCATTAACACAAATCGATTGACCATAGTCTCGTTCCACATTTCGAGTGACAACAGAAAAAATTTTCTTCTTACACATCATAGCGTTGGCAAGAATGATTTATGGTTATCGGTTCACATGAGAGTAACGTGTAAGATCAAACTTTAATTCGGCTGCGTTGCACAGTAGTTACACTTAATAAATGAGGCACGAGAGGACTCTTGGCAGTACCAATGTATAACAATTTCTGCCGAGGGTTTTCTCAGTTGATGAAATGTTAGGTATATTAGATAATTGAGGCACTGCTTTTATATTATGCCCCTCTAAAAAGTTTTTTTTTTTCTGGAAGAAGAAATTACATGTGTCATGATCATAATTGAATAATATGAAAAACTTAAATTGACTATTTCTACGATCAACTGCAAAACTCAGAAAGAACATTAAGTTGAATATCTTTATAGTTTTAATATATAAAGTGGTTATAAACATCAAAAAGAAAAGTACGAGGCACGAGAGGACTTTTGGCAGTAACAGTGTATAACAGTTTCTGCCCAGGGTTTTCTCAGTTGGTGAAATGATAGGTATATTAGATAATTGAGGCACTGCTTTTATATTATGCCATACTAAAAAGTTTTTTTTTCTGGAAGAAGAAGTTACATGTGTCATGATCATAATTGAATAATATGAAAAACTTAAATTGACTATCTCTACGGTCAACTGCTAAACTCAGAAAGAACATTAAGTTGAATATCTTTAGTTTTAATATATAAAGTGGTTATAAACATCAAAAAGAAAAGTACGAGGCACGAGAGGACTTTTGGTAGTAACAGTGTATAACAGTTTCTGCCCAGGGTTTTCTCAGTTGGTGAAATGATAGGTATAGTAGATAATTGAGGCACTGCTTTTATATTATGCCCCTCTAAAAAGTTTTTTTTTTCTGGAGAAAGAAGTTACATGTGTCATGATCATAATTGAATAATATGAAAAACTTAAATTGACTATTTCTACGATCAACTGCAAAACTCAGAAAGAACGTTAAGTTCAATATATTTATAGTTTTAATATATAAAGTGGTTATAAACATCAAAAAGAAAAGTACGAGGCACGAGAGGACTCTTGGCAGTAACAGTGTATAATAATTTTTGCCGAGGGTTTTCTCAGTTGATGAAATGTTAGGTATATTAGATAATTGAGGCACTGCTTTTATATTATGCCCCTCTAAAAATTTTTTTCTTCTGGAAGAAGAAGTTACATGTGTCATGATCATAATTGAATAATATGAAAAACTTAAATTGACTATTTCTACGTTCAACTGCAAAACTCAGAAAGAACATTAAGTTGAATATATTTATAGTTTTAATATATAAAGTGGTTATAAACATCAAAAAGAAAAGTACGAGGCACGAGAGGACTTTTGGCAGTAACAGTGTATAACAGTTTCTGCCGAGGGTTTTCTTAGTTGGTGAAATGATAGGTATATTAGATAATTGAGGCACTGCTTTTATATTATGCCCCTCTAAAAAGTTTTTTTTTCTGGAAGAAGAAATTACATGTGTCATGATCATAATTGAATAATATGAAAAACTTAAAATGACTATTTCTACGATCAACTGCAAAACTCAGAAAGAACATTAAGTTGAATATATTTATAGTTTTAATATATAAAGTGCTTATAAACATCAAAAAGAAAAGTACGAGGCACGAGAGGACTTTTGGCAGTAACAGTGTATAACAGTTTCTGCCCAGGGTTTTCTTAGTTGATGAAATGATAGGTATATTAGATAATTGAGGCACTGCTTTTATATTATGCCCCTCTAAAAAGTTTTTTTTTTCTGGAAGAAGAAATTACATGTGTCATGATCATAATTGAATAATATGAAAAACTTAAATTGACTATTTCTACGATCAACTGCAAAACTCAGAAAGAACAATAAGTTGAATATATTTATAGTTTTAATATATAAAGTGGTTATAAACATCAAAAAGAAAAGTACGAGGCACGAGAGGACTTTTGACAGTAACAGTGTATAACAGTTTCTGCCGAGGGTTTTCTTAGTTGGTGAAATGATAGGTATATTAGATAATTGAGGCACTGCTTTTATATTATGCCCCTCTAAAAAGTTTTTTTTTTTCTGGAAGAAGAAATTACATGTGTCATGATCATAATTGAATAATATGAAAAACTTAAATTGACTATTTCTACGTTCAACTGCAAAACTCAGAAAGAACATTAAGTTGAATATATTTCTAGTTTTAATATATAAAGTGGTTATAAACATCAAAAAGAAAAGTACCAGGCACGAGAGGACTCTTGGCAGTAGTAGTGTATAACAATTTCTGCCGAGGGTTTTCTCAGTTGATGAAATGTTAGGTATATTAGATAATTGAGGCACTGCTTTTATATTATGCCCCTCTAAAAAGTTTTTTTTTTTTTCTGGAAGAAGAAGTTACATGTGTCATGATCATAATTGAATAATATGAAAAACTTCAATTGACTATTTCTACGATCAACTGCAAAACCCAGAAAGAACAACAAGTGGAATATATTTATAGTCTTAATATATAAAGTGGGTATAAACATTAGAAAATAATTATATGTATTCCCATTAACAGCAGATATAGACAGCAATATTTTTGACTGTTTTTTTGAAAATGTTTTTAATACGATCAGTATTTTGTATCGACATCTATTGATTTTGTATGTATAACATTTGAAACAATCAAATATCAATCACTGGATATAAAATATTAGTTTTTTTTTAACCACAAGGAAAAAGAAACTTTGTTTGCATATATTAAACATAATTTTGTTATATATGCAATAAATAATCTATTCCTGCAGATTAATATTATCAATTGCTTTTGGCATGAATAGCATGCCTTTTAGCCCACATAAAAATTCATCTTCCTTAAAATGACGCATGGAAATTTACTTCCAAACATCTCGTTTTAACTAATTTGATACGATCTATTGACTCATATATATATATATATATCTTTATATTTTAGCTTTTAAATAAATGAAACTTAAATTTTTAATCATAATTTTTACCCATATCTCAATTACCAAACTGTGTACTGTTTTCTTGCTGGAGACATAATGAAAAGTTTGATGGGAGTATACTTCAGTGTCACTTTCATGTTATAGATGGCGTACTTGTAGTACAGTATCAATTGTAACTTTACTAAAAGATCGTTCCTCACTATTTTCTCGTAAACTACTCATCAGAGCTCACATTTATATCTTGAGTAGTGTTGTGAAGGCAGAAAAAAACGGAAATTTTGGGTTTAAAAAAACAGTTTTTACGTTTTTTCTCGAGCTTGTAAAAAGATGGAAAGTTTGGGAAAGTTGAAATTAACGAATATTTTACTACATTATGCTTTTAAAATGAAAACTGTTTTATACAAGGGTCGTTCAATGTTGACCGGGACTTTTATTTCTTCAGAGGAAAGAGATAGCACACAAAGCACCAAACTATGTCAGTTTTTCAAAGTATTCTCCGTGCGCGTCGAGGCACCGTTGTCATCGTTGTGGCAGCTCCCTGATTCCTTTGGCGTAGAAAGAACTTGGTTGTTGTCGTAGCCACTGGAGGACTTCGTTCCGCAGTGCTTCATCTGTCGTGAAATTCTTCCCTCCCAGATAGTCTTTAAGGGTGTAAACAAATGACAATCACTGGGGGCTAAATCTGGACTGTAGGGGACATGGGGCAGAAATTCCCAGCGCATTTCAGCCAGAGTTGTTGTTCTCATATTGGCCGTGTAAGGGCGGGTATTGTCGTGCAGAAGAATGACTTTTCCAGACGACATCCCAGGTCTTTCCCTGCGAACGGACTTCCGTACAGCACCATTCAACAATGTGGAGTAATACTGGGCATTAATTGTGCTCCCTTTGTCCAGAAAATTCACATGGATAACACCTTTCATGTTCCAGAAGACATTTGCCATGATCTTTCCAGTGGATGGCTGCGTTTTGCTTTACTTGGGCAGCGGGCCGGGCCGGGCTCGGGCTGAAAATCTCCAGAACTTTTCGGGCCCGGGCTGGGCCGGGCCTTGGTACATTTGGGATGGATTGGGCTCGAGCCGAAAAATTCGGCCCGTGCAGGTCTCGAACAGTTATATACATTACAAGCAGTTGAGTCATATCTAGTTTTCGCTCAAATTATTCCCAAATGTTTCAGATGTTTGATTGTAATCATTATTAATTATAATAATCATGATAGTAATCTTTGATTTCGAACACATCCGGGTGACAAACAGGGATAGAAGTCAATATGAAAGTTTCTTTTCTTGGAGCGCTTCATTGATCACTACTTTGAGTAAAACCACCACTCTTTGAGTATCACGGCTTTTTCTATGTCGCATTATTTTTGCTCTGTGGAGAGCAATATTTAAACTAGAAATAGTAATCAATTTATATAATGTCCATTTTCAGTAGAATAATACTAGTGGAGATGGTTTCTTCAGACGTTGAATCGATTATAAATACCCGCGTGTCGCTTCCATTACGGATTTTGTTGTATGGCGACCAACGATGAAACCGGAAACGATTTATTTCTAACGCTTTCGGTTTCGACATTGGTCAATGGAGGAGGTAGAACCCATCCTTGAAACGCTGAGGCAATTTTAAGAAATCACTTCTCAGTTTTTTTTTTTTTTTTTTACAGTTTTAGTTCTGAAACTTATCGACAGAGAGACGGACGGACGAGATATAGTTGATTTAACCACTGTCATTTCCAGAATTTCCTTCAAAATGCAATGTAAATGAACTGACAAAAGACATGTGACGAAATTTAGCACAAATCGAGTAACACGGGACCATTATGCTGTATGTAATACAGCTTTTACTAATGTGTAGAATCAAAGGTTTTTACAACTATACTTAGAAACATAGTTTATGCAAGATTCAGTCGGAACAGAATTTTCACGTGTACGTACTATGTTTGGATCGAAATATAGTACTTACAAGGGAGCCATTTTTGGTGTCACACAAATGTGGAACGAGACTATGGTCAATCGATTTGTGTTAGTGAACACGAAAATCCATAGGCGGCAAAAACCATTGATCGCAACCGTTTCGTGCTTATAGGGGGAAGAGCAGGGACACTGGCAATATAACACGTTGTGGACAATGAGACGAAATATGGCCCAAGTTCGATGAAAATATGCAAAGGAGCGCAGTTAAACATGTACTACAATGTGACATTACATTCGACAATTCCGCAAGTGATGGCAGAGGCTTAGCACGTAACGACAGAGGAAGGTGGGTAGCGTGGAGTATAGCGTAGGGGAAAAGTTCCAAAGAAGGTATGAACACATAGGAGCCGGACTTCAGGGGAATAGTATAGTAATACATCACGAACATGATCAAGTACATGAGTGGAGAGTAGAGAGGCAAGGAGGCAACGGCCCCCACCTTCCTGAACTGGTCTTTCAATGTGTAGTGTTGTATTGGGCTTTGCAGTGCATTCATAGGGGCGTATATTGTTGTCTTACTTTTGCCATTATCATCATCATCATCATAAACATATGAAAATGAATGCCTACATGTATACAACAGTCTATACACATCGGACGTTACGAGAGGAGGAGGTCCTTACCCTACGAACAATCCCCTCCATAGCTCTCCTTCTTCCATTTCTGCTTCGCGGTGTTGTCTACAGACTGTCTATAGTTTGTGATTGATTACGTGAGCATGTATTATAACTGTACCATTCCCCTGACGTCTTGCTTCTCCGTTCTCCTCAATTATATGACCATTTCCACTTGCGATTACCCACCCCTGCTCTGTCGTTATGTGCTACGTCTCTGCTCTCACTTGTAAGAATATTGTCGAATATAAAGTCACATTGTAGTATATGTTATGCTTCTACGCATCTTTTCATCGAACTCGAGCCATGTTTCGTCTCATTACCCACAACATGTTGTGTTGCCAGTGCCCCTACTAACCTATAAGTTCGGAACTGTTGCGATCGAGGGTTTTTCCCGCCTATAGATTTTCGTGTTCATTAACACAAATCGATTGACCATAGTCTCGTTCCACATTTCGAGTGACAACAGAAAAAATTTCCTTCTTAGACATCATAGCGTTGGCAAGAATGATTTATGGTTATCGGTTCACATGAGAGTAACGTGTAAGATCAAACTTTAATTCGGCTGCGTTGCACAGTAGTTACACTTAATAAATGAGGCACGAGAGGACTCTTGGCAGTACCAATGTATAACAATTTCTGCCGAGGGTTTTCTCAGTTGATGAAATGTTAGGTATATTAGATAATTGAGGCACTGCTTTTATATTATGCCCCTCTAAAAAGTTTTTTTTTTTCTGGAAGAAGAAGTTACATGTGTCATGATCATAATTGAATAATATGAAAAACTTAAATTGACTATTTCTACGATCAACTGCAAAACTCAGAAAGAACATTAAGTTGAATATCTTTATAGTTTTAATATATAAAGTGGTTATAAACATCAAAAAGAAAAGTACGAGGCACGAGAGGACTCTTGGCAGTAGTAGGGTAACTGTCCCAATAATTGACAGTGTACCAGTAATCGACACTGTCGTCTTTTTTTCGCCGCAACAAGACTGCGGGACTAGATACCAGCAAATGCTGCCACCTGTTATTCCTTTGTGGTGTTGTCAATCCTACACTTCCGTTAATTTTGGTTACTGGGTGGTAGTAGTCCAAAGGAAGCAGAACATCGATGGACAGTGAGAAGTCAACTATTTTTTCAACCTTCTAGTAACGGTTACGCTTAAGGAAAGTTGTTTTTGTTCCCGGCACATATCAAATAGACCATAATAAAGACTGGCGAGTTAAAGATCTTTTGATGTAACTGAAAGACGAGAGGACTAAACAAAAAATTTTAGCTTCTTGAAAGTTAAACCTAGTTTTCAGGGGGGTGTCAATTATTGGTCACAGGTTAGCTGCAATCACCAGTAATTGACACCCCTGTCCAATTACTGGTGATTTGCCTAAGCTCACAGTGAATATCAGTAGAAATTTGTATACCGTGTATTTCAGTGAAGTTGAGTTTACTGGTAGAGCTAAAAGCATTATTTCTTATAAAATCCCAGTAGTTGACAGAGGGTGTCAATTACTAGATCCAGGGGTGTCAATTACTAGGCTACTGCAGAAAATTGTACAATTTGTTATTATTGTGATGTCATCATTCGAAAGGTCCTGGGTTGACACCTTTGTGATTAACAGAGAACCAATATTGCTTTAAAAAAAATTCTTGAAGTGGTAAATATCCCCTTGGTGCGGAGTTAAGTGGACCTAGGCCTTTCCCTTTTTTTTTTTTTTTTTTTTTTTTTGTATTTCTGAGCGTTCAATATGACTTTAAGCAAGTGTCTTCCCTTAATCTACAGTACTCTTACTTGGCACGTTGCCACTAGTAGAGTAGCACAGTAGCCTACAGTAGCCGATTAGTTAAAAAAAAAAAGAAAAAAAGAAAGAAAAAGAAAAGAAAAGAAAAGAACATATATTTATGGACACTGTGAATGCTTTACACTGATGAAGCTAAGGAAAGATCCTGCTTTCTTTCTTTACAAGTGAAATCTCATCTATGGAGCAAAGTAAAATCACCTCTAATAAGCCTAATGTTAACTCAGAGTGCATCTTTAGCTAGTGATCATATGAATGCAACGCAGCTGGAAACTGGCCACACCTACAAGCGAGAGGGCACAGTCTTCCCTAGATATTGGTGATACCCCAGAGGAAAACGAGAAAACAGAAGTGGCACAAGTGTTAGAAATACCATCCGTGCCATCAAATTCATCCCTTCAGATTCCGTCAGGTGGTGAAAACATTAACTCTTCTTTAAATGAAATCTGTAAGTTTTACGTCCCACGGTTATGCCGGTTAGGCTAAAGGAGACGGTGATAATGAGAAATGAGTGGAATGGTGGAATGAAGAAAGTGGGAGAAAACGGGAGAACTCCACGAAAACCCCACGAGCATGGTGTTTGCCCACCACAAAGCCCACACGGCGCTAGCTGGAATTGAACCAGGGACCCCAAGCACCAGAGGTGAACGCTCTACCACTGAGCCACCACGCAAGGGAGTCTGGGAATGGACAGTTACATTCCAACCACATCAACTATCAACGTGTAAAATTGAAAAAAAAAACACGTGTTTGTTATGATGAACAGTTTTATATTGGTTGCATTACTGCTATTGATAAAGACAGGGTTCGTCAAATTTCTTAGAGAGGTCACGGAAGACAAATTTGTGTGGCTAATAGTCACTGATATTGATAAAGGTGGACATAAAATTCATATTTTACGGATAGATTTCTATAATTGGATGATGTCGTTATGCGCAAGATCAATATCTCATACCAACAGATGAAACTATCAGAAAGGTTTTCCGGCATCATTAGGCCATTAATTCTTGTGTTATGCGATGCTGTTACATTAGGACCAAGGACATTTCAAATAAGATAATATTTCACTGATAGTATTAGAAAATATTTTACTTTTCAATTATACAATTATTAGTACTTAATTTTCTTGTCATATGTCAACTGGAAACAAGACTACGCTATGAATATTTGTATTTTTTTAGTATTAACATCCGTTGTATGCAAAAATAATATCACAAAACTGTTATAAATCAGCTTGGTAATGTGGTAGAAAATTATGTAGTTCATTCGAAATAAGATATTAAGAGGTGTCAATTACTGGGTCACGATGTGTCAATTACTGGTGATTCTCTCAAATCACAGTGTAAATTTCTGGTGCAATAAACAACTTTTCGTATATATATTTTTAAAAATAATAATTAACAGACTATATTTTTTCCGGTGGTGTGTATGGATAAAGGAAGGATGCCTTCGTACCTACACGAGAGTTAAGTAAGTTAGACTCATTTGAAGGGTAAAAAAACATACAATTTGTCAAATACTGCTCTTATACTGTCAATTATTGGGACAGTTACCCTAGTGTATAACAATTTCTGCCGAGGGTTTTCTCAGTAGATGAAATGTTAGGTATATTAGATAATTGAGGCACTGCTTTTATATTATGCCCCTCTAAAAAGTTTTTTTTTTCTGGAAGAAGAAATTACATGTGTCATGATCATAATTGAATAATATGAAAAACTTAAATTGACTATTTCTACGATCAACTGCAAAACTCAGAAAGAACATTAAGTTGAATATCTTTATAGTTTTAATATATAAAGTGGTTATAAACATCAAAAAGAAAAGTACGAGGCACGAGAGGACTTTTGGCAGTAACAGTGTATAACAGTTTCTGCCCAGGGTTTTCTCAGTTGGTGAAATGATAGGTATATTAGATAATTGAGGCACTGGTTTTATATTATGCCATACTAAAAAGTTTTTTTTTCTGGAAGAAGAAGTTACATGTGTCATGATCATAATTGAATAATATGAAAAACTTAAATTGACTATCTCTACGGTCAACTGCTAAACTCAGAAAGAACATTAAGTTGAATATCTTTAGTTTTAATATATAAAGTGGTTATAAACATCAAAAAGAAAAGTACGAGGCACGAGAGGACTTTTGGTAGTAACAATGTATAACAGTTTCTGCCCAGGGTTTTCTCAGTTGGTGAAATGATAGGTATAGTA
Organism: Thermobia domestica; assembly: GCF_964235325.1. NCBI lineage: Eukaryota > Metazoa > Arthropoda > Insecta > Zygentoma > Lepismatidae > Thermobia > Thermobia domestica. The sequence continues at coordinate 161,955,522 of NC_137464.1, forward strand.
GATAATTGAGGCACTGCTTTTATATTATGCCCCTCTAAAAAGTTTTTTTTTCTGGAGAAAGAAGTTACATGTGTCATGATCATAATTGAATAATATGAAAAACTTAAATTGACTATTTCTACGATCAACTGCAAAACTCAGAAAGAACGTTAAGTTCAATATATTTATAGTTTTAATATATAAAGTGGTTATAAACATCAAAAAGAAAAGTACGAGGCACGAGAGGACTCTTGGCAGTAACAGTGTATAATAATTTTTGCCGAGGGTTTTCTCAGTTGATGAAATGTTAGGTATATTAGATAATTGAGGCACTGCTTTTATATTATGCCCCTCTAAAAATTTTTTTCTTCTGGAAGAAGAAGTTACATGTGTCATGATCATAATTGAATAATATGAAAAACTTAAATTGACTATTTCTACGTTCAACTGCAAAACTCAGAAAGAACATTAAGTTGAATATATTTATAGTTTTAATATATAAAGTGGTTATAAACATCAAAAAGAAAAGTACGAGGCACGAGAGGACTTTTGGCAGTAACAGTGTATAACAGTTTCTGCCGAGGGTTTTCTTAGTTGGTGAAATGATAGGTATATTAGATAATTGAGGCACTGCTTTTATATTATGCCCCTCTAAAAAGTTTTTTTTTCTGGAAGAAGAAATTACATGTGTCATGATCATAATTGAATAATATGAAAAACTTAAAATGACTATTTCTACGATCAACTGCAAAACTCAGAAAGAACATTAAGTTGAATATATTTATAGTTTTAATATATAAAGTGCTTATAAACATCAAAAAGAAAAGTACGAGGCACGAGAGGACTTTTGGCAGTAACAGTGTATAACAGTTTCTGCCCAGGGTTTTCTTAGTTGATGAAATGATAGGTATATTAGATAATTGAGGCACTGCTTTTATATTATGCCCCTCTAAAAAGTTTTTTTTTTTTCTGGAAGAAGAAATTACATGTGTCATGATCATAATTGAATAATATGAAAAACTTAAATTGACTATTTCTACGATCAACTGCAAAACTCAGAAAGAACAATAAGTTGAATATATTTATAGTTTTAATATATAAAGTGGTTATAAACATCAAAAAGAAAAGTACGAGGCACGAGAGGACTTTTGACAGTAACAGTGTATAACAGTTTCTGCCGAGGGTTTTCTTAGTTGGTGAAATGATAGGTATATTAGATAATTGAGGCACTGCTTTTATATTATGCCCCTCTAAAAAGTTTTTTTTTTTTCTGGAAGAAGAAATTACATGTGTCATGATCATAATTGAATAATATGAAAAACTTAAATTGACTATTTCTACGTTCAACTGCAAAACTCAGAAAGAACATTAAGTTGAATATATTTCTAGTTTTAATATATAAAGTGGTTATAAACATCAAAAAGAAAAGTACCAGGCACGAGAGGACTCTTGGCAGTAGTAGTGTATAACAATTTCTGCCGAGGGTTTTCTCAGTTGATGAAATGTTAGGTATATTAGATAATTGAGGCACTGCTTTTATATTATGCCCCTCTAAAAAGTTTTTTTTTTTCTGGAAGAAGAAGTTACATGTGTCATGATCATAATTGAATAATATGAAAAACTTCAATTGACTATTTCTACGATCAACTGCAAAACCCAGAAAGAACAACAAGTGGAATATATTTATAGTCTTAATATATAAAGTGGGTATAAACATTAGAAAATAATTATATGTATTCCCATTAACAGCAGATATAGACAGCAATATTTTTGACTGTTTTTTTGAAAATGTTTTTAATACGATCAGTATTTTGTATCGACATCTATTGATTTTGTATGTATAACATTTGAAACAATCAAATATCAATTACTGGATATAAAATATTAGTTTTTTTTTAACCACAAGGAAAAAGAAACTTTGTTTGCATATATTAAACATAATTTTGTTATATATGCAATAAATAATCTATTCCTGCAGATTAATATTATCAATTGCTTTTGGCATGAATAGCATGCCTTTTAGCCCACATAAAAATTCATCTTCCTTAAAATGACGCATGGAAATTTACTTCCAAACATCTCGTTTTAACTAATTTGATACGATCTATTGACTCATATATATATATATATATATATCTTTATATTTTAGCTTTTAAATAAATGAAACTTAAATTTTTAATCATAATTTTTACCCATATCTCAATTACCAAACTGTGTACTGTTTTCTTGCTGGAGACATAATGAAAAGTTTGATGGGAGTATACTTCAGTGTCACTTTCATGTTATAGATGGCGTACTTGTAGTACAGTATCAATTGTAACTTTACTAAAAGATCGTTCCTCACTATTTTCTCGTAAACTACTCATCAGAGCTCACATTTATATCTTGAGTAGTGTTGTGAAGGCAGAAAAAAACGGAAATTTTGGGTTTAAAAAAACAGTTTTTACGTTTTTTCTCGAGCTTGTAAAAAGATGGAAAGTTTGGGAAAGTTGAAATTAACGAATATTTTACTACATTATGCTTTTAAAATGAAAACTGTTTTATACAAGGGTCGTTCAATGTTGACCGGGACTTTTATTTCTTCAGAGGAAAGAGATAGCACACAAAGCACCAAACTATGTCAGTTTTTCAAAGTATTCTCCGTGCGCGTCGAGGCACCGTTGTCATCGTTGTGGCAGCTCCCTGATTCCTTTGGCGTAGAAAGAACTTGGTTGTTGTCGTAGCCACTGGAGGACTTCGTTCCGCAGTGCTTCATCTGTCGTGAAATTCTTCCCTCCCAGATAGTCTTTAAGGGTGTAAACAAATGACAATCACTGGGGGCTAAATCTGGACTGTAGGGGACATGGGGCAGAAATTCCCAGCGCATTTCAGCCAGAGTTGTTGTTCTCATATTGGCCGTGTAAGGGCGGGTATTGTCGTGCAGAAGAATGACTTTTCCAGACGACATCCCAGGTCTTTCCCTGCGAACGGACTTCCGTACAGCACCATTCAACAATGTGGAGTAATACTGGGCATTAATTGTGCTCCCTTTGTCCAGAAAATTCACATGGATAACACCTTTCATGTTCCAGAAGACATTTGCCATGATCTTTCCAGTGGATGGCTGCGTTTTGCTTTACTTGGGCAGCGGGCCGGGCCGGGCTCGGGCTGAAAATCTCCAGAACTTTTCGGGCCCGGGCTGGGCCGGGCCTTGGTACATTTGGGATGGATTGGGCTCGAGCCGAAAAATTCGGCCCGTGCAGGTCTCGAACAGTTATATACATTACAAGCAGTTGAGTCATATCTAGTTTTCGCTCAAATTATTCCCAAATGTTTCAGATGTTTGATTGTAATCATTATTAATTATAATAATCATGATAGTAATCTTTGATTTCGAACACATCCGGGTGACAAACAGGGATAGAAGTCAATATGAAAGTTTCTTTTCTTGGAGCGCTTCATTGATCACTACTTTGAGTAAAACCACCACTCTTTGAGTATCACGGCTTTTTCTATGTCGCATTATTTTTGCTCTGTGGAGAGCAATATTTAAACTAGAAATAGTAATCAATTTATATAATGTCCATTTTCAGTAGAATAATACTAGTGGAGATGGTTTCTTCAGACGTTGAATCGATTATAAATACCCGCGTGTCGCTTCCATTACGGATTTTGTTGTATGGCGACCAACGATGAAACCGGAAACGATTTATTTCTAACGCTTTCGGTTTCGACATTGGTCAATGGAGGAGGTAGAACCCATCCTTGAAACGCTGAGGCAATTTTAAGAAATCACTTCTCAGTTTTTTTTTTTTTTTTTTTTTTACAGTTTTAGTTCTGAAACTTATCGACAGAGAGACGGACGGACGAGATATAGTTGATTTAACCACTGTCATTTCCAGAATTTCCTTCAAAATGCAAGGTAAATGAACTGACAAAAGACATGTGACGAAATTTAGCACAAATCGAGTAACACGGGACCATTATGCTGTATGTAATACAGCTTTTACTAATGTGTAGAATCAAAGGTTTTTACAACTATACTTAGAAACATAGTTTATGCAAGATTCAGTCGGAACAGAATTTTCACGTGTACGTACTATGTTTGGATCGAAATATAGTACTTACAAGGGAGCCATTTTTGGTGTCACACAAATGTGGAACGAGACTATGGTCAATCGATTTGTGTTAGTGAACACGAAAATCCATAGGCGGCAAAAACCATTGATCGCAACCGTTTCGTGCTTATAGGGGGAAGAGCAGGGACACTGGCAATATAACACGTTGTGGACAATGAGACGAAATATGGCCCAAGTTCGATGAAAATATGCAAAGGAGCGCAGTTAAACATGTACTACAATGTGACATTACATTCGACAATTCCGCAAGTGATGGCAGAGGCTTAGCACGTAACGACAGAGGAAGGTGGGTAGCGTGGAGTATAGCGTAGGGGAAAAGTTCCAAAGAAGGTATGAACACATAGGAGCCGGACTTCAGGGGAATAGTATAGTAATACATCACGAACATGATCAAGTACATGAGTGGAGAGTAGAGAGGCAAGGAGGCAACGGCCCCCACCTTCCTGAACTGGTCTTTCAATGTGTAGTGTTGTATTGGGCTTTGCAGTGCATTCATAGGGGCGTATATTGTTGTCTTACTTTTGCCATTATCATCATCATCATCATAAACATATGAAAATGAATGCCTACATGTATACAACAGTCTATACACATCGGACGTTACGAGAGGAGGAGGTCCTTACCCTACGAACAATCCCCTCCATAGCTCTCCTTCTTCCATTTCTGCTTCGCGGTGTTGTCTACAGACTGTCTATAGTTTGTGATTGATTACGTGAGCATGTATTATAACTGTACCATTCCCCTGACGTCTTGCTTCTCCGTTCTCCTCAATTATATGACCATTTCCACTTGCGATTACCCGCCCCTGCTCTGTCGTTATGTGCTACGTCTCTGCTCTCACTTGTAAGAATATTGTCGAATATAAAGTCACATTGTAGTATATGTTATGCTTCTACGCATCTTTTCATCGAACTCGAGCCATGTTTCGTCTCATTACCCACAACATGTTGTGTTGCCAGTGCCCCTACTAACCTATAAGTTCGGAACTGTTGCGATCGAGGGTTTTTCCCGCCTATAGATTTTCGTGTTCATTAACACAAATCGATTGACCATAGTCTCGTTCCACATTTCGAGTGACAACAGAAAAAATTTCCTTCTTAGACATCATAGCGTTGGCAAGAATGATTTATGGTTATCGGTTCACATGAGAGTAACGTGTAAGATCAAACTTTAATTCGGCTGCGTTGCACAGTAGTTACACTTAATAAATGAGGCACGAGAGGACTCTTGGCAGTACCAATGTATAACAATTTCTGCCGAGGGTTTTCTCAGTTGATGAAATGTTAGGTATATTAGATAATTGAGGCACTGCTTTTATATTATGCCCCTCTAAAAAGTTTTTTTTTTCTGGAAGAAGAAGTTACATGTGTCATGATCATAATTGAATAATATGAAAAACTTAAATTGACTATTTCTACGATCAACTGCAAAACTCAGAAAGAACATTAAGTTGAATATCTTTATAGTTTTAATATATAAAGTGGTTATAAACATCAAAAAGAAAAGTACGAGGCACGAGAGGACTCTTGGCAGTAGTAGGGTAACTGTCCCAATAATTGACAGTGTACCAGTAATCGACACTGTCGTCTTTTTTTCGCCGCAACAAGACTGCGGGACTAGATACCAGCAAATGCTGCCACCTGTTATTCCTTTGTGGTGTTGTCAATCCTACACTTCCGTTAATTTTGGTTACTGGGTGGTAGTAGTCCAAAGGAAGCAGAACATCGATGGACAGTGAGAAGTCAACTATTTTTTCAACCTTCTAGTAACGGTTACGCTTAAGGAAAGTTGTTTTTGTTCCCGGCACATATCAAATAGACCATAATAAAGACTGGCGAGTTAAAGATCTTTTGATGTAACTGAAAGACGAGAGGACTAAACAAAAAATTTTAGCTTCTTGAAAGTTAAACCTAGTTTTCAGGGGGGTGTCAATTATTGGTCACAGGTTAGCTGCAATCACCAGTAATTGACACCCCTGTCCAATTACTGGTGATTTGCCTAAGCTCACAGTGAATATCAGTAGAAATTTGTATACCGTGTATTTCAGTGAAGTTGAGTTTACTGGTAGAGCTAAAAGCATTATTTCTTATAAAATCCCAGTAGTTGACAGAGGGTGTCAATTACTAGATCCAGGGGTGTCAATTACTAGGCTACTGCAGAAAATTGTACAATTTGTTATTATTGTGATGTCATCATTCGAAAGGTCCTGGGTTGACACCTTTGTGATTAACAGAGAACCAATATTGCTTTAAAAAAAATTCTTGAAGTGGTAAATATCCCCTTGGTGCGGAGTTAAGTGGACCTAGGCCTTTCCCTTTTTTTTCTTTTTTTTTTTTGTATTTCTGAGCGTTCAATATGACTTTAAGCAAGTGTCTTCCCTTAATCTACAGTACTCTTACTTGGCACGTTGCCACTAGTAGAGTAGCACAGTAGCCTACAGTAGCCGATTAGTTAAAAAAAAAAAAAGAAAAAAAGAAAGAAAAAGAAAAGAAAAGAAAAGAACATATATTTATGGACACTGTGAATGCTTTACACTGATGAAGCTAAGGAAAGATCCTGCTTTCTTTCTTTACAAGTGAAATCTCATCTATGGAGCAAAGTAAAATCACCTCTAATAAGCCTAATGTTAACTCAGAGTGCATCTTTAGCTAGTGATCATATGAATGCAACGCAGCTGGAAACTGGCCACACCTACAAGCGAGAGGGCACAGTCTTCCCTAGATATTGGTGATACCCCAGAGGAAAACGAGAAAACAGAAGTGGCACAAGTGTTAGAAATACCATCCGTGCCATCAAATTCATCCCTTCAGATTCCGTCAGGTGGTGAAAACATTAACTCTTCTTTAAATGAAATCTGTAAGTTTTACGTCCCACGGTTATGCCGGTTAGGCTAAAGGAGACGGTGATAATGAGAAATGAGTGGAATGGTGGAATGAAGAAAGTGGGAGAAAACGGGAGAACTCCACGAAAACCCCACGAGCATGGTGTTTGCCCACCACAAAGCCCACACGGCGCTAGCTGGAATTGAACCAGGGACCCCAAGCACCAGAGGTGAACGCTCTACCACTGAGCCACCACGCAAGGGAGTCTGGGAATGGACAGTTACATTCCAACCACATCAACTATCAACGTGTAAAATTGAAAAAAAAAACACGTGTTTGTTATGATGAACAGTTTTATATTGGTTGCATTACTGCTATTGATAAAGACAGGGTTCGTCAAATTTCTTAGAGAGGTCACGGAAGACAAATTTGTGTGGCTAATAGTCACTGATATTGATAAAGGTGGACATAAAATTCATATTTTACGGATAGATTTCTATAATTGGATGATGTCGTTATGCGCAAGATCAATATCTCATACCAACAGATGAAACTATCAGAAAGGTTTTCCGGCATCATTAGGCCATTAATTCTTGTGTTATGCGATGCTGTTACATTAGGACCAAGGACATTTCAAATAAGATAATATTTCACTGATAGTATTAGAAAATATTTTACTTTTCAATTATACAATTATTAGTACTTAATTTTCTTGTCATATGTCAACTGGAAACAAGACTACGCTATGAATATTTGTATTTTTTTAGTATTAACATCCGTTGTATGCAAAAATAATATCACAAAACTGTTATAAATCAGCTTGGTAATGTGGTAGAAAATTATGTAGTTCATTCGAAATAAGATATTAAGAGGTGTCAATTACTGGGTCACGATGTGTCAATTACTGGTGATTCTCTCAAATCACAGTGTAAATTTCTGGTGCAATAAACAACTTTTCGTATATATATTTTTAAAAATAATAATTAACAGACTATATTTTTTCCGGTGGTGTGTATGGATAAAGGAAGGATGCCTTCGTACCTACACGAGAGTTAAGTAAGTTAGACTCATTTGAAGGGTAAAAAAACATACAATTTGTCAAATACTGCTCTTATACTGTCAATTATTGGGACAGTTACCCTAGTGTATAACAATTTCTGCCGAGGGTTTTCTCAGTAGATGAAATGTTAGGTATATTAGATAATTGAGGCACTGCTTTTATATTATGCCCCTCTAAAAAGTTTTTTTTTCTGGAAGAAGAAATTACATGTGTCATGATCATAATTGAATAATATGAAAAACTTAAATTGACTATTTCTACGATCAACTGCAAAACTCAGAAAGAACATTAAGTTGAATATATTTATAGTTTTAATATATAAAGTGGTTATAAACATCAAAACGAAAAGTACGAGGCAAGAGAGGACTTTTGGTAGTAACAGTGTATAACAGTTTCTGCCCAGGGTTTTCTCAGTTGGTGAAATGATAGGTATATTAGATAATTGAGGCACTGCTTTTATATTATGCCCCTCTAAAAAGTTTTTTTTTTCTGGAAGAAGAAGTTACATGTGTCATGATCATAATTGAATAATATAAAAAACTTAAATTGACTATTTCTACGATCAACTGCAAAACTCAGAAAGAACATTAAGTTGAATATATTTATAGTTTTAATATATAAAGTGGTTATAAACATCAAAAAGAAAAGTACGAGGCACGAGAGGACTCTTGGCAGTAGTAGTGTATAACAATTTCTGCCGAGGGTTTTCTCAGTTGATGAAATGTTAGGTATATTAGATAATTGAGGCACTGCTTTTATATTATGCCCCTCTAAAAAGTTTTTTTTTTCTGGAAGAAGAAATTACATGTGTCATGATCATAATTGAATAATATGAAAAACTTAAATTGACTATTTCTACGATCAATTGCAAAACTCAGAAAGAACATTAAGTTGAATATATTTATAGTTTTAATATATAAAGTGGTTATAAACATCAAAAAGAAAAGTACGAGGCACGAGAGGACTCTTGGCAGTAGTAGTGTATAACAATTTCTGCCGAGGGTTTTCTCAGTTGGTGAAATGATAGGTATATTAGATAATTGAGGCACTGCTTTTATATTATGCCCCTCTAAAAAGTTTTTTTTTCTGGAAGAAGAAATTACATGTGTCATGATCATAATTGAATAATATGAAAAACTTAAATTGACTATTTCTACGATCAACTGCAAAACTCAGAAAGAACATTAAGTTGAATATATTTATAGTTTTAATATATAAAGTGGTTATAAACATCAAAAAGAAAAGTACGAGGCAAGAGAGGACTTTTGGTAGTAACAGTGTATAACAGTTTCTGCCCAGGGTTTTCTCAGTTGGTGAAATGATAGGTATATTGGATATTTGAGGCACTGCTTTTATATTATGCCCCTCTAAAAAGTTTTTTTTTTCTGGAAGAAGAAGTTACATGTGTCATGATCATAATTGAATAATATGAAAAACTTAAATTGACTATTTCTACGATCAACTGCAAAACTCAGAAAGAACATTAAGTTGAATATATTTATAGTTTTAATATATAAAGTGGTTATAAACATCAAAAAGAAAAGTACGAGGCACGAGAGGACTCTTGGCAGTAGTAGTGTATAACAATTTCTGCCGAGGGTTTTCTCAGTTGGTGAAATGATAGGTATATTAGATAATTGAGGCACTGCTTTTATATTATGCCCCTCTAAAAAGTTTTTTTTTTTCTGGAAGAAGAACTTACATGTGTCATGATCATAATTGAATAATATAAAAAACTTAAATTGACTATTTCTACGATCAACTGCAAAACTCATAAAGAACATTAAGTTGAATATATTTATAGTTTTAATATATAAAGTGGTTATAAACATCAAAAAGAAAAGTACGAAGCACGAGAGGACTTTTGGCAGTAACAGTGTATAACAGTTTCTGCCCAGGGTTTTCTCAGTTGGTGAAATGATAGGTATATTGGATATTTGAGGCACTGCTTTTATATTATGCCCCTCTAAAAAGTTTTTTTTTTGGAAGAAGAAGTTACATGTGTCATGATCATAATTGAATAATATGAAAAACTTAAATTGACTATTTCTATGATCAACTGCAAAACTCAGAAAGAACGTTAAGTTCAATATATTTATAGTTTTAATATATAAAGTGGTTATAAACATCAAAAAGAAAAGTACGAGGCACGAGAGGACTCTTGGCAGTAGTAGTGTATAACAATTTCTGCCGAGGGTTTTCTCAGTTGATGAAATGTTAGGTATATTAGATAATTGAGGCACTGCTTTTATATTATGCCCCTCTAAAAAGTTTTTTTTTTTTCTGGAAGAAGAAATTACATGTGTCATGATCATAATTGAATAATATGAAAAACTTAAATTGACTATTTCTACGATCAACTGCAAAACTCAGAAAGAACATTAAGTTGAATATATTTATAGTTTTAATATATAAAGTGGTTATAAACATCAAAAAGAAAAGTACGAGGCACGAGAGGACTCTTGGCAGTAGTAGTGTATAACAATTTCTGCCGAGGGTTTTCTCAGTTGATGAAATGTTAGGTATGTTAGATAATTGAGGCACTGCTTTTATATTATGCCCCTCTAAAAAGTTTTTTTTTTCTGGAAGAAGAAATTACATGTGTCATGATCATAATTGAATAATATGAAAAACTTAAATTGACTATTTCTACGATCAACTGCAAAACTCAGAAAGAACATTAAGTTGAATATATTTATAGTTTTAATATATAAAGTGGTTATAAACATCAAAAAGAAAAGTACGAGGCACGAGAGGACTCTTGGCAGTAGTAGTGTATAACAATTTCTGCCGAGAGTTTTCTCAGTTGATGAAATGTTAGGTATATTAGATAATTGAGGCACTGCTTTTATATTATGCCCCTCTAAAAAGTTTTTTTTTCTGGAAGAAGAAATTACATGTGTCATGATCATAATTGAATAATATGAAAAACTTAAATTGACTATTTCTACGATCAACTGCAAAACTCAGAAACAACATTAAGTTGAATATATTTATAGTTTTAATATATAAAGTGGTTATAAACATCAAAAAGAAAAGTACGAGGCACGAGAGGACTCTTGGCAGTAGTAGTGTATAACAATTTCTGCCGAGGGTTTTCTCAGTTGGTGAAATGATAGGTATATTAGATAATTGAGGCACTGCTTTTATATTATGCCCCTCTAAAAAGTTTTTTTTTCTGGAAGAAGAAATTACATGTGTCATGATCATAATTGAATAATATGAAAAACTTAAATTGACTATTTCTACGATCAACTGCAAAACTCAGAAAGAACATTAAGTTGAATATATTTATAGTTTTAATATATAAAGTGGTTATAAACATCAAAAAGAAAAGTACCAGGCACGAGAGGACTCTTGGCAGTAGTAGTGTATAACAATTTCTGCCGAGGGTTTTCTCAGTTGATGAAATGTTAGGTATATTAGATAATTGAGGCACTGCTTTTATATTATGCCCCTCTAAAAAGTTTTTTTTTCTGGAAGAAGAAGTTACATGTGTCATGATCATAATTGAATAATATGAAAAACTTAAATTGACTATTTCTACGATCAACTGCAAAACTCAGAAAGAACATTAAGTTGAATATATTTATAGTTTTAATATATAAAGTGGTTATAAACATCAAAAAGAAAAGTACGAGGCACGAGAGGACTTTTGGCAGTAACAGTGTATAACAGTTTCTGCCCAGGGTTTTCTTAGTTGGTGAAATGATAGGTATATTAGATAATTGAGGCACTGCTTTTATATTATGCCCCTCTAAAAAGTTTTTTTTTTTCTGGAAGAAGAAATTACATGTGTCATGATCATAATTGAATAATATGAAAAACTTAAATTGACTATTTCTACGATCAACTGCAAAACTCAGAAAGAACATTAAGTTGAATATATTTATAGTTTTAATATATAAAGTGGTTATAAACATCAAAAAGAAAAGTACCAAGCACGAGAGGACTCTTGGCAGTAGTAGTGTATAACAATTTCTGCCGAGGGTTTTCTCAGTTGATGAAATGTTAGGTATATTAGATAATTGAGGCACTGCTTTTATATTATGCCCCTCTAAAAAGTTTTTTTTTTCTGGAAGAAGAAGTTACATGTGTCATGATCATAATTGAATAATATGAAAAACTTCAATTGACTATTTCTACGATCAACTGCAAAACCCAGAAAGAACAACAAGTGGAATATATTTATAGTCTTAATATATAAAGTGGGTATAAACATTAGAAAATAATTATATGTATTCCCATTAACAGCAGGTATAGACAGCAATATTTTTGCCTGTTTTTTTGAAAATGTTTTTAATACGATCAGTATTTTGTATCGACATCTATTGATTTTGTATGTATAACATTTGAAACAATCAAATATCAATTACTGGATATAATATATTAGTTTTTTTTTTAACCGCAAGTCAAAAAGAAACTTTGTTTGCATATATTATACATAATTTTGTTATATATGCAATAAGTAAATAATCTATTCCTGCAGATAAATATTATCAATTGCTTTTGGCATGAATAACATGCCGTTTAGCCCACATAAAAATTCATCTTCCTTAAAATGACGCATGGAAATTTACTTCCAAACATCTCGTTTTAACTAATTTGATACGATCTATTGATTCATATATATATATATATATATATATATATATATATATATATATATATATATATATATATATATATATATATATATATATATATATATATATATATATATATATCTTTATATTTTAACTTTTAAATAAATGAAACTTAAATTTTTAATCATAATTTTTACCCATATCTCAATTACCAAACTGTGTACTGTTTTCTTGCTGGAGACATAATGAAAAGTTTGATGGGAGTATACTTCAGTGTCACTTTCATGTTATAGATGGCGTACTTGTAGTACAGTATCAATTGTAACTTTACTAAAAGATCGTTCCTCACTATTTTCTCGTAAACTACTCATCAGAGCTCACATTCATATCTTGAGTAGTGTTGTGAAGGCAGAAAAAAACGGAAATTTTGGGTTTAAAAAAACAGTTTTTACGTTTTTTCTCGAGCTTGTAAAAAGATGGAAAGTTTGGGAAAGTTGAAATTAACGAATATTTTACTACATTATGCTTTTAAAATGAAAACTGTTTTATACAAGGGTCGTTCAATGTTGACCGGGACTTTTATTTCTTCAGAGTAAGGAGATAGCACACAAAGCACCAAACTATGTCAGTTTTTCAAAGTATTCTCCGTGCGCCTCGAGGCACCGTTGTCATCGTTGTGGCAGCTCCCTGATTCCTTTGGCGTAGAAAGAACTTGGTTGTTGTCGTAGCCACTGGAGGACTTCGTTCCGCAGTGCTTCATCTGTCGTGAAATTCTTCCCTCCCAGATAGTCTTTAAGGGTGTAAACAAATGACAATCACTGGGGGCTAAATCTGGACTGTAGGGGACATGGGGCAGAAATTCCCAGCGCATTTCAGCCAGAGTTGTTGTTCTCATATTGGCCGTGTAAGGGCGGATATTGTCGTGCAGAAGAATGACTTTTCCAGACGACATCCCAGGTCTTTCCCTGCGAACGGACTTCCGTACAGCACCATTCAACAATGTGGAGTAATACTGGGCATTAATTGTGCTCCCTTTGTCCAGAAAATTCACATGGATAACACCTTTCATGTTCCAGAAGACATTTGCCATGATCTTTCCAGTAAATGGCTGCGTTTTGCTTTACTTGGGCAGCGGGAAACCTTTATGCTGCCATTCCATGCTGCTTCTTTTGGTCTCTGGGGTTGAATTGTGCAACCATGTTTCATCACACGTGGTGATGGATTGCAACAATTCATCACCTTCGACTCGAAACCGGTTTAGAAGCTGTTTACAGACTGTCATGCGTGTCCACTTCTGATCAAATGTCAGCTGACGGTGATTCCACCTTGCACAGATTTTGCGGAAACGTGGGTGGTCGTGAATGATTGTCTCAACACTCCCGACACTGATATTCACCTCGGCAGCAATATCCCGCACTGTTACCGGTTCTCAAGAATCATTCGCTCAACACGTGCGATATTCACTGGTGTGACTGCAGTCGGGCGAATGTGTCAATGCTTTTCATTTGTCACCAGCTCCCGTCCTTCGCGAAACTGTTCGCACCATTCGTACACTCTTTTCCGTGACATCGTTTGTTCACCATACTGTGCTTGCAATCTTCTGAAAATCTCAGCTGGTTCAACTTTCTCCTTCACAAGAAATTTGATTCACACCGCCGCTCCACAGCCACAGACACACTGCTTGACGCCATGTTCGCTGCAACTGCTACGGAAGCGCCAAATACGACATGCCGGGTGCTAGTTAATGGAGAAGGAATACATCACGCCACCCGCAAGTTTCATCATGATCCGGTTAATCATCGATTATTTATGTATGAAAATCCCGGTCAACCTTGAACGACGTTTTGTACTTACTAGTATACATTTGAAATCATTGAGTACTTAATTATGTTCCTTGTATTAGAATAGGGAAATTTTGTGGCAACAAATATATGTGCACCACTCATTCAAACACTTTAAAGTTAACACCGTGTTAGAATGGAGTTATGGCTACAAACGAAACTAAAATATAATTCTAGTTAGCTTAATTAATGTAGACGAATTTAAATTATCTTAAACTATCTTATAAAGCTCCCGCTTGATGAGAAAGAAGTGTTAAAATAACGGGACCTGAATAATTTTAGTTAGTATGCTAAAATCAAATATATATTTTACAGAGATATCTTTCTTGTCCTATGTAAAATTTCCAGAAATTGAACCCATTAGAAAATATATATATATATATATATATATATATATATATATATATATATATATATATATATATATATATATATATATATATATATATATATATATATATATATATATATATTTGTTCGGAAATATTGCTTAACACTGGAAAATATAATTTTATAAACTGTTTCTTCGCCTGATGTTAATATTACTTACTGTAACCTGTCTTCAGCATATACACAATGTACTCGTATTTCGCTAAGAGAAAAAAGACACTTAGAGCAACAGGTTTTAATTTTACTTTTTAGTTTTCTGATTTCTGGTAAAATCAATCTTTATTATTTGTATATTTTTCAAACAAGTCAGAAAGATATATGATCTTATTTATACATTCACATATACACTGGATAAATGAGTAAATTTGAGCATCGAAAAATATATTAAAGGGTTGAGTATATGATACTTTCGATCGTTATTATTACAGATTAGCAGAATGCACGTTCTTCGCATGGGGAGAATACGTTTACGTTTAATTTTGGACATTAAGGGCAGCAATCAATTTAGGGGCCCAGAAAACTATGAATTCGATACTAATATCGGTCACTTTCAATAATTTTCACATGTCATCATCCCTCCTTAGGAGTACTAATGGGGACTGAAATTCAATTTAAACGGCATCGGAAATGTCACTGTTCATCTCAGCAACTCCGAAGAGTATAGATTCGGCACTAATATCTGCCACTTTCGATCATTTTATATATCTCCTCATTCCCCCTCCCTAAGTTGCAGGCTGAATTAGAATTTAAACGACATCGGAAGAGACACTGTTCATCTCAGCGACCCCCGGAAACTATGGATTCAACATTAATATTGAGCATTTTCGATATATCTCCCCATTCCCTTTCCTTCAAGTTGCACCTTCAAAGTGAGATAATAAAAACCATCTCAGGCTCGAACCTCATCTATGTTGAAAATTTGATCGAGGTCGGTTTTCGTAGTTCAACAGTTATTAAGCCATGACCATAGTCACTTTCATTTATATTTATATAGATTTTTATTTATCTCCCCCTCCCCTAAGTTGCACATTCAAAGTGAAATGTTAAACACTATCCCAGGTCTGAACTTCATCTATGTTGAAAATTTGATTGGGGTTGGTCTCATGGTTCAGAGTTATTAAGTCACAAACATAGCCACATTCATTTTCATTTATATAGATAATTAGAAAACAGGCATTGGTTTACATACAGGAAGCCTATGTTAGAATATTAAACAATAGGAATTATATGTTTTAGATGCATGAGCATTAGTGAAATTTGCCTACTGCTCTTTCTTTTAAGAAGTAATTTGGTTAAAATTACCAAAACTTCACCGATCAAAGAGCATATTAGGAACTCAAGTTTCATTCGAGGGCCAAAGTTGTTGCAACAGAAACACTTCATGATAGTAAACTTGCATGTAACTTTAAACGTTCTGTAATTAATCCACATCCAACAATAAACGACTAAAAAGTACATAAAGGAAATGAGTGCAGACTATTAATTTTCAAGAATAATTGCAATAGTTTAATTTAGAATGTTTTTTTTTTTTAATATTCGCAATATTGAAATTTCTCAACCTACATTTTTCACGCGTTCGAAAAAAAAATGGTTCCATTACTAGTAAAATTAACGTAATACAAAGATTTTTGTTCTTTTTCCATTTTTTTCCTAAAAGAAAGCGGAAAAAACGTTTTTTTTAATCAACAGGTTCAAAATTTCCAGAAATATTACAACACTGATCTTCAGATTAATTGATTGGTGTACTTTCATGTCTGGAGATATTTTTATTTGTTAACGGTTTATTCGAGACTATCGTGAGGAGACCGAGACGAAAGAGAGACATAGTCCTCGAGACCGAGACTGAAATCGAGACAAACATTTGTTGATCAAGACGAGGCCAAGAACAAGGCGGCAATTTTCAACTCGAGACAAAACCGAGACTATGTGAACTCTCGTCTATATACTATCCCTACTCACTGTATTCTTATGACTTCTCTCACACTGACTATCATTTCTTCTATGGCCTTGAAAAAATCTATTATAAAATCTATTACATAAATCTATTATATAGGTTTATATAAATTACAAGTAGTTGAGTCATTTCTAGTTTTCGCTCAAATTATTCTTAAATGTTTCAGAGGTTTGGTTGTAATCATTATTAATCACAATAATCATGATAGTAATCGTAGATTTCCAATACACCCGGTTGACATACAGGGATAGAAGTCGAAAGTTCTTTTTTTTTCTCTTGGAAAACTTCATTGATTACCACTTCGAGTAAAATAGTTTTTTGATGTCTCATCATTTTACCTCTATGAAGAGCAATATTTAAACCGGAAACAGTAATCAATTTATATCATATCCAGTTTCAGTAGAATGACACTCGTGGAAATGGTCTCTTTTCTTGAGATGTTGAATCGATACCAAATACCCACGTGTCGCTTCTATTATTGTTTTCGTTGTAAGGTGACCAAGGATGAAACAGGAAACGATTTATTTCTAACATTTCCGGTTTGGATATTGGTCAACAGAGGAGGTATAGAACCCATCCTTTGAACGATGAATCAATTTTGAGAAGTCACTTCTCAATATTTCTTACCGTTTTTGTTCTGCAACTTATCGACAGATAAAGGGACGGGCGGAGACTTCCGACACTTATGCATAGAATATTTGGAAAGTTTAGTGCTTGATCCAAGTGCTAACTAAGTCCACTTCAGATATTTTCGGAATTTTCCTGTGATTGTATGATAAACAATTTTAGAGTTTATGCTTGTATAGCGAGAAAATACTAGATTTGATTTTTACTTTGAGTTTAACATTCCAGTATACTCTGAGACTAAGAGAGTCGGTGATGATCTAATGGAAGGATGAAAAGTTATTGGAGAAAACGGAAGAACCGCGGGAAAATACACGCACACATTGTTTGTCCAGCACAAAGTCTATTTGCCAAAAATGTAATACAAATTGCTCCCATTCTCCATTACGAGCTGAATTTGTGCAAATCCTGGGACATATTACTACTTATTTTTAATAAGTACTTTACATATTGAGTTTCGTCCTCTTAACATGAGAATATTCTGAGATATTCGTTTTCAGCATAAATTTTAAGAATCTTTTCTCTTCTTTATGATACGATTTATGTATATGTAAGCAACACGATGAAAATCCGGCTCAAGAATAGTGTTAATTATGTTCAAAAATAAATCAAATGGTTCAACGATTTCTCTGTTATCATGCTACAAACAATGTTAACTTTATATTATTATTATTATTATTATTATTATTATTATTATTATTATTATTATTATTATTATTATTATTATTATTATTATTATTATTATTATTATTATTATTAAAACCACACGCACGATATGCCCTAGCCTGGCTGAATTAGATGCAGGGTTATGTACACATTTTCCCAACATATTTGAGGATATCCAAGCTTTACAGCTCCATAACAAAGAGTATTGCATGTTTCTTCAATTCAAAAGTAGTGATAGTTACGAAAAGTTTATGTCTAAGTCTCCAGACAAATTACCTTTTACCCATTTTGATCAATCTGTCAGTGATGTGTATATTGTGGACGCAGAAGTTAATCTCACGAGAGTTAAAATTATGGACTTGCCATTCGATTTTCCTAATGAACAAGTGTCTCAGGTATTATGTAATATGGTGAAATTAAAAGTGTTGAGTATGAAGTCTGGAAAACTGTGTTCCCTACACGCCTTTATAATGGTAACAGGATTTTTTCGATTACATTAAAAAAAAACTTATCCCTACTGGATTACATTTCAAGACTATTAAAGGCAATGTCTCCTATCCAGGACAGTTACAAACTTGCCACGCTTGTGGATCACTCGATCACCTAATTTCCACGTGTAAACAGCGGCGACGTCCTGCCCGGTCCATGCATCTGGAAGGGGACACCCCTGTAATGACAGATCTGTGTCAAGTTATAAAAACTACACGTCATGGACCCGAACGACTTGTGCCCTTGACATCCTCTGTTAATGCTACAAATTCCGACGCTACGTCCCAACAAGTGTCAACACCGCTGCCTACTTGAGAACTGATTTCCCCAATTGACGTCAATTGACTCATCCGCTTCCACATTAACAGCTAAGCAACCCTCAGTTCCCACTGATTTGGATGACCGGACGCCATGTTCCCCGAGGCCCCCCCAGGGTACACCACCCTCATCTCTCGCTTCATATGCAACAGTAGTACTTCATGATCCAGCGACATGTCTTCCTTCTGCTAAGCATGGCATGACCCAGGATTTAGTGCTCCGTCCAGCTGTACCTCTGCCCGATCACGCTTTTAGTGATGATACAAACTGTTTTTCGCCTATATTATCAATAAAACACGTGAAAAAACGTAAACCGAATATACGGGAAAGGGTGAGTGACCTCCAAACGCCTAACCTTGTGGAATAGCAACTGTGGTAGGACTTCATTGGTTTCTTTGCTTCGTCTCGTCATCGCCAGTTGTATGCTGTTCTGGTGTTTTGCTTCCTGCTTGTGTTACTTGCGTTATGTGAGAAAGCTATGTCAATTTGAATTTTTCCTGCTTGTGTATAGCAACGATATTAATCTATTTTCGAGAAGTTCATGGTTTTGTGTTTACAATCCAGTGCTTATTTTTTCCTTTTTTTCTATGTGGTCACCAATATGTATGGTGTATAGCAGATTTATTCAGTGTATGTATGGTTCTGCGGGCGAGGTACATTTGCAGGTATGTGTCCTGGATATTTTTACGGCCTCTTAAGGTACATGTTCATGTTGTGGGTACGCTTCTTGCGTTTTACCTAATGAACGCTGGGGCAAGGTGACCAGACGTCCCGTTTTAGCCGGGACAGTCCCTTTTTCCAACCGTTGTCCCGTTTTTTCTGATTCTCGAACGGGACGCCTAAATGTCCCGTTTCTAAGTAAAATGACCTAGGTGTCCCGTAATTATTATTCAAAATATAGATCGTCAATGCAAATTCTACTCTCTTCCGTACAAACACTCGTTGCCAAGGTTCAGCCGTGTCTAGAACTTCTGAATTTTCAAATGGGAATTGAGTGTTCGTGGTTCAAGTGGGAATTGAGTGGGAATTCTGAGTGTTCAACTAGTAAAAAGACTTATTGGGTAGAACTTGCAATCGGGAACCATTATTTGTTGTGTGGTACACATAAAGTTAGAAATGGTGTGTTATCACTCTTATTTGTGTATTTTGTAAATTGAGAACATTGCTGAGTCCCAAAATGCAATATGGAAGTCAGATATCCCCCCGTAGTGATTCGTATGCGTCCCGTTTTTGCAAGTGAAAATTCTGGTCACCTTGCGCTGGGGTCAACTCCCGTTCGTATTTAACTTTAAACATTAATTCTATAAGCACCATGCCGAATAAACAGCTATTAGCGCACTTCATAACGCTTCACGATGCTGATATTTATTGTTTGCAGGAGGTAAAAGATCCCGATTTATCCTTCGTGTCTAATTATACTGCCATTATCAATATTGCGCCCCCATCATTGGGCACTGCTTTACTTGTGAAGCGAGGCCTCCATGCCACGCATATCCACCTATCCTCTTTAGGGCGGGCCATTCGATGTGTTATTGATGGTATATGTATTTTGGCTGTCTACGGGCCCTCAGGGACAAATCAGCGTATGGTCCGCGAACGTTTTTATCGCGAAGTTGTTGACATGCTACCTTTTACACGATATCCGATTTTGTTTCTTAGAGACATGAATTGTCACATGTTTCCTCAAGATACGAGCGGCGAATATCACATGTGGTGGTGTCACTACATTAAACCCCAAATTCGAACTTTCTTTCAAGGCATGGGGAAATTACATCGTCAAAACTATCGCGAGATGCACGAATTCTTATACAGTGTCCTATGCGAACTGTGAAGCCAACCAAGTACCGTTTCCAATATGGCGGCGATCATGCGTGTTAAGCACCAATTGAAACGGGTGCAACATGCCCAATCTCTGAGCGTTCACATCGACGACGGGACGGCAGATAGACTTGTTTCTGAAGTTTCGTCATTGTATCATTGTGTTAAACGCCTCAATCGCCAAAATCAGTTTATCTCTCATGTGTTTACCTCGGATGGGCAACAGCTCACTATTAAAGACGCCTTGTACGAGCATTTTCAGGAATATTACACGTCATCGTACTCATTACCCGACGTTAATACAGTACCTCCCCTTTTCCTTACCAATATCCCATCGTACCTATCCGAACAAAACTGCACTTCTTTACTTGCCCCCATCACTCTTTCCGAAATAGAGACAACTCTCTCCCAAGTTAAACGGAGTACATCTCTGGGCAGCGATTGGATCTGGTACCGCTTTTATTCAAGCCTTTTTACACTAGTCGGTCCAATACTCTGTGAATTATTTAATTTTCTGTTGCAAGGTGGACCGGTCTATCAACATGCAGGCGTTATCATTCTGCTATCCAAAGGCGGCAATCCGACAAGCGTGGCGGACTATCGCTCGATCACACTTCTAAACGCAGATTACAAACTCTTTACTAAGCTTTTAGCCACTCGTATTAAGCAAGTTATCCTTCCGTACATATGCTCCGCTCAAACGGCGTTACACCCCCTCCCACAATATTCATACTCCACTTGCGACTATTCGCGACTTCCTTACTTATGTTCAATTTCAATCTCTTCCCGTAGGAGTTCTTGCATGCGATTTTCGAAAAGCCTTTGACACCCTAAGCCACTCTTATTTGTTTGAAGTCATACAGCAGTATCACTTCCCTCCTAAAATACTTACTGTTCTGCACCACCTTTATCACAATGCTACTTCCAGGTTACAACTTAATGGCCATCTTTTTCCCCTTTTGGAATTCATAAAGGTGTCAGACAAGGTTGCGCTCTCTCGGAAATATTGTTTTGCCTTGCACTAGATCCTCTCCTTCATCATTTTCAGTACCCTCCTACATCAGCTCTTCACAGTTTCCATGAATTGGCAGCCATTTCGTATATGGATGATTAAACGTACCTCTGTGCTACCATTGCTCAACTTGTATCAGCGTTACGAAAAATCGAAAGCTTTTCCCTAGCGAGTTGTTTGCAACTTAACCTACACAAAACAACTCTTTTGACGGTCAATAACTTTCAGACCTTGCTTCCCAGGGACGTACAGGGTTGAAACAACAGCGTATAACGTTTGTGTTTGTAAATGCAAGTAATTACTCTTGTCACAGGAAAGAAGTGCATGTTTGGGATATTTGAAAGCACTATATGTGAAAAATTATGTCCTTCAAATGCCCGCCATTGCAGCCTCACAAAGGTTGGCTCTTTTCAGTACATTGTCCATAACTTTACGAAGAGTTGCTGGCTGTAATGCACGGATCTGTGTCATTATGTTGTTTTTGAGTTGCTCGATAGTTGTTGGTTTCTTGACATATACACGGTCTTTGAAATATCCCCAAAGGAAAAAATGTGGAGCAGTTAAGTCAAGGGAACGTTATTACCAGCTGAAGTCGGCAAACCAGTTGAAGGCATGATTGACTGTTAGTTGTTCCGGACTCAATCTCTCCATGATGAATGTCCGATGATTCCTTTACAATCTTGAAAAAGAAAAACTTCCATTAACAACTTAACCAAACAAAATATGAGGCATTAAAACCCATGCGTGACATATGTGCGACCCTGTATAAGACTCTCTGACTTGCACGACAGAATCAGTTATTTTAGGTGTCCGATTTCAAGTCGTAGGCCGCACGTCTTATGACCATATTTGGCAGCCATTAATCGAGGTGCTGCGTATGAACTTAGGAATGTGCCGCTCAAGAACTTTTACTCTAGCTCAACGCATTTACTATCTGCATATTTACATTAGTTCTAAACTCTAGTTCCTAGCGCATCTTTTTCCACTGCCCAACAAATATGCGCGGCAAATTGATTCATTATTTGGTTGGTTCATCTCGAAATGCTACATGTTCCGCGTGTAACGACGCGTTTTATATCTTCCAACTACACGTGACGGTTTAAATCTAATCAGTGTGCGTTAAAATGTTGAGCTCTTTACATGCTCACCGCCCTACATCATCTGGAACATGCCTCCTCCCCCACTACGCAATGGTTCCAATGCTGGGTAGATCGCCTTTTCCCAGGGAACAATCCTGCCCACGTTCGTTTTCCTGAATCGTGTCCAACATACATCTTACAGTTCATCCTGGCCTGGTCGATGGTTCCGAGTAAAAATTCTTCTACGTCTTGGACTCCTAAATCTCTCTATATCACATTGTTGCAATTTGAATTGATAAATGCCACCCCTCTATGTCAAGTCAGAGAATCGCATCACAATTGGCCTGCTATTTGGCGTACCATTCAAGCGCCGTATCTTATATCACTAATGCAAGAAGAATGGTATCGTTTAGTAAATAACTTGACTGTCACAAAAGCCAGACTGTTACAAATGGGTAGGAGTACGTGCGACATATGTGACTTCTGTCAACAGGTGGACACTTTAGAACACCGATATACACAATGTACGGCTACGCGACCTGCGTGGCAAAGTTTATGTTCCTTTCTTGGGCTGATTTGTCGCTGTTCAGGGAGATACTTCATCTTTGATTTCCTTCTATTTCCGGAATGTCAGTAGTTCCCGCCTACCAAACAACGAGCAGTTATCTGGCTCATCCGCTATACTATTTTATTTATAGACAACTACCGACCCTTCTATGACCGACATCTATATCTGGCATACTTGAACCGAGTTCGGAAAAAACAGTTTACTCACCTAGACGAGCAAAGAATGTTCGCCCGATTTCTCCAGATGATTCTCGATGTTTACTCTTAAACTACAATGTTGTTCGTATTGTATATTCTCCTTGC
Organism: Thermobia domestica; assembly: GCF_964235325.1. Taxonomy (NCBI): domain Eukaryota; kingdom Metazoa; phylum Arthropoda; class Insecta; order Zygentoma; family Lepismatidae; genus Thermobia; species Thermobia domestica. Next base: position 161,979,148 of record NC_137464.1, read on the forward strand.
ACATATATTTAAGGTGTTCATATTAGTCTTTAGATTTAAACCTATCCATATAAATATGTCTCTATATATGTCTCTCACGCAACTGTAGCACAGAATGTATTCTATATTGCTGTAAATAAATACAATTAAAGGAAGACTGCTAGCACAAGTGGCTAGTAATTATAATTACTTTTGGCGTGGGTTCAAACCCGCCTCAGAGAAACTAGTTTAATTCTTATATATTATTTTTTTATTAAGTTTCCATAACACGATTTCCATTAAAATGTGATAAAGAATATTCAAAAAAGTTATTTACTTACGTTACGCGTGCAGTTTTCCTACACGAATCCATAGTATAGGTAGTAAATCCATAGTATAGTAGTGGAAGTAACAACGGGTCAGAAGCCCCGCAGGGCTCGTTTTATTCCAGCTTGACTGTCATGATATCAATTTTACCTCAGCTGCTTCTTCAATTTTCTTCTTCTTTAATTCCAACAAAGTGACAATTTTCTTCTATTACTATAATACACAATACATACACTAGAAGGTTTGGTCAATCGCAAACTGCAACCAATCAGAAACGTGTATTTAGTTGCTATGGCTAGGGTCGAGGGTGAAATAAAAGTATACTGTTCAGAAGATACTGTCTACAATGCAGTAAGTAGAGTGGGTCGGTGGATCGCAATGGGTCATGGTGGGTGGTGTGTCGCAGAGGGTCACATGGTGTTGACCCTCGACCCACTGATCCACTCAGAAAACTCGACTCACTGACCCACTGACCCATTCCAACTCTGTTCTGAGGGTGAGGTACTTCGTTCGTTCCCAAGGCAAGTAAGCTTGAAGTGGACAACAACGTGCTCGTGGGTTTTTTTTCGGGACACTCCAATTTCCTCCCATTTTCTCCTTCCACTAATTTGCCCATCATAATTCACTTGCTTTGATCATGGTCTCCTTTAACCTAACAGGCATAATCGTGGGACATTAAACGCAAAGATCACGAAATATTAAAAGTGCTAATAACAGTATGTCAGAAGTGCCTAAAAGACATGATGAGTTGCAACGAAACTTTGTGTAGAACAATACGCAAAAAAATAAACGAATATTCCTGTTTATTTCCTTTTTATTTCCTGTGGAAAAAATGGTTTTAGTGGACAAAAGCTCCCACCCAAAATTTTGAAATTTGATGCCCGAAAATCAAAACGTGCATCGAAGCGAACGAAATTGTGCACAGATATTTAGACCCAAAATGATTGAATATGTGTTTCATATTTTCCTGGGAAAAAGATTAGGCGAGCATGGATTCCGGAAAGCCTTTGATGATGAAATATCAAAATTGCCAATAACAGTATGTCAGAAGTGCCTAAAGGTCATGAAGAGTTGCAACGAAACTTTGTGTAGGGTCAATACTCAAAAAAGGAAAAGAATATTTGTTTATTTTTGTTTTCATTTTCTGAGGAAAAACTGCTTTAGAGTGAAAAAAAACCCTACCAAAAATTGTGAAAGTTGACGCCCTAAAAGCAAGAAGTAGTGGACTGAAGTGAATGTAATTGTGCACAGATATTGTATACATTAAATGAGGCAATATGTGTTTTGTATTTTTCTGAAAAAAAAAAAAACTTTCCAAACATTTGATTACGAATTGACTAAAGTGCTAATAAGTATACGTCAGAAGTGCCTAAAGAAATGGAGGATTACAACGAAATATTTGTAGAGACAATACGCAAAAAATAAGCAAACATCTGTTTTTAGCTTGTGCGGAGAAACAGTGTTGGGGCCAAGGCCTCTTCTGCAAAATGTAAATATTATCGTAGAAGTACGGGAAGGAGTAGATCGAAGCGATTGAAATTGTGTGTAGATATTGTATATGTAAAATAAGGGAATTCGTGTTCCCCAATTGTCCCCATGTGATCTATTTCATAAATATATTGATATCACGAGTTATATTATAGGTATGAGTCATAAATGTGTCTGAACGATATTATTTCCGAGCAATTATTCCGAACGTCTTCCACTATTGCTCCTATTGCTAGAAATAATAATATTTTCGTTCGCCATTTCCAACACGTTCCATATATCCGTTCAACCAAAATTTGTAAATATGAACTATTTTTTTAATATTGGTATGTATATTTTGTTAAAATATCAATATAACGCATACATAATTCAAAGTCTTTTAGCGAAAGAAAGCGTGTTACTATGTACCGTGGTGAAGACAAATCCTACTTAATTTCTGTTTAGGCATCCGAAGTTTCGATATTAATGTTGTCCAGGAGCTTACACCTTCTTTCTCCCCTTTCATTTCCTTTCGGACACTAATCTCTCTTATCATTTGTCTATCACTATCTCTCACTATTTCGAAAATCGAGATAAAGTGAAATGTTTAAGATACTTTTCGTCTCGTCTAGATTTCCATCTCCAAAACGAGACGATAATTTGAGTTAGCCTTGTCTCGTCTTGAATGTAAAATGTTAACTCTCGTCTCGATTTTTGTTTGTTCTGTTTCAAAAAGGTGAGAAATTCCTCTTCTCGTGAGCAACACTAAACAAAACCGGAATATTCTTGCCAAATATTACATTTCAGGTTGTAATGTTATGCCCTGAGCGATAATAAGCTCCTAACTTTTAATCTTCTATGAGATAATATTTATTATTATTAGTTTATTATTATTATTATTATTATTATTATTATTATTATTATTATTATTAATAATAATAATAATAATAATAATAATAATAATAATAATAATAATATTCCTGAAGATTTGATAGTTCAAGTATTGAAACATCAAAGTATTCAAATATCAGAAGAAAATAAAACGTGTGTCATCGCCGATCAATCGCCATCAAAAATTCTAAAGTAAATAAAAAATCTAATGGTCGTTTGTGGATCCGATTTGATTCGACTCCCTTCAGATTACTGATCGAGCACCTTGACCACTTAACCACGATTACTACGCAGCAATTGATTTGTCTTTAATTTGTTTACGAGTATAATACACGCGTCGTATTTGATTCGATATAAAGAAGATTTGTATTTTGTTTTTAAAAATTTTGTAATGTTGATAATTTAGTGAATACAGTGATATAATGCCTTCCAAGTCAATTACAGATTCCTGTATTTTGCCAATCAATCTGACTATTAACAAGCTACTGTTTTGAGCGAACAGAAAAGACTCTTTATTTATTCGAGCAAGAAGAAGTAACGCTTAATATAGCCGGTGGGTGTAGCCGAGCGGTCTGACGCGTTAGACTGACAATCGTGAGGTGAAACCCATTGGGGGTTCGAATCCCTCTGAAGAGCAAGGGTGGAATTCTAACTGTCCTCGATGTTTCTGTATTCGTGTCCTTGTCGAGTCTAGTAGTCCTGACAAGTGGTGAAAGTAGAAAATAAGTCAGGAAGATTTTTTTTAAAAAAAGATGAGTGGTTAGAGTTGTAGCTTTTCTAATCTGGCGACCAGGGTTCGATTCCCGCCTTCGCCGTTTACCCTTTTTAAAATGTTTCATTTACAAGGTTGAGCTCCATTTGGATGCTGCTAAATGAAAGATAATCTCCAGTGGAGAAAATCAGTGATGATGGAATCCTGAAAATAAAGCAAGGAAAATGAATGGAGAAAACGAGTTACAGAGTTAATTCTGTTAATTGTTTTATATTTAATATTAACCGTCAATTTCATGCATTTTTAAATTGTTGTTTATTGACACTATATTTTCCTTTTTTCTCCTTGTATCTCAATGTGTAAATTTGCACAAATATTAAACAAATCACGAATCCTCAGTTATATTTGCAACCTAAGGAGAAATACGCTTAGTACGGTTAAGTTCTCCAACTCGTTTAAATGTTATCGAATTTTGCATTTTTAATATTTACAAATAAATTACTGCATAACAATATTTTGCATTTTCAAAAATTATTTATCGAAGAATGAAATCAGACAAGTTCTTCTTTCGAAGTAACATTACGTTTGAATCAGTAGCGCCGGAACCTAGGAGCTCAGGCCCTGTTAGACCCCGAAAATTTTCATTAGGGGCTGGGTTCTTCCCCTGAATGATAAATCCATACCTTAATTTATTTGCAGGTAGGACCACTGTTATTAGTTTTAAAACTCAGCGCAAGGCTGTATGTTTATTTTAAAAAAATAAATTAATACATATACCACATAACCTATCCGTATATTATTTGATACGCATGTATGAATAGTCATTTGAAGTAAGTTAACTTGTTTGTATAATCCCTCATTTGAGTTAATTATAAAATTACTTATATTCCCCGACTGTTATCTTCTCATCGGCGTCTCTGGTGTCCGTATATTTTTTCTGGTACTGTGCTGTGTACTGTGAGTGCAAGTATGCAAAGACTCCCTTTTCTCATTTCGTGAGGCAGCGTTTCATCTCACTCCTGCAGAAAAACACACTTTACGATTTGTTCTTTTAACAGGTGGGGCAACTTCATGCTGCTGTTCTAGCTACTCTAACAGGCATAATTAATCTTGTAGCGGGCGTTAGTTGGGTTGCCTAACTCACGGACTTTGTACCTCAAGAATTTTTGTGGGCCGCTGTACATGAAGGTAAAGTAATGTACCATACAATCCTATAGCACGATACCCTGCCTACTGAGTGACAGACTGTCCTGGATGCAAGTCAGTCAGTTTTGCTGTGGTCTTTGTACAAAACGGAACGTACGTATGTACTTCGTCGGAAAAATCCTGAGTGTTAAAATGGAACAGGGTGCTAATGTGATGTTTCTGTGCAAACTGGGAAAATCCAAAACAGAAACGTACGATATGTTAAAATCAGTGTATGGAGATTATTGCCTCTCCTTTAGCCTAGCCGGCATGACCGTAGGACGTAAAACTCAAAAAAACCAGAGATTATTGCTTATCACGGAGACAAGTGTTTGAGAGGTTTAAACGTTTTAAAGAGGGAAGGGAAATGATCACAGGCAACCCGCGTCCAGGACGACGCGTTGGAGAACAGAAACGAACATTCAAAAAGTGAGTGATGTGATTCGGAAAGATCGTCGATTGAGCAGAAGAGCTGTTGCTGACATCACAGGAATAGACGAAGTGTTCGTCAAATTTTACATGAGAATTTGAACATGAGTAAAGTGTGTTCAAAATTGGTGCCAAGAAACCTGACATTGGAACAGAAAGAAGCTCGAGTGAATATTTGTACTGACATTTTGACAAACATTGAAAAGGATCCTACATTCTTAGACAAAGGGATTACGTGTGATGAATCGTGGTTTTTCACGTACGATCCTGAAACAAAGCGCCAATCAATACATTGGAAGAGCCCGAGTTCTCCACGCCAGAAGAAAACTCGAATGAGCAAGTCGAAATTCAAAGCCATGATGATTGTTTTTTTTTTTTTCGACATCCGTGGAATCGTGTACGTTCACTGTGTACCCGAGGATCAAACTGTAAACCGATATTATTATTTTGATGTTCGGACAACCCTTCGTGAGCGAGTAAGAACACGACGACCTGATTTCTGGCAAAGTCATTACTTCTGTACCAAGACAATTCTCCTGTCCATACAGCCCTATCAGTTAAGACATTTTTGGCTAAACATGGCATTCCAGTGTTAGATCACCCGCCATATTCGCCGGATCTTGCTCCGTGTGATTTTTTTTATTCCCACAGTGAAGTCAGCCCTGAAAGGAGCCAGATTTGAGACAGTAGAAGCTGTGGAAAGAAAAGCGACGGATGTCATGAACATGATTTCAAAAATGACTGGCAACACTGCTTCCAACAATGGAAGAGTCATATGGAACGATGTATGGATCGTGAAGGGGAGTACTTTGAAGGTGATAGAGTTCCCATTGTGCAAAATGTCCAGTAAAAGATTTGGTAGCATCAGTCCAGTTTTTCCTAGCCACAATCGGCCAATACACGAGAGAGAAAGATTTTGTTTTCGAACCCCATTATAAATCTTCCAGTACAATTTATAATTTTCTTAAGCTAGGACATCGACTAAGTCTACGGTATTGAACATCATTCTGATGGCCATGATAATGGTTTATTGATAAAGATTAACTACTACTATTAATATTACTAGATTACTTGCACTACTACTGCTATAGTAATAATATCAGTATTAAAATCATTTTCTTTTATATTTAATCGATTATAAAATACATATTGTTTCTTAAAAATTTACTTCTTTGATGTTTGCTTGTAGCCCTTCTATCGGTTGAACCACAAATTGGTTGAAGCTCCTCAACATGACCAGGAACAAATACATGTAGCCATCCTGTCATTTATCTTCATACACTGTAAAAAATCGTTGTGCTATTTCAACATGAACATGTGTTAACATGATTGTGTTAAAATATAACACAAACATGTGGTTAAAACAACTCACTCTCCATTTGGGGTTGTGTGTCAAATGCCAGTTGTTGAAATGACACACAGCCTGTGTGTTAAATTAACACAAGTATAGAATCTTCGGTGTTGTTTTCTGCGTGATTGCCAAATATGTTGGGCATCTAATTATAAAGGCTTATGAATTCAAGCTACAGACAAACACAGTAGAAAGAAATACTGAAACAAATCCAGGTATACGCAAAATTTCAACATGCAAACCGCGCGATGTGTTTTCAATTGTTTTACATAATGTTTCTGAAGAAATATGTCAACAGCGAGAAACAACATCGTATTACTTTGTCACTTCTACACTGCACTAGAGCTCACCAGTCAGCACCGGGGACTGTGCTTCAAAAATGGCGGAAAACAAGTTGAATCACGATTAAGAGGCAAACATATTATAAGGATATAGGTAAGAGTTTCCTATCATTCTTGAGCAAGATGTTGTTGAAGGTTGGGTTACGCACCATCAAGAAATACTTCACAATAAATGTTGGGGAGGACGATAAAAATTTTTATGAAGATTTTCTATATGAAGTGTTCTGTAGTTTACTATTCTTATTTTAAAATTAGAATTTTCGGTAAGCGTAAGCATGCACACCACATAGCTTTCCAACCAGAAAAATTGTTACATCAACACCACACACGGAATTATTTCAACATCGAAATAAGTGTCGTGGTAACACAGAAATGGAGTCAAACTAACACCAAAAATGGTGTTAATCTAGTGGTCTGACCTTAACTTTTAACACAGGAAGTTGAATTAACACCAAAACGGTGTTACTTACACGGCTTTGACCTTGAATTATGATACAGATTGTGCGTTGAAATAATAAGAAATGAGGCTGAAGTAACGCAGGGACTGTGTTATATTGATACTTGATATTGTGTAATATTAACACACTACACACTGTGTTACTTTCTTCGTGTTGATGCAACACTGCCACAAGTAACACTCAACACTTTTCTCCACACTACCGACCCTGACATGGTGTCGAGTGAACACCGAAAATACTAAGACAGATCCGAATTTAACACCGCTCAACACCGGTTGTGTGTTATAGACGTAACACACCCCCTGTGTTAAACGCCAACACCGCGGGGTCTGTGTTGAATTAACACCTTATAGTGGTAGTCACGCTGGAACCACTGCTCTGTGTTAAAATTGAGTTGAATTAACACAACCATTTTTACTGTGTATCTTTCAAGTAGTGTTTTTTTTTTTGTTGTTGTTGTTGTTGTTGTTGTTTGTTTTTTTGTTTTTTTAACCTTGTATAATCGCTTTTCAAAGCCCGCTACAATGAGCGCCTTTGGCAAGCGTGACACCCCTACCATCGAGTAGACAATACATAGTTAGACATCTTGGTCACAGAGAAATGTGTTTTTATTGAATGTTCTGATTTGTTACTGTGTTTTCACTAAATTTCATGGTGAGGGAAGTAAAGTAAATAGTTAGATACTGTGATTTAATATGTCTAATTATGGGGGACGGGTAGCCATAAGTATGATTATATGGACAGTTTGGATGCCGAGTGACTTGCAGTAAGTCTAAAATCTGAGAACATGGACTAATGCCTTCATTCACTTATATAAATAGCATCTTCTTTAAAAGACTTTTGTAAACAGTTAGATATAAGATCATAAACTCCACAATTATTACTTTTGTTAGCAAATTCAAATTTATCTCCTGCAAAAATTCAACTTTGGCCTCAGGTCACTTGGCATCCAAACGGTCCATATATTTGATCCAATACATAAAGTATGGCATATTTCTCAGTTCAAATACTAGAGTTTAAGCTTTCTCTGTGAATACACACACGTAAGCCATTATTATTATTTTTATTATTATTATTATTATTATTATTATTATTATTATTATTATTATTATTATTATTATTATTATTATTATATAGTGTAAGTATATTAGTGTCCCTTGTATTTGAAGGCTTGTTCGATTTAGTTGCTGTCGAAACAAGAGAAATACGGGGTGTACAATATGCAATGCAACCAGGTGTTTAGGATAGCAGAACTTTTGAAACTGAAGGGATACCATTAATGGTTATACCAAAATGAAACCTTGTTCATGCATATACTTTTAAACTAGGAAGCAACGATTGAAGTACACTAGGAACCACAAAGTGTTGCCAGATGTAACCGAAGGTGAAAATCTTTTTTATTTATTTATTTAAATTTTTGCAAAACACGTAAATTGACTCATAGCTCATACGTATGGATGTTCTGTCGTTAATTTTCAGTTTGTTTAGTTGGAGTAGCTTGGAAACTATGGAGCAGAATAAAGAATTTTTCACTACCACTGATAACCAATCGGGTGAGTCCTCTGTAAGAGGGAACTTGGGAAATCGTGAATTTCATAAATTAAAACTGTGAAATGGCAACAATGCTGATGTTTCAGTGCACCAAAAAGTTGTTAAGGATCTGTCTACAATATCCAATTTCTGAAAACAACGAAAAAGAAGCTTTGAAATTATCATGATAAAACTTTTATTTACATGCACCCGGCAACACTACTGTTCATTTCTATGGGCTACTTAAAGCAAAATGTATACAAGAACAATTCCGAACTACACAAGACCTAGTAACGCTCATTCACAGTGCCATTGAGAATATTAACACCTTCTACTCTTCGTAAAGTTGCCGCCAACATGGTTAAACGTGTGAACCAGTGTTTGAATCCAAACATAGGTCACTTCCAGCATCTGCTGTAGAGCTGATAACTCATTTCGCGCTATTAGCAGTGTTGCCAGGTGTATATAAGTAAAAGTTTTATCAGGATAATTTCAGTTTCTTCTTCATTGTTTTGAGGAATTGCATAATGTAGACAGATCCTTAACACACATTTTGATGCACTGAAGCATCAGCTGTATTGCCAATTCAGTGTTAATTTATTTAAAAAAAAAAAAACTACGATTTCCCTATTTCCTCCTTACATAGGCACATCCGATTAGTTATCAGTAGAAATGAAAAATTACTTTTTCTGCTCCATAGTTTCCAAGCTATTCCAACTAAACAAACTGAAAATTAACGACAGAATATCCATACATATGAGTTATGAGTCAATTAACATGTTTTGCAAAAAAATTGATTTTCACCTTCGGTTGCATCTGGCAACACTGTATGGTTCCTGGTGCACTTCAATCGTTGCTTCCTAGTTTAAAAATGTATAAGCATGGGCATAACCAGTATTGGTATCGCTTCAGGTTCAAAAGTTCTACTATCCAAAACTCCAGGTTGCATTGTATATTGGACATCCTGTAGAATAACCTTTAATTTGACGAGTTTCATCAACAAGAGCCTGTATTTAAGAGTTTTATTTCAAGTGGATATTGTTTTGTCTCTTTGTTCTGTATAGTTTTCGACTAAAGTAAATAGTCGGTTTATATAAGAATTTCTGCTGCCAGTTTCAGTTTCCACATTTTGGTTTGGAAAAGCATTTATGGTATTCATGCAAGGACACTTAAAGCAAGGCTTTATAACACATGAGTATGCTAGACGATACAGAATACAGGAGATAAACAGAAAAATATAATAATCTTTAGCACGAACAGAAAATCATCTCGTATTTTAACACTCAAATTAGTACAAACATTAACCGAGTTACGTAAATTCATCATATGTAAGTTCGTGCTTACGTAAAAATTTCCGATATAAGGAAAATTTTATAAAGAGTATTTATTTGAACTCAGAATAGGTATTTCTAAATTTTATTTGAGGGCAATCTAGAAACGTCGTTTTGATTTGTATTTGAATGTTCAGAAAAGACATTTCCAACACCTCCTGTGACAACCTCATTTTGTATACTTACAGATTTGAAATGTAAATCTTTTATTGTCTGTTGTGTACATTTTCTTTCAGAAAAATCCCTCGAGTGTCGCACCTATATCATAGTTTTCCAAAAACCCGCAACAAAGAACACCTTTGGCAAGCGTGAAAGCCCTACCACCGAGTAGGTAATACATAATTAGACATGTTGAACACGGAGATTTTTTTATAATTAAATTGAGTATTTCTATGCATTAACTGTAATTTCGGTAACAAATTACTCTGGTAGAATTAGAAATGTTTTATTTTTTTTAAGATTTTAAGCAAGTAATTAGGTTCTATGGTTTAGCATGGGGGGACGGGTAGCCACATTGATTCTTATTTATGAGTTTTAAGAAAGAAAGTGCGCGACATTTTTGTCTTTATCAAATGGCTCATATTCTTTCGGAACAGAAATTGACCTTGCAATGTTAGCTGTCTGTATTTTAACTTCGTTTGTCAGCACATGGCTCACATTACGGAAGCGTGACAGTTTAACTTAAGACCCAACTCAAATCAACTTACACGAGAAATCCAATGTTCTTTCTCGGCAAACGGGTAGTTTTCTGTGGGCGTGATCCCGGAATCGATTTCCGGAAGGAATTTTTCTTCCGAAAAAAAAAAAAACATATATTAATTTGGATTCAAATTTAACCACTATATCTCCTGTTGCATAGCTTCGCTCGGCTCAACGGGTGTTGAATTGCAATGAATCAATGAAACCAGGAACAAAAACCATGCTTATGGCACTAAAGCAAAAGTTGCCATTCATGCACTAAGAATTGTATAATAAACTATCGTCAATTACCCGTTTCACTCGGTTGAAATAAGAAAAATAGTAGTCAGTCATTTTTTTACCATTATTGAAGTGCTCTCTGATAGACGCGGTAGGATATTTGATGTTTTTTGTCTTACCGGTCATTTCAATCATTTTTATCTCCCCCTCCCCCAAGTTATGGGGCTGAATTTGGATTTAAAGAGCATCGGAAATGCCATTGTTCATCTCAGTGACCGGGAAAACTATGGATTCGGCACCTTATTTTTATATATCTCCCCCTCCTCAAAGTTGCGAGGATGATTTGGATTTAAGCGGCATCGGAAGCGCCACTGTTTATTTCAGCGATCCGAAAAGCTATGAATTCGACACTAATGTCGGTCATTTTCTATCATTTTTAAGTAACCTCCCTCCTCTCCGCTAAGTTGCACCGTGAAAGTAAAATGATAGAAACCATCCTAGGCCCGAACCTCACATATGTGGCAAATTTGATCGAAATCGTCTCTTGGTTCAAGAGTTATTAAGTTTTATTTATTTGTATATATTACCCGTCCCCCAACACCTAGGTTGCACCGTCAAAGTAAAATGATAGAAACCATCCCAGGCTCGAACCTCATCTATGTTGAAAATTCGATCGAGAGTGGTCGGGTGGTTCAAGAGATATGAAGTCACAAACGTAGTCATTTTCATTTAACACAATGACATAATTATCTAACTACATGATAATTAACATAATTCTCATAAAATGTCCGATGAAGTCTGCAATATTGTGCAAAATTAACTTCTCGTAACTTCTGTATCGAGTTGCGAAAACTTTAATTTCGGTTGGGCAGCAAACGTAATTGAAAAATAAATTTTGAGGCTAGAGCTATTTTTCCATATACCGAAAAGATAGTTATATATTATTTGACCTACTCATAATACAATATAGGCCTACCTAGGATATTTGGGGCAGATATTGCCACCAGGGTGGCATTCACTTCTTTTCCCTCTTCTGGTGTTGTTACTGCTTTAAGCCATGCGATTCATATGTACTTATATGAATCAAAATTAAATTGAAAGCATGAGTGCCGAATAACATTAGATTAAGTGTGTATGCAACTCCGAGTAACTCTTTGCTGTGAAGAAATAGACTATGCATGGTAAATGTTTAACCTCATAGAAATACTAATACCTAATATGAGAAGAACGCACTATAAGTGATCTTTTGATGCTATATTTCTGAACTGTCAATTGAACCGTCTTTGTTAGTTATTAAGAAAATGTACATATTTAATAATTTCACATAGTTCACAAAACTTTGGCCAGCAAGATTGCATTAAAAGGTCATATTCTAGCAGCCGTAAGTACGAAATTTATTTGCTGACCATTTGAAGAAAATTTTCCTGAGAATAACATCAAGTGCCACCCAACATCCAAGCAAACGTGCAGTAGAGTCGGCAGGTCACAGAAACAATAACACATTTTTCGGCTGAGTTACTGTCAACTACCCGTAAGGTTCAATAGTTATCAAGAGATTCCACTCCCACAGAACGACAGGCCCATATGGAACCTCCGACTGGCACTGAAGAATGCACGGTGAAGGCTGTGGTGGGTCTAGGGTGTTTCGGTGTAGGAAGTTTCGGTGTAGGATGTTACGGTGTACAGACGTTACGGTGTAAGGACGTTTCGGTGTAAGGACGTTTCGGTGTAAGAACGCTTGGCTAAAGGACGTTTCGGTGTATATCCTAATATCTGATTGCATTAATCATATGCTTGTAATGAACAGTCATGAAGTGTCATAGTGTAGCCACTCTGCAATAGTGTAAACTGATTAACATTGTTATTGAGACAGGATGATAATACAACACCAATCCATTCGTAAAAATAATTTCGATTCAGATGTGTCCATAGGCGAGTTTTATAGAATAATAATCAAATCTAATTCAAAAATCAAATTTACTGCAAAGTATTCATCATCATTTCTAAATAGAAATAAATATATTGCACAAAATTCCTGAGACACAGTAATAATATATACAAACTGAATAATACCTCAAAGGAATTTTGTTGAAAAAGTTAAAATTGTATAGAATCACTCAACTCAGAATCTAAAATTGTACTCAATTCCTTTTAAGACTGTAATTACATCATCAGATTTGTAATTTTCACAAACGTTGCTCAGTTTCTTCGTAACATCGGCGTATTTTTTCTTTGTTCTGACTTCATGTCCGCCAATTAACTTATTTGTTTCATTTGAACAACACTAACAAGGAGACTTACGGAAGTGTAATTTACTGATTTAAATGAAACTTTCCATACTTGTAGAATATCAAGAAATAATCGTCACGTGTTTTTTATTATTATTTTGGCAATGGTGCGGGTTTAAGAGTAGAAACACTCTTTGAACGTTAGAGGTGGCCTCCAAGCATAAACAGAAAATAATCATTAAAATAGAAGATTAAATGATACAGCCAGCTTACTGCCAAGGGGGTTTTAGGACAGGTGATTTAGAACCTGACGTTAAAATTACAAAATTCAAATGGGCGGATCTAATATGATGATTACAATTACAAATAGTCTTCTGGTTTGGAATGTTCTGCAGTTAGCTAAGAACAATTATAATTGGCAGGGGCTACTGAGAGAAGTTGCAGACTGATTTGAAACCCCTTTTGTACTTATTTTAACAGGATGTTTGATTAAGTCTATAGCCAAAAAAGTTAGAAGCCAGTTCCAATGCATTTGTCGCGAATATGAAGCAACTCACGTTATTGGAAAAGAAAATATTTATAACTCTGATTAATACGGTTTAATTTGGAAATGCAGACGGGACGTACTCTAGTGTTTACAGGGACACAAACAGTAGAAAGTGTGGCACAGTCAGTAAATTCTATGACTCGTAGCTACATCATATAGCCTTTAATTTCTGCAAATAGTGTTTTGTTATCATCCCTGTTAATTGTTTTGTAGGGAAACAATGGAACATTTGGTCTTATAGTCCAATACAACCTCTTCAAATTTGAAAATATCCTTGTGAAAGCATCAAACCTGGAAAAATTAGCATCAAGGCTTGTGAGATCATGGTTCCAAGTGATTTTTCTTCAAGCGTCTAATGCAAAGTCCATTTTGTTGTTAGTTTCGTGGAGTGAATCAACTTTGAACCTATTTTAAGAACAAAAGAGTAACTCATAATAGAAACCATTTCTGCAGGAACAACTGGTAGGATTCAACCTCTTGTTTTGTTCTTTAGGCCGTTAAAAAATTTTCTTGAGACATTTTTCTGACACTGTCCTTCTCTACAACTATAACATGAATTTACATCTCCGTAATAATATAATTAAGATCCCATCACTGATTCATAATCAGTTTTCTTCTCCTATATTTGCTAATCTTATTGTGTATGCATGATATAAAAGCGGTTATTTGGAAGAACCAACTGTGTTTGAAAATTTCCTTTCAAAGATTGTGCAGCATTTTGCGATTTGTGCACAGTTGCTGCCGCAATAAGGTGTGTGTGGTGTACACAATGTTTATGCATCACACACTTTTTTTTACTATATATCATTACCGTAAAACGTTTTCCCAATCAATTCATAATTATAACATTTGAGGATATAAGAAGTTGTGACATGAGTGAAGCAAGGGGACTCACTATAAATAAATAATCCCTGCCAATTACAGCAGCATTTAATTTTTATTTTATTTATTAATGTATATTTTCTACTTCATGAATTTATTTCTCCCTAACGAATAATTTTCATTTTGAAGAGTGGACGTTTCGGTGTAAACATTAGAACTTTTACACCGAACCAGCCTCACACCTAAACGTCCTTACACCGAGCAATCCGTACACCGAAACGTCCTACACCGAAACGCCCTGCACCAAAACGTCCTATACCGAAACATCCTACACCGAAACAGCCGTATCCCGGCTGTGATATTACGTTGTCGAATCATCAATGCAATCCTACAAATCGGCTACTTCTCTTCCGTATGGAAGAAAGTCCAATTTATCCTCATTGTTAGGACTGGTGCACACCAGACAGAGCCTGATTCTTCAACGTTCGTCTGTTGTCACATGTTAGCAAGATCGTTGAAAAGATCATTTTTCGGGGCAATGTGCGCCTTGTACAAGGAAACGCAATAAACAGTTTGTGTTTTACTCTGGCCATAGTAGGTACATCATTTCAACTTGTAAGAGTAATACACCAATATAAGCAACCAATTAAATAAATGGGGCCAGACCTTGGACTTGGTAAGATAAAGCATTCAATAAGGTGTGGCATGTTGGATTCATACACAAACTTCCTAGCAAAGAATTTCTCAGCTGTATGGTGAAAGTAATCCCCCATCTAACCACAAGACTGCACCTTCCATGATGAACATGCGGGATGCATAACAAAATAAAGACTTATCAGCGCCAAAGTACCATAAGATTCCTGTCTATTGCCGCTCTTGTATCACGCATATACGGCAGATGTTCCTACCACACCGACTACTCTTACGACTACATTCGCTGACGATACACACATTTTCGCTAGACATAGCAACTATTGGTACGATTAATTGTACTTCAGAAGGCACATCTCTGAACCTCTGAAGGAGTAGAACGATAATTGAAACATCCAAATCAACACAGAAAAGACAACTCTAGTTGACTTCATCAAAAATGAAATTCTGAAGCAGTTCAACTGGACATTGAACGTTACAGCCCTGGTGCCTCTTGAAGGTCATTCTGGACCACATCCTAATCTTCGCAACCCACATCGCTGTGACTACTAAGGAAGTTCCGGATGTCTGAGATCCCTGCTTCTCATTCTTCTCGGCTCTCAATTTACTATTGAAAATCTCGTCTGTAATATGTACATCAACCTAATTATCATGCACGCCTATCCTGCCTGAAAATACGCCACAAGATGTCCCCTCTCACTCCTTCAAATGGTCCAGAATAAGGTTACAAGAGCGATAACTGAACGCTTCTTCATCCTATCGATTATGCATAAGAAACTTGATATTCCGATTCTGAGCTCCAGCACCATCGCACGGGGAACTTCTAGAGTGCTATACACACCTTCGCCAATCGCAGTGTTGCTTCAGTTGGAACGCAAGAACCACCAAGAAGAATGTATCCTTTGTCACAATCATAATCACTATCAATAGGACAACCGAAATTCGTACGTGTGGAAATAGTGGTCCGGATATGACAGACGATAATGCACCACAGTTAAGAATCAGTACAAATGGAAGACATGATCTTCGGCTCGAAACTTTTGTACAAAATTTGGTCAAGAAACTCTAACTAAAAAATGTGAGTTCTTTACCAATAATAATATTAGTTATATATATATTGGCACAGATTGTTTATTTATTTATTTACTACTTACATGTTTGAAAAATTGAACTCTATTAACTAACAGATTGTATCTGCAGTTATTTGTCTCCCGCTAAGGGTAATAGACGCCTCCAACAATGAGTGTCACACACCTTACTTGTGAGGCCAAAAATATTATCCCGCATTATGTGTGGTGTTTGAAAAATATTTTTAAGTTTGTTCTTTCACTTAAACGAATACGGCGTTTAGACACAATCACATTTTCCATCATAATATTGTTTCAAAGATTTCGTTAAAGTAAAGTTTGAACATGTGCGACACTGAATGTCATTCAACTTTGGGGTAGCAGCAACCATTAGATAGGATTTTCATCTAGCATTGCTTTAAAGAAAGCACTAGTATCTTCAGCATCACTTTTGGATTATAATATATATTCTCACCAAATTATTCTTAATGGCATAGAATTATCCAACTATTCACTGTCAGGTAACTAGAGTAAAAGTCGCAAAATGTCATTACTAGTATGATTGCTTCATGAAAAGTATCTATTTCCAGTGTTTTAATAAAAACTGAAAATCCTTCCAAGAGGCAAAGATGTTAAATTCATACTTGCTTACATACGATCTATTTATATATAAAGTCAATAGAATTATGCGAAAACTATCTAATGAAGCAACACTGACAAGTGAGTGACAAAAATTATTATACCCAACTCTACATTATTACACTTTATGGAAGACTCAGAGCCCATTCTTATAGCCACTTTTTCCAGAGCTGGTATTTATTAAATATGTCAAGATAACTGTTTGCATGAATATTTTATCTTTTATTTCATTAATAATGATAATTACACTTACAATAGCAAAAGGACACGTTTAGTTTGAGGCGCGTTTTCCCTATTAGTTCTCACCCTGCCCCGAAACAAGCTATTTCAAAACGGGACTGCCTGGCTCGTATATCATACAATATTTACAACTTACGAAAAAGTGAATGTTGTTGTTCCGTTTCTTAACATATAACCATACCAGATACATAACATTTCGATTCTATAAGATTGCTTACTAGAACGGCTTAATAATATGCCCCATTTAATTTTCGTGAGTTTTTAAACTTCCATTGCCTCTCTCTTCAAGAAAGAGTGTGAAAGTTGAGAATCTCAACGTAAAAGACCTGGGAATATTTTTTCTGGCAGCCATTCTCTTTTAAAAGACAGAGGCTGATAATTACTGACTGAATGTCGGATGATCAGTTTATATTCTTAACAGTTGTCTCAAACTTTTTATTCACACGTTACGCCACAACAAAGATATATTGGTTCTTATTTGCGGAAACTTCATACCCCTTTTTATTAGCAAATTACCAAATATTTTAAAAATTCATATCGGACGATTATTTACAAAAAGGCAAAAAGAATATGGAAATTCTTCATAAAGCTGGGAGCCCAACTCTTCGTTCTACAATAAGTGATGGATATTTATTTTCGTAGTAGTAAAGAAAATAAAGTTATCTTCATTGCAGTGAGTGAAATTTATCTAAAATATATTTTGCTTTTAATTTGTCAGTATTGTATGATTAATTGTTTATCAAATACCTAGGTATGATTGCAGCAGGAATGTATTTTATCAGATATAAAATTAGTTCGATGTATAAATTTCTAATTACATGCTTATTTCAGTCTAATTTCATACCCATTCAAGTGTCACTGATTAGTCTAGATATTTTAAACCGAGAAGTTTTTTTTTTGTTTTTGTTTTGTTTTGGAACTAAAAGTAAAACAAAAAATGAAATATAGCAACAAACCAGCACCAGAGCATTAAATCTGAAATTTACATGTGTAACAAATATTACATTTTTCATTATTTAATCTTTAAAAAATGTTTTAAAAAAATAAAAACTGAGACTGAGTTTCAAACCATTTATGTTCAAGTTTCAGAAGTTCTTTATGAAAACTTAGTGCCTCACCACGCTCGGCAGCACATGTACTCCCAAGCGCAAAAAATATTGCGCGTATACTGTAACTCACAATTTTTCGCAATTATTTTATTTTCCATATGTTTATTGGTAAAATTTAGTTATTAGTACGGGGAGATAATAGAAAGCAATCCATCTAAGGAGATATTTCCAAAAAATATAATAAAATAATAAAAATACAAGCAAAAAACAAAATTATGTTCGGTTTTGTGTATACTGGCAATAATGTTTTCGAGAGAATTTTTGGAGTAGCACAGCACGATTGCAGAGGGAATAACAAGATTGGTAGGAGAAGAGCTGAATCAAGGAACTGGAAATTGGAGTAAAATATTGCACTTATTGGCTTAAATCTAGGGTGTAAATTGTCTGCCAAATATAAATTCCTAGCTTCTGTAAGCAAGATGTTATACGGATTTTTTTTTTAAGTTTTACGTCCCACGGTTATGCCGGTTAGGCTAAAGGAGACGGTGATTATGAGAAATGAGTGAAATGGTGGAATGAAGAAAGTGGGAGGAAACGGGAGAACCCCGAGAAAACCCACGAGCACGGTGTTTGTCCACCACAAAGTCCACAGGGCGCGAGCTGGGATCGAACCAGGGACCCCAAGCACCGGAGGTGAACGCTCTACCACTGAGCCACCGCGCCCCCATTATACGGAAATATATAAACAAAGAGAAAAACTGTTGTCTTAAGTTTGGAAGTGACATGCTCTGTAGCCATGAGCATTTATTTCTTAAGAAAAAGATAGGCAACGAAAGAAAATCTGTGTGGGCAAGTGGGTAGAGTGGCGGACTAGTAATTCTTATACTGTTTTGACCCCAGATCGAATCCCATCCGATCCTGTTCAATTTTTTTCTTTACAAGACATTGTAGAAAGTGTATAATTTTTATGTTAATAAGAAACGAAATAATATAATAATGAAATAACTTTTTGTTTTTCTGATGACGTATTTATTCAGAATTAGCTTACTATTTATTATTAATAGCGATTGTTTTTAGCTTATGGTATGGTATGCTTAACCGTTCCCTCTCCGTTTTTACACAACTTCAACTCACTGCGAGTGTCTGTGAGTCAGGAACAGGAAAAAACAAAACAAGCGCAACCTGCAGCTTTACACACAACGTGACGAACACAGTCACAGCGATAGCTCGTTGTCATGAAGAAAAAAAACTGTTCTAGTGTTTCTGTGTGTGTGTTTCTTTTTAAAGTATTGACTCTCTCTCTCTCTCTCTCCTTTTGTTTCATATCCACAAGTGCAACAAATGCAAGTCTGTGTAAAAAAAATTAAGAGTGCTTTCTTTAAACAAAACTAAATTTTACAGCTCTCTTTGTGAGGAACGCGAATGCTTCCAAAAGATGCCATGAATATTAACTATAATCATACCGAATTATACAGTAGCGTGAAAAACTGATAATAAAATGATGTAACATGCATAAACTTTTTTTTAGAGTAACCACACATTAAACATAAGGAATTGAATTTTTGGGATTACAAATTATCACATTACGTGTCGGTGTAGGCCTATTCCTTTTCACATTCGAGCGACGAAAGAAGGAAGTGTGGTGATAGTTATAAAAACCGAATACCAGATTTCAATAAATTCAAGTTACATGTCTTCTACATATCGAAATAAATGATTTTTCGATGTCTGTCCATCTATTTGTCTCCCGGTTCGTCACGCTTTTACACGCACTCAAATAGAGGCCATACTGTTCAATGTATCTGCACCGAATTCTAGACATAACGTTTTAATAACATAATATCTTTCGAATTTTATGTCCTTCGACACCTAAAAGCAAGGGTAATTTACTGAAGGATTAAAATTTAAAATAATTTAATTTTCTCAAATAAAAAAAAGCTGTGACGATTTTATTTACTTTTGATAAATATATATTTTATTAACAAATCTCCACCACATATGAATAATTTTTCTGAAAAAATATATATGGTGTAATTTACTGTATGGTATGCGTTCTTTTTGCACAATTTTCTCAACCACATTTCATAAATAAACGTATCATTAATTACCTAACAATATGACAACTCGTTCGAAGGAGTAGCTTAATCTTAGGGTGAGCTTTCCCCCGATGGTTTTCCCATTAACGCCTCAGGCAATTTTGTTCATATTTCTTAAAGAAATATTTCATTAATAAACTAACATAGAGCATAAATAGTTTATTCCGATAACATACAGAAGAAGTGGTTTTCTCAAGGGTTGATTTTTTTGGACAATTGTCTCAGTAATAACTGAGACAAATTTGTTCTAATCTCAGTAAAAATATTTTCTGTAATAATCTTACAATATGGTATAACTCGCTTGTTCCGAAAAGAAAAATCCAAAAGAGATAATTTACTTTGACAGCGAAATTTTTCCCGACGATTTGCTTAAAAATTACTCGATATACTGTCAAAATTACAGATAGAAGAGTTTACCTTTGGGGGTAAGCTTTTCTCGATGACCTTCCTAAAAACAACTCAGGAGATGTTTGTTGTTCATATTTTATAAATACGTGTTACATAAATAACCTAGCTATATGGTATAATTCCCTCATCCGGAAAATCTAGAAATGGTATATTACTTTTGACAGTAAGTTTTACCCTGCGATTTTCTCAAGAACGACTCAGGCGATTGTGTTCGTATTTCATAAATAAATGTTTTATGAAAACACTAACAATATAGCATAGCTCGTTTGTCCTGAAAAGATCCACAAAGGATAATTTATTCTTGGGGGTGACTTTTTGCATAATTTTCTCAGAAATTACTCAGACGCTTTTGCTTATAGTTCACATACAATTATATCCTTTATAATTCTAATATATGGATCAAGTTATTTCTAACGTAAATATGACCAATGGGTACTTTACTTTTGGGCCTGAAGTTTCTTCTAGCAAAGTTTTCCAAAACATTATTTTATTCGCAATTTCCCAAATAAATGTTTCAATAACAGTTGCAGCCTAACATAAGTCAGTGTAAAGAATTCGAGCGAGAAAGTACAGTGCGTTTGCTCCGTACCCTTTCTTAAATTTATTTTTAAATGTTACACCTAATCACAATTTTCCGAGCAAAATCGAAACTTCTTTTTAAAGTGCCTTGTTGTGGTCAAATGGTTCAAGTGCATTGGTTCTGGATTAGATTTCCAGTGAGAGCTAGTGTATCTTCATCCAAGAGATGTGACACGTCGGTGCAAAGAAGAAAGTGTTTAAATAAGCCTAACCAAGCTAATCAACAAAAGAAATAATACAATGTTACGAAATTATCGTAGAAACGTTGTTAATATTAGGTAGGTTCGACTGGAATGTCCAAACAATTGTCAATTCCAAAGGTCTTTGTTTTCGTCCGGCGAGAGCTCATGTTGTTCGGATTTCACATTAATCAGTAGGTCCACGTCTCATATAGCCTCGCTGCTGAAAGGGACGATAAACTCAAAATCACATCACACATCTTTGTTTTCGCCTTTATTTTAGCTCATAAATGTCTCTGTTCATAAGCTCCTTAGTGGTTAGCGTACGCGCCTTTGGCGTGGAAGACCCGGCTTCGATTCCCGGCGACAGCTCACGTGGTTCGGAGTCCACGTTAATCAGTAGGCCGACGGCTCATATAGCTTCGTTGCTGAACGAGACGTTAAACTCAAACTCAATGTCTTTGTTCATAAATGTCTTTGTGTATGGTTTTGCATATACGTGGCATGGACATTAAATTTTGATTTCTACGCCATATGTATCTAATTACATACACACCTATAGAACGAACACAACAAACTTGGAATATCTACATTGTTTGCGTATGGAAAATAATCACGCTCTACTGTACAGGACAGCCGTGTGTATGGAATTCCATACACATGGCAATCAACGTATTAAGAAATGTATAATAATAAACAGAAAACGATACGATCACTTACATAATTTATAAATATAAGTTAACATTTAATAAGCATATAACTGCAATGGAATTAAGTTGTTTCTCTCTCTCCCCGAACGCAACAGCCCTTATTGTTCTAAGGCGTAGAAGAGAACTTGTGCCACCCACGATTTGGGACGGTGTGTGGTCACAACTTCGTATCCCTTTGTTGTTAGTCCTAGCTTTCTAGACGGATGCAGTTATTACCGGTAGAATATACAAGCAAATAGACTTTTGTATTACTATTAAAGTAAATAATTACACTCATTCCTTCAATGTGATACTTGTGGTTGCTTAACCGTATACAGACAGTTGATCCATGGAAAAATCGTTAATAATAATAATAATAATAATAATAATAATAATAATAATAATAATAATAATAATAAATAACAGGAACTCGACAAATATTCTTGCAAATAATAGGAAAAAGTTTGCGACACACTGTTCACTTTGCTGGACACACCAGTGTGGCGCGTTATACCGATTGTGGCACACTGGAATATAGGGTATGTTTTTTTTTTTTTTTAATTTTTTTTCCAACTATTCCAACTGCTTCAATTGAAATGGATCTATAATAATAAGAGAATGAATTTAGTCTTCTTACCCTTCAATTTAGAAATAAGGTTCGCGAGAATTTCATAAAAGAACAATATACTCAGAATTGTATATAGTAGTTTGTTTTATTCGAAATTACATACTTCCTGCAACTGTTTTTTGATTGAAATGATTTGAAATGAAATTTTTAAGTTTTACGTCCCACGCGTATGCCGGATAGGCTAAAGGAGACAGTGATGATAAGAAATGAATGAAATGGTGGAATGAAGAAAGTGGGATAAAACGGGAGAACCTCGAGAAAACCCACGCACACAGTGTTTGTCCAGCACAAGGTTCACTTGGCGCGAGCATAGATCGAACCAAGGACTCCATGCACCAAAGGTGAACGCTCTACCACTGAAACACCGTGGTCTCTGAAATTACTTAAAGGAGAAAGGAACTACTTTATGAAAACTTGATGACGAACACATTTGTTAAAAAATACCAGCTTTTCGTGAAATATTGCTTATAGACAGGGGCGGATTAAGGCTTTTGGGGACCTAGAGCCGACTATTTTAAGGGGGCCCTACGTTAAGAATAGTTCCAGTGCATAAATTTTCTTTGCTGCCTTCCACAGCCTCATAGGCTTATGGAACTACCGAGAACTATGCTGTAATATTTGAATGTGCTCCAAGTTTACAATACCTAGGTAATTAGTTTAGTTAAATTCATTATTAACAATTAAATAATTGCATTCATTATTAACAGGTAAATGCTGCTGATGCAAAGACTTAAATCTAGCGATACCGCGAGCGTAAGTATTAAACAGAGGGATTTTAAAGAGCCCCCTGAGCTGGGGGCCCTGGGCTCCATTGGCTTCGCCCTTAATCCGCTAATGCCTATAGATTATAAATTAAAGGGGACGGGCCGGGTCCGTTCTAAAAATTCCGGCCCGTGCAGACCTCTAGCTCCTGTGTATATGCTATCTGAAAATACAGTAGAGTTTCGCTTATCCGACATAAAACAGGCAGGCAGAACGCCGGAAAATATGGATGTGTTAAGGAAAGACCTATAAAAAGTCAAACTATGATATAATTTTACACATTACGCATCTAATTATCATCTTTGCAAGAAACAAATATAATGCATTGACTTAGTGACGTATCCAGCGTGAGGTCCTGGAAGCTGTCCCTTACCAAACCTCAAGCACTTTTTAATAAACCTACTTTTTCCCTTTTGAGTTTTTTTTTTTTTTATGTCAGATTACTTTGAGTCAGTGTCCAAACTGTGGACAATGCGTTGCTGTTATACTTCTAACAAGTAACACTTCCCAAGTGTAACACTCCGATTTTGATAAAATTTGGCAGGTAGATACTATACATAAAATAAACAAATAAGGGCTTTTTTATTATTATTATTATTATTATTATTTTTTTTTTTGCTGAAAAACGGTTTTAGGGGGCAAAAGCCCTCACCCAAAATTTGAAAGTTGACGCTCGAAAGGCAAAAACAAGTGGACCAAAGTGAACGAAATTGTGAACAGATATTGCGGACATAAAATTAGGGAATACGTGTTTTGTATTTTCCTGGAAAAAACGGTTAGGTGGGGCACAGATCCCTCCAAACCTTTGATCATGAAATATCAAAAGTGCTATTAACAGTATGTCAGAAGTGCCTAAATTTACATGAAGAATTGGAACAAAACTTTGTGTTAGGACAATAAGCAAAAAATAAACAAATTCGGCTTTTTTATTTCCTGCGAAAAAACGGTTTTAGGGGGCAAAAGGTCCCACCCAGAATTTTGAAATTTGACGCAAGAAAGGCAAGAAAAAATGTATCGAACTGAATGAAATTGTTCACAAATGTTGTAGAGGTAAGATGAGGGAATACGTGCTTCGTATTTTCCTGAAAAGAGAAAAAAACCTTTTGAGTGGACCGAGGCGTTGAGTGTCGGAAGGATTGGACCGAAGCGAATGAAATTGTCTGTAGATATTGGATATGAAAAATAAAGCCTCTCGTGTTTCACAAGTGTCTCCATCAGATTTCTTCAAATTTGGCAGATCAACAACAAGCACAAACAGTATAGCGTATTTTGTAGTATTTCACGAGGCACCTTTAACCCTTACAATGTTTTTCCGCATAAACAAAAACACGTGCCGATTAATTTCCTGTTTGCTGTTGATCTGCCAAAATTGATAGGGACATCTTTAAAACACGAAAGTCCTTATTTTACATACAGTCTATACAATATCTACACACAATTTCATTTGCTTCCGTCCACTCCTTCCTGCACTTTTACGGTAATATTTACTTTTTTTGGAGGGGCTCTAGGCCCCAACACTGTTTTTTCATACAAATTAAAATGCATTTCATTTATTGTTTTGCAAATTGTCCCTATACGAAGTTTCGTTGCAATTCTCCATACTCTTTAGGAACTTCTGACGTATACATACTTATTTGCACTTTTGATATTTCCTAATCAACAGCTTAGAAGGTCCGTGCCCCACTCAATCGCTTTTTTCCAGGAAAATACGAAACACAATTACCTCAATTTACGTCTAGAATATCTGTGCACGATTTCAAAATTTTGGGTGGGGAATTCTGCCCCCTAAAACCAATTTTTCGCAGAAAATAAACCCGTATTCGTTTTTTTTAATTTTTTGCGTATTGTCCCTACACAATGTGTCGTTCCAATTCTTCTGACATACTGTTATTAGCACTTTTGATATTTGGAGGGGTCTGTGTCCCACCGAAACGTTTTTCTTTTTTTCAGGAAAATACGGAACCCATATTCCCTCATTTTTCGTCTACAATATCTGTGCACAATTTCATTCATTTCGGTTCACTTCTTCTTGCCTTTCGGGCGTCAACTTTCAAAATTTTGGATGGGGGATTTTGTCCCCTAAAACCATTTTTCCGCAGAAAATAAAAAACAGGTATTCGTTTAGTTTTTGCGTATTGTCCATACACAAAGTGTCATCGGAATTCTTCGTCCTTTACACACATCAGACATATTGTTACTAGCACTTTTGATATTTCATGATCAAAGGTTTGGAGGGGTCTGTGTCCCACCTAACCGTTTTTTCCAGGAAAATACAAAACACGTATTCCTTCATTTTACGTCTGCCATATCTGTGCACAATTTCGTACACTTTGGTCCACTTGTTTTTGTCTTTCGGGCGTCAACTTTCAAAATTTTGGGTGAGTGCTTTTGCCCCCGTAAAACAGTTTTTCCGCAGAAAGTAAAAAAAAACGTATTCGTTTATTTTATGTGTAGTATCTGCCTGTGAAATTTTATCAAAATCAGTGTGTTACACTTGGGAAGTGTTACTTGTAAGAATATACCGTAATGCCATTGATACCAGGGCTAATTAAAGAACACTTTTAAAAATGGGATTACAATTTCGTTTCCGGTCTGTTTATAACATTACTGTATTAGAACGATAAACTCATTGCCATTTGCTATTTTTGTTATGTGATATACGTAGCAGAAAGTTTCCCTTACATGTCTCTAGAAAATATTTTTTGATTTCCTGTGAGTTAGAATTCAGTTTGACCGGTTTATAAATGACAAGTAAGAAACGTTTAAGAGAAATACAGAACTGTTGCATTGTTATTATTATTATTATTATTATTATTATTATTATTATTATTATTATTATTATTATTATTATTATTATTATTGATATTTTTGAAACATTAAAATTACGTGCTTACGAGGATTCGTGTCGGGTCCCCTCCGAAAAGAAAAGCTGGATATGTGCCTGCACTGAATGATAGACATATGAGTCAAGGTATAGACGAGCGTGCTAGGTGATCGAGTCCGGAGCATCAAAAACAGACTAAGACCACAACTTGCAGTTCTTCTTGCCGATTGATGCTGCTTTTTACCTACTATGATATGTCGGATAATAATGTGAAATAAGCGAAGGTCAAGACCATGGCGTATTGGTGTTTCATGCACCTAAACCTGTAAAATATTTGTATCGAAAACATCTTTCACTCACTAGCTAAATTTGAGGGTATGATCGCTCATCTTGCCTTATAAAGTATAGTCTTATAAAGAATATATATAGCATAATAAAAACCTTAAGACCAAATTCAATGATTTTCTATAGTTTTCTTTTTTAATAACGGGAAACTTGTTTATTTCATCACGATAAATCACGTTTGATACTAAGATGTCTGTTTCTGACTATATATATTTTTCATACTTTATTGGAGACAATTTTTTTTCAAGAAAAGAGGATGATAAAGGAAGCTATACAACACCATAAACTGAAAGCAATCGGTATTACTAATAGTACACTAATTCTAAATAAATATGTCATCAGAGGAAACAAAAAGTTATTTCCTAATTGTATTGTTTCAGTTTTATTAACATAAAAATTATACACTTCTATAATATTTTGTAAAAAAAAATGAACGGGATCGGATGAGATTCGATCTGGGGTCAAAACAGCATAAGAATTACTAGTACGTCACTCTACCCACTTGACCACACAGATTTTCTTTCGTTACCTATCTTTTTCTTAAGAAATAAATGCTCATGGCTACAGAGCATGTCACTTCCAAACTTAAGACAACAGTTTTTCTCTTTGTTTATATATTTCCGTACAACATCTTGCTTACAGAAGCTAATTTATATCTGGCAGACAATTTACACCCTAGATTTAAGCCAATAAATGCAATATTTTACACCAATTTCCAGTTCCTTGATTCAGCTCTTCTACCAATCTTGTTATTCCCTCTGCAATCGTGCTGTGCTACTCCAAAAATTCCCTCGAAAACATTATTGCCAGTATACACAAAACCGAACATAATTTTGTTTTTTGCTTATATTTTTATTATTTTATTATATTTTTGGGAAATATCTCCTTAGATGGATTGCTTTCTATTATCTCCACTTACTAATAACTAAATTTTACCCATAAACATATGGAAAACAAAATAATTGAGAAAAATCGTGAGTTACAGTATACGCGCATTTTTTTTTTTTTTTTTTTTTTTTTTGCGCGTGGGAGTACGTCTTGCAGCTAGTGCCTATATAAAGAACGGAGGGAAATGCAATTTCCTCTGAAGAGATCTGCGGGACTTGTGATGAATCTAAGCTCACTTTTTTGAACTTAGTCTCTGAACGAGTTTCCAAGTTTATGTGAACAGGAGTAGGCCTATACACATATGACTTAAGTTTGGAAAAATACTCTGAGAACAAGACACCTTTAGTACCCCATTAGAGGGTGGCAAGAGATAACATAAATAATAGAAAACGGTTGATATTTTGTGTCAAACCCATAGTTTTCGATATTGATAAGCTGATTGGTGATAGTTATGATGTCATTTAAGCTCGAGTCATCCGAGGGGTAAGACATCCCTAACACTCCTAGGATTGTGGGTGAGAAGGGGTGACATGTACAAGTAATCTAAAAAGCCCATTACACTGGCCAACAAGGTTTTTGTCACAAGGAATCTGAATAGTGTTCTAAGCTAAATCTAGGGTGCTAAATTCGAAAATGAAATAAGTTTTTTTTTTCTATCGGGCTAAGCTTTCTTGTGACATGCTACCCCTTCTTATTGAAATCCTTGAAAATTGGTAAAAACGCTGCATATGGCTTATTCTGCTATGGCTAAATTTAAGTAACTTGTAGATTTATTGAATGAAATAAAGTTGAGAGAAAGTGAAGTCAAATCGAGAAAAGTGCAAGGAATTCCGATGCATGCCCCTGAGGTCAAGGAACATATTCCAGGAAATGAATGACGTTTGGCAACATTGCCGATGAGTCATATTCAATCACATATAATTGCGTTGTGATTCTTGCTACCTGTGTCGCAGCATTGTGAGTTCTGATAGCTGGGAAGTGGTTGCATGTTCATCTAGGTTAGTGAAATTTGAGTGTTGTGGTAATTCAGAAGAAGGAAATGTCTCGTACCTGTGTCAATAGTGCAAATTCTGTTTGTTATGTCTGTGGAGAGGTAACTGTCAAGTCGCAAAACGACAATTGACACCGCTCGTAAAGGAGTGCTACGACTTTATTTCTGGTGTAAGGTTGGCGACCAAAACAAAAAATGCCTCCCCCCCTTCCCAACAATGCCGACTTTCCAAAATTTATGTGGGTGCATACCAATGGCGGGACGTGTTAGCCTATATGTTTTCAGGGAAGTCTTGATATTTAATTGATTTATTTTTAGTTAAAATCTTTTATGAACACTGTCATAAAGGACTGTGCTGTAATAATGTAAAATACACCGGTTCTATAAGGATAAGTTAGGGCTGCCCTAGCTCAGTCGGTAATATTGTTGACTTAAACGCAAGAGAAAAGGGTTTGAACCTGGGTCCAAGCTAAAAATCTTGTGGGTGAAGTGCACCCACACGATTATTTGTGTGGGTGCCGGTGCCCCGGAGCACCCACGTAGTCGGCGCGCATACCGCGCCACATATGCTGCTTGATATTTCTTAGACTCCTGACAGGCTGGGCAAAAGGTTCGCGACATATGCCGTTCGCTGTTCCCATGATTTGGCAGGAACCAACGAATCACACAACAGACTGTAATGCACGGCTAGTCTCTGTCTACACCTCAGTGCATTACAAGATATTTGGAAAGTGGCGATTAGGATTTTGATCTGTAACCTAAGATGTAAAATAATAATAATAATAATAATAATAATAATAATAATAATAATAATAATAATAATAATAATAATAATAATAATAATAATAATAATAACTTAAACAAGAAATTAATAATTTTTCGAATCGAAAAGTGATCAGTGATAAAAATAAGTAATTTTAATTTGAAGATCAGTAAGTTTTGGTGGTGGGATAAGAGATGGCGCTGTAAACAATAAGTATTGGGGAGCTTTGCTCTCAGTTTTTATACAATTTTTACTATTTACATTTTAATATTTTTGACAATTTTGTTATTTGTTACAATTTTTATATACTGTTATTCAATTTCAATATGTTCAAGCGCCGCTTATCCTTCCTTATTACAATAACAGTGTAAAAAACATTATAATTAAAACAGGCTAATTCGGCCATTTTGGCACGAGCCATCTTAATAGACTACATCATTTTATTTCAAACAATTTTCATTGAAAACAACATTAGTGAAACAGTCCACAGGGCTCTAGAGGAGGGTTACCAAAGAGTACGCACGCCCTAAGAGCGCGCAGTGCCAATTACGCTGAAGTGGTAACACACAGAATTGTTATTGCTACGCTGTTTGATGCGTCTTTGTGTGAGATTTGATACGAAGAAAAGGGAAGTTAACGGATCGCTGCAAACAGAAAATACAGCTAAAAATAACTTTTTTGAATTCTTGATGTAATATTTTAATACTCTTAGTTAAGAAATTATTCTGATATAGCAGCTAACTACAGTACTCTTGTTGCATGGTAGGAAACATGAATGCAGATAGAATTGTTTACCATGGCTTTGTTTCGGGGGTCTTGCATATGCAGCCACATGGATGAATTTTACTCGAGTTGACTGCTGTTTCCCAAAGAGTGCGCGTTAGTGAGTTACCAAAGAACGCGCACGTACTCTTTGGGAGAATTTCTTTGATAGCGTGTGTGGGTAGCGGCATTCATATTACAGACTATGGTTATTCTCATCAGTTACTCTCGGAGTGTAATATAATGTTTGAATGGGTTGTAGAATTATTTGTAATTGTTTGTCTTCGATTCAAGCACCAACTGTAAATCATATATAAGAAGTATTTTAAATTCACAAAATTTCTTAAATTACAATGATGATGTGGTGTTCTGCCCGAAGGTAGGCCTTTGGTCCATGATAGTTTGCCATTGCCTTTCATGGTATGATGATGATGTCCTAAGTAGTGAGGAAATGATCAAAATAAAGATCCTGGAAGTGTTCTGGAGGAAGATGCTGAGTGAAATATGGCTTCGATTACGATTGTAATGAAACCACGAACTAAGAATTTAAAAAGACATACACTAAAGGTGTTGTTCAGGATTTTTTTTTCCAATTGGTGGAATAATGTAATGAAATCACGAACTAAGAATTTTAAAAAAATCATCATTAATTTTACTCATAAAAATCATAATTTGTGGGTGAAACTAAACGAAGATTTTCTTTAATGTTTTAAATTTCGTGTACGTTCATAATATATTCTTTAAAACCACATGGACGTGTAATCAAGAAATTGTTGGAAGCAAAAGCAAAATAGTTTAGAATCGCCTGTATACGAACAATTGGAAGCAAACCTTAGGGTAAATTAAAGTTTACGAAGGAGTTTAGGTTTTAAGTATGATAGGTGTTAAGTGCGCCCTCTTAGGGACCGCTAAACGCACTCTTTGGGACACTGGTCCTTAAGAGTACGCATTTGAGTTTTTTAACTTTTTAACGTATATCTCCATTTCTACACCTAGTAGTAAACTTTTCTATTTCTTACAATGTAGCCTAAACTTCAATTAAAATTTTGTACAATTTATATAATTTTTGCTTCATTACTTTCGGAGCTATTTGAAAATGAATATTAAGTGCGTGCTCTTTGGTAACCTTCCTCTAAGTCCGGGACTTCCTTTATATAAATCTCCCGTAAGGGAGATAACTGGAACTGGAAGTTTTGGTGATTCTTGATAAATTATATACATTTTCAACCTAATTGTCGTCTTTGAATGGGAGTTTAAAATAAAATAAATAAATACAGATAACTTAGGAGATAATTAATTGTAAATTTCATTGAGGGGGAAATAAAATAATGAAGTGCTAAAATAAAATTTATTCGAAGAGACTTTCTCCCTCTCCCTACTATCATCGTCCACCAAATTTCTAGAAAAGGAATGGAATAAACAATAATATAAATTGAAGCAATAAAATTCAAAATCGGTGGTGTTATAAACAATCTCCTGGCATAATATATCGAACAATATATCTAAAACCCTGCATATGGCTTATTCTGCCATGGCTGAATTTAAGTAACTTGTAGATTTATTGAATGTAATAAAGTTAAGAGAAAGTGAGATAAAATCGAGAAAAGTGCAAGGCCGAGATCTTTTAATTTTCTCTTATGTGGTTCTCTGTATTCCGTCATATGCCGAGAAAGTTACCAACCTCACCACATGGGTGAAGCAGATACTAAGAAACTGGTCTGATAATCATCGAGAAGCTTTGTCAGTCGAATTCATTAAATTATACAAAGTTTGTGATTTGTCAAAATCCGCATCATTCCACAGCAAGAATATTGAAAATAAACTATCTGACGGTGATGTAAGAGGAGCAGTAAGACTACTAGCATCCGAAGACTCGATAGCAACGCCAGATAATAAAGTGTTAGAAGCACTCAGTGCAAAACATCCAGCTCACTCAAATTTATAGCCATCCCTGAACCTCCTGAGACATCAGCAACTAAAGTATCATCAACTGAATTATTGAAAGCTATTAAATCTTTTCCTTCTGGATCCGCCGGTGGAATGGATAACCTCAGAGCTTCAATTTTAAAAGATTTAGTCCTATCCCACGATTACGAATCAAGAGATCATCTCATTACGGCTATCAAAGAACTGTTACACCTCATTATATCGGGAAATGTACCCACCATATTGAGACCGATATTCTTCGGTGCGTCCATACTTGCTCTTAAGAAAGAAAGTGGTGGTATTTGGCCAATAGCCGTGGGCAATGTTTGGAGACAATTGTTGGCCAAAATAATCTGCAACAAGATGCGCGAATCACTAATCAACATACTATATCCACACCAACTAGGAGTCTGCGTCCCATTTGGGGCGGAAGCCGCGGTACATGCAGCCCATTCCATGTTATTATCTGTTAAAAACAATTTTCCGTCATATTTTTCGTACATCTCTCAATGCTATTCTCAGCCAAGCAACCTATATATAGGAGATAACACTATTCTATCACAGCGAGGCCTTCAACAAGGTGATCCGTTAGGCCCAGCGCTGTTTGCTTTGACTCTCCAACCAATTGATAATAATATTAAAGCAGAGATGACTGTCTGGTATTTGGATGATGGAACAATAGCTGGAAATACAGACGTAATACTACAAACATTAGACAACATTCGTACACATGCATCATCAATTGGCTTATAGCTGAATTACTCCAAATGCGAAGTGGGATTCCTCGGTGCTACAGAAGAACAAATTAAGAACCTATATGATATCTTTAATAAATCAGCTCCTGGTATTCAGCTCCTTACTCCAACTAATGCAAAGCTTTTAGGTTCAGCTATCTCAACAAAAGCACAGGGCAAAATGTTATTAGACAAGACCTCCAAACTAGATTTTTTTTTTTTGCCACGACTTTCCAAGCTTTCAGCCCATTCTCCATTTTATTTATTAAGGGCTTCATTTGGAATGCCGAGATTATTTTATTTTCTTCGATGCTCTCCATCTTGGAAGGAAGATGTCCTATTGGAAAAGTTTGACGATACTCTTAAAACTGGACTGGAATCCATCCTCAATTGTTCTCTTGATAACAACTCTTGGATACAAGCTTCATTACCAATCAAAAATGGAGGTCTTGGAATCCATCGCGCTATAGATATGGCTATTCCGTCTTTTCTTGCGTCTTTCTATGGTGCAAGTCAATTAATTAGCTCTCTTTTTCAATGGGATAACGACGAAATCACCAATCCAGATGTGCTGGATTGCAAAGCTAAATGGACAAATTTAGTTGGGTTAGAAAATCATAACAATCAGTCGGCCTGGGACGAGCCCATCGTTAATTACCATGTAGCTTCTTTATTGCAGACTACAAATAACACTGAAGATAAGGCCAGGCTTCTCGCGGTCATGTCCCCTGAAAACGGTGCATGGCTTCAAGCTCTACCATCACCTTCTCTTGGCCTACATCTTATCCAATGAGAGCTTCAGAGTATCCGTCGCTCTACGGTTGAGAGCAGATATATGTGAACCACACCAGTGCCCCAATTGTAACACCTTAGTAGATTAAAAAAAAAAGATTACACGATTTGTCGTGCAAAAGCAGCGCCGGCAGACATCCACATCACTCAAGTGTGAATGATATAATATTAAGAGCTTTAATATCTGCGGGGCTCCCAGGAGTGAGGGAACGGAATGGATGTAGCCATTCAGACGGGAAAAGACCTGATGGTATTATATTAGTACCAAGGAAGAAAGAAAAGGCATTGATTTGGGATTTCACATGTTCAGATACTTACCGGTATACCCCCTCCAACCTTCAATATTTCTCAGTACAAGCTGGATTCTTAGCTGCTCGAAGAGCAAAAGAAAACAGGAATAAATATAATAATTTACTGGATAACTATGGTTTTGGCTTTGTTGCAATAGCAATTGAGTCTAGCGGTTCTTGGGAAGAAGGCGGCCTCAAGTTTATAAATGAAATCGGCCACCGTCTATCAATTAAATCATACTGAGTAAAATAATAACTGTGACAGTTTCGCACATCTAACATATCCTTCTTCAGATACTATCAGATACTTCAGTTACTTCAGAAAATAAATGAGTTTATATATATATATATATATATATATATATATATATATATATATATATATATATATATATATATGATTTTATAATACGAGTTCAAACATTTTATAATGGTATTCCATGAACTCAAGGTCGTATATTTATAATGTATTCTGAAAATATATATAAAACTTCGAGAAGTATGATCCTACAGGAAGCATGATTCTAGAATCGTAATAAATTATAGATGCTGCATGTTAAGTACGTACAGTATATCATTAATTGCAGAAATGTCAGTTGTTGATCGTTGTGGTGGGAGTTTAGTTAATCTGCGAAAATGAGTTTTATTAAATGTATAGAAGAAATGAAATTAAGTGTATATGGTAAATAAGAATTTTAATTATGAATAGGATTTATATAATGGAAATATAATGGGAATGAATGTTTGGTACTTAAGTTAGGTGATGGAAACATAGCTGGAGATCCAGATACCGTATTAAATATATTAAAAATGAACTACACACAGGCAATTACAATTGGTTTACATTGGTTTTGTAACGTGAAGTTAGCTTTCTTGCAACAACGAAAGAACAAATACACTCACTCTTCAAACCATACAATGAGGTATCTCCGGGCATTGAATTAATGCCTCCTTCAAACGCTTATCTCCTAGGAATTGCCTTCTCAACAGAATCAAGAAAAGCTTTATTAATAGAGAAGATAGCCAAACTGGAGATGTATTTCTCACGTCTATCATTGATCTCAGCACATATTGCCTTTTATTTATTAAGAACATCATTTACTATTCCAAGATTACCATATTTTCTAGAAGTTCACTTTCGTGGAAGGAAGAAGATTTATTAGAACGCTTTGATAACACCGTAAAATCTGGTTTAGAATCTATTCTAAATTGCTTCCTTTAGGATAACACATGGCTTCAGGCTTCTCTGCCAAGTGGGTTTGGTAGATTAGGCATCCGACGAGCCATAGATTTAGCTATTTCTGCCTTGGCATCATTCTATGGTTCCCGATGCCTAATAGATATCGATTCTGGATATCAAACAGGATATAAGCTTCCACATTAATTCTGAAGTTAAAAAGTGCTCTTTCACTTGATTATTGCTAGTTGGCTCTGAATTATCTGAATTTAGTACCAGAGCATAGCAATTCACATGGGAAGAACCTATTTTCAAATCACACTTCTCCTTTTTACTACAGTCTTTAGACAGCCTAGAAGATAAGGCTAGACTATTTGCGGCATCATCCATAGAAGCAGAAGCTTGGCTTAAAGGTTTACCTTCGTTCCCTCTAGGCCTTCATCTCAGTAACGATATTTTCGAATAGCAAGTTGCCTTACGGTTGGGAGCAAAAATTTGTGAACCTCATAAATGTCAGGCATGTAAGAATCCAGTAGATGAAAAGGGACTGCATGGACTCTCTTACACAAAAAGTACCGGAAGTTATCTCCGCAACTCAAGTGTCAATGACATTATAATCAGAGCACTCATTTCAGCAGGTATACAAGCAATAAGGGAGCCAAATGGATGTAGTAGAACAGATGTTAAAAGACCAGATGGGATGACCTTAATACCTTGGAAGAGAGTCATTGATTTGGGATTTTACGTGCACAGACACCTTTGTCCCTTCCAACCTTCCTTTCTCCTTACTCCAAGCAGGCAATGCAGCCAATCGAAAAGAAACGGAAAAAAGAAGAAAATACAGTAACCTAACAGAGAAGTACCAATTAGTAACCATTGCCATTGAACCCAGTGGATCGTAAGGTAAAGAAGGCCTCAACTTTATAAAGGAAGTAGGTAAACGCATCACCCATTTATACGGTGATTACCTTACTAATTCAAAGAATAAGTATGGCAGTACAAAGAGGTAATGTAGCCTCCATATTGGGAATCACCACCAGATATAGAGCTAGACGAGATTTTCCTGCTTTAAAACACTTTCCATTATGTTATCTATTTTTTTTTTTCTGTTAGAAGTTTGATTAGTGGCTGACAATTAGATTTTCTATATTATTTAGGAAAAACGATAATAGCAAACCTCTCTAAAGCGGACACGGACAGTCTTTACTGTCTTTCATATGTATTATTTACCTCCGATTGCGGACACTTTCTCTAGAAACAAGTTGAAAAGTACAGTAAAAGTACATTTTCAGTAATTCACACATGTGTCAATAAAAAAGCATTGTGATAACATTTTGCTGCCTCGACTGGCTGTTAAGCAACCCAGATAAAGCGTCTCTATTTAACAACACCCTCATGTCTTTTGTTTGCGTTCCACTCCAACTCAACCTGTTTTGGAATCAAAAGTGATTGACAGTTGCTCGCCGTTTGGGATGACACGTCATGCTACTGTTCCGCTGGAATCTCGAACCAAGCAGAAGACAAGTTTGGTATATTTTTGCCCGCGTATATGCATATTGTCTCAGTGCCTCTATTTGTAGAAAGAAATCTTTTTTAAGTCATTCTGCATTGAATAAGCAATAAGGTGTAAGTGTTGTGAGCTTTCGAAATGTCACGAAAAGCTCTTATGTTAAAAGAGAAAATAAAATTGATTGAATTTTCCTAAAAAGAAAACTGAGGTGTGCGAAAAATAGCTGAACATTTTTGTATCGGTAAAACACGAGCAGCTGTGATGATAAAATATCAAGACAAGTTAATAAAGTTGTGATGTCAAAATGGCAATGAAAAACAATGTCGCAGTGCTTTGAACAAAGTTGGTGTGCAAGTGGAATGACTGATTTTTGAATGGTTCGGTAGAGTGCGAAATTAAAACATTCCGGGGTCGATGCTGCAAGCTAAGGTTTTAGAGGTAGCAGCAGAAGTGGGTATTACAGATTTCAAAGCCTCGAACGAGTGGTTAGAGAAGTTTCAGATTGGACACAAAATTTCTTTCAAAGCGTTTTGTGGAAAATCGACATACCGACATGCTCGATGCCAACATGCCCACAGTCAAAGAACGGTTGGATAAATTACTTTCGATAGTCTGTAATTGCATATTACCTTGTTTACTAACTTACGTAAGAAAATATTGAAACCTCTCTAAGACGAATATCTCTCTATAGTGGACAATTTTTGATTCCCCACGGCCGCCCGCTTTAGAGAGGTTTCTATATATATATATTACCCGCTTCGCTGGATTAAATTAAGAAAAAAATAGTAATATGTTTCGTTAGTCAGTCACTTTTTACTATTACTAACGCGCTCCTTGATATTGGTCATTTTCGATGATTTTTATATATTCCCTCTCCTCCCCATGTTGCGGGCCACGGCATCGGAAGTGCCATTGTTCATCTCAGCGGCTCCGAAAAGTATGAATTCGACACTGATATTGGTAATTTTGATTATATATATACATACATATATATATATATATATATCCTCCCCTCCCATAATTTTTGCGGGGCTGAATTTGGTTTTTAATGGCATCAGAAGTGTCACTGTTCATCTCAGCGACTTCAAAAACTATAGATTCGACACTAATATTGGTCATTTTCGATCATTTGTAAATGTTTTTCCCTTCCTTTAAGTTACATCGTCAAAATGAGATGGCAAAAATCATCTCATGTTCGAACTTCATATAGATTGAAAGTTTGATCGAGATCGGTCTGGTGGCTTAAGAGTTATTAAGTTTTATTTATTTTTATATATCTCTCCCTCCTACCTTCTCCCCTAAGTTCTATCGTCAAAGTGAGTAGATAAATACCATCCCAGGTCCGAACCTCATCTACGTTGAAAATTTGATTGAGATCGGTCAGGTGGTTCAAGAGTGAAGTCACAAAGACTGTCACTTTTGTTTCCATTTTTTTTACATATATCTCTCCCCTCC
Source organism: Thermobia domestica (assembly GCF_964235325.1). Classification (NCBI taxonomy): domain Eukaryota; kingdom Metazoa; phylum Arthropoda; class Insecta; order Zygentoma; family Lepismatidae; genus Thermobia; species Thermobia domestica. Next base: position 162,017,087 of record NC_137464.1, read on the forward strand.
CCCTCCCCTAGGTTGCACTGTAAAAGTGAAATAACGAAAACATCCCAGGCCCGAATCTTATCTATGTTGAAAGTTTAATTAAGCTAGGTCTGGTGGCTCTAGAGGTATTACGTTTCATTTACTTTTATAGATTTCTCCCCTTCACTCCCCTTACCCTAAGTTCTACCGTTAAAGTGATATGATAAAAACCACCTCATCTATATTGAACATTTTGTTAAGATCGGTCGGGTGGTTTAAACGTGATGAAGTCACAAAAACAGTCACTTTTATTTTTACTTTTTGACATATATCTCCCCCCTCCCCTTCGTTCCACTGAAAAAGTGAAGTGAAGTAAATATTCCAGGCCCAAACCTTACTTATGTTGAAAGTTTGATCGAGATCGGTCGGGTGCTTCAAGAGCTATTAAGTTTTATTCATTTCCATATATTTCCCCTCCTCCTCCCCCTCCCCTAAGATCTACTGTCAAAATGAAATAATAAAAAAAACTTTCCAGATTTGAACTTCATATATGTTGAAAATTTGATTGAGATCGATCGGGTGGTTCAAAAGTAATTAATTCACGAACATAGTCACTTTTATTTTTATATTTATTGACTTTTATATATCTACCCCTCCACGCCCTCCCCTACGTTGATCCGTCAAAGTGAAATGATAAAAGCCATACCAGTGCCAAACCTCATCTACATTGAAAATTTGATCAAGATCGGTCGGGTGGTTCAAGAGTTATTAAGTTTTATTTATTTTTTCTGTCCCCCTCCTCCCCCACCCTGAGTTGTAACTTCAAGTAAATAGCTGAAAACACTTCCAGGCCAGAACCGCATCTACGTTGAAAATTTGATCGAGATCGGTCGGGCGGTTCAAGAGATTAAGAGTCACAAACATAGTCACTTTCAATTTTATAATCAATTGGATCATGATATATTGTTGCTATATTATTATTATTATAAAATATGAAATATTATTGCGTAAACTATAAATATGATAAAGTACACATTGCCACTGAAATTATTTTAGTACTCTGGATTATTTCTAACATGTTAACGCCGTAGATGTTCTGGTATAATATTACAGTAAGATACTTCTGTTTACTACTTTCGTCATGATAATATACGAAATTTTCTCCTGCTGTTGCTCTCCATATTGCCCTAAATCTTGATTTCTTCTGATCTTTCCAAGAGGAAATGGGTGGCGTCTCCGCTGTGCAGGACCAAATCTTTTAATTGAGTTCATGTAAGTAAGTATTAAATGGTTTTCCGTCGTATAAATGAGGATATAATGTAAACTTTTATCGCAGTTTGTAACTTAGAACTGTTGTTTGATATGGATGTATTACCAAGGAATTTAAGGGTACTTGATGACATCTCTATACGTCGACCCACAACATGCAGACCGCTTAACTAACAGGTTACTTAAAATTTTAGTACAGTGATATCATTTCTTTTTCACGATCGACATTTCCATAGTACAGATTGACCTTTTATTTAAATTGAAATACTGCATAATACAGATAAAATTTGGCGACTCCAATGACAGGATTGGAAGAGCGTAACTTTTTTTTTTTTTTTTTTTTTTTTTTGACGCCATTGCAGAACTTTATTGGAGCTCACTCCGTCGAGGATTGAAAGTTATACTACAGTTTTTAGCAACTTCCATCTCTAGGAGTATTACAAAATAGCAATCCCAGTCTTCAGGATTTGAATGTGGGAGAAAAGTACTGGTTGAAAGAAATGTGAGAATAACATGGGAAAACTCCAATATTATTTCGTACATGTTTATGTTTGAAAACTTTCAGTAGTATTTGGATAATTGAATATTATCAAATTATAATGTGAAGAAATAAAAGGAGGTAGACCGAAGGGGGAAGAGAATAAGGATCTTCCGAACCGTAATTAAAATAAGAAGAAAAGTAAAAATGAAAGGAGAAATAAGAAAAATAAAAGATGTTAATAAAACTGAAGAGAAGAGAAAAGAAAGAAAATGAGTAAGAGAGAATACAGATGAAAAGAAGAAGAGAGAAGAAAATAGCAAAATATAGTACAACAGATGTAAAGAAAGACGAGAATAAAACAGTAAGAAATAATATGAAAGATATAAAAGAAAAGAAGAAATCAAAGAAAAGCAAAAGTGATACAGAAGATAAATCTAGTAATGCTAGCAAAGAGAGAAAACATAAAAGTGAAAATAAAGAAAAAAAGAGAAAAAAGAATAAGGACGACACAAAAGCCAGAGTGAAGATTAATCAACGGATAAGGAAAACAAAACCCTATAGTATAAAGAAGAAAAGAAAGAGAAAAAAGAAGAGAGAGTTATCAGAAGTGATTCTAAGGAACAGGAAAGAGACTCAAAGAAATGCGACCAGAATGACAACGAGAAGAAAAGTAAGAGAAAAAAAGAAGTTCGAACTATTTCTGAAAAAGAAAATACTAGGATGGAAAAGAAAAGAACGCACCATTATGCAACTGATAAGAGGAAAGCTAGTGATGTAGAAACTAAAGTAACCAAGAAGAAGAAGAAGATAATAGTGAAGAAAAGGTAGAAAGAAAGGAACCTAAACAGAGCAAAGAAATTTCTCAAGTAAAAAGGATTGAATTTAATTAGGAGTTTTTTTTTTTTTTTAAGCGAATTTCATACCTGAAACTTAAACGTATCCTTACATTCATAAATTTAAGAATAAAGAAAATAAAGGAAAATTTGAAACGACACCCTTAGGAGCGGAAATTTTTGAGACACTGATTCATTACTTTTAACTGAGAGCCAGTTTTAACTTTTTCTTTCTTTTTTAACATTTGTCACTTTCTGAATAAAGAAAGAAAAATTTTAATATTCTTCGGAATCCACTACTTTGTCACGAGATCCAACACCTGCGGTAGAAAGAAGAACAGCTTCATTACTAAAACAGTCGGGACTGGACGAAGATACACACAAACAACTTATACCATAGCAGCATATTGCCGAGATTGTACAACTTAACAAAAATACATAAAGCAGGCATAAGGCCAATTGTTAGTGCAATAGGAAGTCCAACCTGCTCTCCAGCCAAGTATCTTACAACATTACTCCAACTATACGTGAGCAATTGTGAACAGCACGTGAAGAACTCAACAGAATTTGTAAAAAGCCTCAAGACGATGAAGATCTCATCCAATGACATTATGGTTAGCTTTGGTGGTTTTTGGTGTTTCCGATCAAGGATAAAATCTGCTTCTTGGGAATCACTTCCGGCCTGAGATATTGGATCTCTTTCAGCATGTTCTCACTTCAATTTTCTTTCCATACCGTGGTCAGTACTTTGAACAGACTGCGTCGCTATCGGTTCTCCACTCTCATCCGCAATAGCCAATTTTTACATGGAGCACTTTGAACATAAAGCCCTGAAGAAAGCACCACTTGTATCCACATATTTCTATAGACATGTTGATGACACCTTCACTATCTGGCCACATGGACGCAACGCTTTACAGGAATTCCTGCAGTTTCTCAACAATCAGCATCCGAATATTGAATTTAATATAGAAGTTGAACAAGAAGGCCGTCTCCCATTTCTTGACATCAGGGTATACAGAAGACCGGCTGGTAGCCTAGGCCATAGTGTATATTGGAAACCAACACATACAGATTTATATCTGAATGCTAAGAGTTTCCATCACAAAACTCAACAGCTTGGAGTGCTCAACATCTTAGCATATAGAGCATTCTACATTTCTGACAAGGATTTTCTAACAGGTGAACTTGATCACTTTCATACCACTATACTCCAGAATGGATACTCAATGAGTGATATAAATATGGCCCTAAGAAAAGCCAAAACAAAGGACATTAACGGTAAACAAAAAAGTACAGTAGAACCTACAAATGAAGAACGGAAGAACATAATCTGTCTCCCATACACCGGCAACACTTCTGGAAAGCTTAGCAGACTATTCGCCAGGTACATCAGAACAATACATATATTCCAGCAAAAATTTAAAAAAAAAATGAATAAATAAATAAATAAAAAATTAAAAACAACATACTGGGACCAGCTAAAGACGATCTGGGTCTTCAAACATCTGAGGTTTATCGCATCCCATGTGAATGTGTCAAGGCATATATTGGACAAACATGACTGACCATTGAAGCCAGATGCAAAGAACACAACAGTTACATCAGATTAAACCAACCAAAAAAATTCGGGCTGGCCGAGCATAGCATCCAACGGCGGGATGTGTTATATGTTTTCAGGGGAGTCTCAATACTTTTGATTGATTTCCTCTTATTAAAATCTTTTTATGAACAAAGTCATAAAGGGCTGTGCTCGATTCTATTCACAATATAATTCCATTTTTTATTGTAGGGACTGCCTTTGACTAGTCTAGAAACAGACAAGGAAGGGGGAATGTGTTGCTTGGTTGCCTTTGCACAAACACATTTGAAATAAACAATTATGTTTTAGAGGTTAGAAATTTTAACTTCCATCTCAATGTTTTAATTGCTTATTATTCTTTAATAATAGCAAGTGAGAAATATTTATTTTGTTTCTACCGCACCCACAAGATTATTTGTGCGGGTGCTGGAGGCCCGGAGCACTCACGTAGTCCGCGCCTATGATAGCATCAATCAGAAACATTTGATTTTATTCATAGAAACTAAAATAATAGCAAAAGAATTTAGGATAGAAGGGTAAAAGAAGCTGTTGCAATCACGCAAGAAAAAACGAAACTTAACAGAGGCACAGAATTCCAACTGAGTCAAACATGGAGGCCAATCAACTCCTACCATTTCAAGCACCAATCAGAAGCCGCCTATTTCAACCACCAATCAGAAGGGTCCAATCACACCCCACGTATCATGAAATATATATATTCCACAACGCCCTCGAAATGTTGCAAGATACAACAGTAGTCACCTGGCTGCTAACCCGAGAAGACCTGTTTGCAATACGTCACCAGGAAAGCTTCAATGGAAATTTTAATATTATTGAAACGATATCCTTTTTCCCATAGTTTTCCAAAACGCTGAAACACATTTGATTTAATTCTTAATGAAGAGTCTATATGCCGAATTTTAGCTCAATAAATTCAGTGATTCATAGGATATTCAATTCTTAGCAGAAATTTTCTACTCCCCTAATGCCCCCTTAGGATACCAACTAACTAACTCTATGGCCACGTTCACTAAAGCTCTCTCCATTGACTTCTGTTCTGGCCACCTGGATCTGGTTCCTATTTCTGCAAGATCTATCCTAGTATTGTCGTTCCACCTCCGCTTAGGTTTTCCTAATAGTTGTTCGATTTTATTAACAGTTAAAATTTTGAAAGCTTTCTTACTTTCTTTCATTCTGCCTACATGGCCTGGATATCTCTTATGCAGTCCCTCATTATGAAGTTTTCGCCATTCTCCATTCCCTTTCCACTTGGGTCCGAATAATCGCCCTAGGATTTCATTCTCAAATACTTTTTGTCTGCCTTCTTCCCTCAAAGTAAGTAACCATCTTTTGCAACCATTCATCATAAGGGGTATGATTATCGTTTTATATATTTTACGCTTTAAATTACTCGACAGACTTTACAAAAACAAAATGTTTTGACCTGAATAATAACATGAATTCCTAACATGAATTCCCTGCTTTCAGTCGACATTTAATTTCTTCGTGAATATAATTGCGGTCTGTTAATATTGATCCTAGGTACTTGAAAGTATCCACTTTGTCTAAAGTATTATTTCATATTTTGATATATCCATGATCACATTATTACGATCCCGGCAAATTTCCATATATTTAGTTTTCTCTGCATTTACTTCTAAACCAATGCTCTCCCGCAAGTATTTAATAAAACCTTTGCATTTCTGTTTATCGTTCTCCTAGCATTCCCTATTATATTTATATCATACGCATACACAATAACCTGGTGAATACCATTCAGCTCTAGGTTGAATAATAATGGCGACAACGTATCTTCCTGTTTCAGGCCATTTTTGACGTGAAAGCTTGTGAACAAATGTTTTCCTACTCAGATTTTTCTTTGTGATTCATTTAAAATTTAATCATCATTTGTGATTCATCTTATTTTATCTAACTAGCTTTTCCAGTAGTCCAAATTCTGCAAGAATCTTGTACAATGTTTCCCTCATAACGTAGTCGTATTCCTTTCTAAAATCAATAAGTCATTGATCTACCCGAGTATTGTATCTAATTTTTTTTCGAGTATTGTTTGGTAGATAGTTGATCGATTTCGCCTAAATCCGCATTGATAATCTCCAATTCCATCTGTGTATGAAGTTCAATCTTGCTAACAGAAAGTTTGAGAGAATTTTATAAGATGTTTACCCAATTACAAAAGAAATATGTCCAATAACTATTTCCTATACAATCAGTTTTTTCGCCTGTCTTGTGAATAGGAACAATGAATGATTCTCTTCACTCTTGTGAGTTTCTACTTGTTCCAGATAAGAAAAGACAGTTTGTGTATCTTGTTCCACAATTTTCTCTCTCCATCTAAAATTAATTCAGTCTGAATTTTGTTTATACCAGGAAATTTGTGTTTCTTTCATTTCTTTAAACAATTTCTACTTCTGTTCTATTAAGCACTGAAATATACTGTTCTGCTGTGTGCGTTTCCCCTTCTCACGAACATTAGCTTTTGGCTCCGTGTTAAGTAAATCATAAAAGGAATCTTTTCATCTTTTCTTAAATTCGTTGATGTCTATACATACCTCTTAGTTTACATATTTCAATAAACCCTTTTTACCATATCTCTTGATTTTGTCCCAACAAGGGGCGGACCAAGGGCCGGGTAATCCGGGCGACTGCCCTGGGCGCCACAGTCAGGAGGACGCCAAAACGAGCCTCAAAACGTAAATTTCATAATGTGTTTTCTACTGAATATTTGATTCATATTCTTGTAAAGTAGCATCAATCACATCATCGTTTTCCATTCCACCATGGAAGAAGAGAGTTTCATACTACTAGGAGGCCTGTGTCGATAAATGGAGACATGGCATGTAGAAGAAAGAGTGGAGGGGTAGTTGGTATTGTTTATTGATTGATTGATTTTGAGTTTTACGTCCCGTTCAGCAGCGAGACTATATGAGACGTGGACCTACTGATTAACGTGGAATCCGAACCACATGAGCTCCCGCCGGGAATCGAACCCGGGACTCCCACGCCAAAGGCGCGTACGCTAACCGCTTAGCCACGAAGGAGCTCAAAGGTATTGTTTATAGCGGGCCATGCTCTTTATGAACGTTTCCCTGGCAATGAATGTTATTGAATTTTACTCTTTTAAAGTCGTAGTGGAAGGGAAACAGTATATACAGCACTTACTTTTGATTTCTTAGAAACGACACCATCGCGCCAAATTGTCGGCCTTTGTTGAAAGTGGTGTCTAGATGTTATTGTTTCGCTATGTACAGTTCTTGCCAAATCATTCATTTCGACAATGTTTATAAAATCGAATATACCACTCTGTAAGAACAAAGGAAGGGGTTAAAAGCGGCATTACGAAGGGAAAAAAGACGACTATATTTGAATCCTTCCTCCCACAAGCACACGTTGCTTGACTCCAGATGTTATTGATATAACAAAACAATTTGCAATATAGCAGTAATCATATCACCATTAGTAGTACACGTACAGAAAACAGATGGCGATTATGCGCTATTAGGTGCTTTGTGACTGCCAACCACAAAAACAATAGATGAAAATCTTGTAATGTTCAGTGCTGCCAACTTACTAGAACAGAAATGGCAGGTATTTCAAAAGTTGCGTTCTTTGTGGGACACCATTTATATACTATAAGAAAATGAAAGATCTTGAAAACAATTATTAGTTAATATAACCTCGTTTTGTAATTATTCTTTGTTCTACTTTTTACATGTTCCTCATTACGTTTAAGTTATATACTAAGCTAAAGAAAAAGTGGTAATGAGCTTGGTTAACAGCCTTAACAGTATACATACAACATGCAATGCAGTAAATTTTACGAAAGTTGAAGAGTTGCTTTTAGTTATGGGCATTATGAATACATTGTTATGCCAAGACACTTCATGCTTATTTGTTTTGTATTTATGTCCTCTGTCAGCAGCTAGCATGCATAATTTAAAACTAGAATTTGAACTATTGTAGTGTGTTCAATGTTTTCCTCGGGAATCGAACCCAGATCTTCATGTGCCAAATATTCATACACTAGCCACTAGACCAGCGAGAAGGGGACTATTGCATGAACGTGCTCATGAAAATTAAACAAATTTGCTCATCAAAAACTACTGCTTTATCCATTCTTTGTATTCCTGTCTTTTCTCTATTTTTCATTAGCCTTATTTATGTTTTCTCTCCCCTTTATGTATTATTTACAGTATTTTATATTTATTTATTTATTCATTTATTCAGTGTTTCATTACACATTCAAATTTCCTATCTTTTTCCACTTGTATGTTTGACAATATTTCTCATTTTTATTTTAGTGTTGAATTAAATTTCGGACTCTGTTTTGCTCTTACCGTTTCACCCGTTTAAGTTTTTATTTTTCTTCACTAAACCTGCGACAATACAATATGGCTTCACTTCCATGTGATGTTTATCTAGACGCTTCACAGCTACTTCCTTGTTCTTCAGTAATACTTTTCTCGCTTCCTCTTGCGAATCTGATGGAAGTTTTGGCAATTTGTAGGTTTTAGTGTTGTATTATAATATTTTCACTATTTTCTAGTAATTAATTAATTTTCTGTGCTTGTTTCGAGATTCTTTTATACATGAAACGAATTGATTATCTATGTAAAATGAATTACTTACAGAAAGTATGACAAATATTATCGTACAATTTTGGAAACAGACATACAAAAGTCTTTCGCTAAATATTTCATCAGAGAAGGAGGGGAACACTTAGGAAGAAATGAAAAAATAAAAAGTAAATAATGTATGCATGAAACGTTTAAACGTCATATTGAAAAGAAATAATTTGGTAGGGTTGAGACTTTGAAAGTAGAGAGAGAGTTTGATGGGAGATGTAACAAGCGGACAATTTGTACTGAATAGGAAAGTTAAAAAAATATATGAAGAAAATGTAGAAATACAAGTAGATATTTCTTAGAGTATCATATATCAGTCACTAAAAAAATTGGAAATTTATATTTACATTTAAATAAAAAAGATTAGGTCTAAATATATCATAGTCTCTTCTTAAAGTCAGAAGAAGATAATTCATTCATTATTATTACTAGATTAGGCTATACAAATAATATCATGTAAGTTGAAAGAAAGTCTACGTCGCAGTTAAAAAAGATTTATGATTGAAAATAACCAAGAGGATTATCACAATATTGTGTCAGTTTTCATTTATTAAAAAGAGTTGCAAATACATGCGCTTTCGTTACCCATAGTTTACTCTTTGTCAGAAATTTAAAGATGTTCTTAACAGATTTCAGACAACCATATCTGAATGAACCAACCTTTTTGGTATAGCAGTTTCTTAAATTTAGAGACCGATCTCCAAATTTCTGGTGAGCGATATATTCTCGTACCATTGTTTAAGAAATTTCTTCTAATGATTCTACATTCTCCACGTTTATTATTCCTCTAAAAAAATTCTTCTTGTGATCAGTGTTGTTTTTAAAACAAATGTTTAAATGTTTAAAAAAAATTATTAAAAATTGTTTTAAGCAATTGATTTTGTTTAAAACAAATTTTGTATACGTTTTAAACATTTTTGTTTTAAACACGTGTATTTTTTAAGACTTGTTTTAAACATATGTTTATTTTTATTTTATTTTATTTTTGTAAAAAAAAATCTGCCAGAGAAAGAAAATTGTCAAAAAGTGCTCTTCATTCAGACGACTATTTTCTTCTCATTTGAATGTTTTGATTTCTCGTGGCTACAGCAGGTCAATGTGGTGATCTACAATTTATTTTGTATCTTTTTTCCCCTCATTTTTAACGTATATTGTACTGTTTAAATGCTTCTCAGTTAACTTGCGAGAAAGTGTCGTAGTCGAAGGTTGAACTACTTGTAGAACTGATATTAAAAAATAAATAAAATAATTATCATGGAAATAAGTTTTTGTGTTGTAATCAGTAAACAAACAAAAGGTTATTTGCTAAATTGCGGTTCTGAAATAAAAATATCGTAGGCATTCGTTGATACAATACAAGTCGGTTCTCAGTCTCCGTACAAATTGGAATCATTTAACATGAGTTTTACATGAAGAAGAAAGGACATCATTTGGAGCAAATTTATTAAAGTGACTCAATCTCCATCAGATAAGAAAACGACCATATGAGTTCGTTGCAAAACGTGTAAGAAAGAAATGGTTGGTTTAGTTCAAAGAATGAAGAATCATTATGAAAAATGCAATGCTGTGAAAAATTGGAAACTCAAACAAATGGTAAAATTATTGATCCGAAAATTGCTTCTGATGATTCTAACGTCATTGAAGTGGCTGAGATACAACTGAGAGCTTCAGATAAGAATTAATTTTGTATCACCAATTTCTTTTTCATTATATTATGATAATTGTATTTCGTCTCTCTTCACCACTTCCTAAATTTTCTTAAAAACTTTACACCCTGGCATAGCTTGTATGAAGAGACCAGGAGAGAAGTACAAGGAGGAAAGTGCAAGGTATGACAGTCTCCCGCATAACAAACCATTAAAACGTGATACTTATTGTAACATCAGTGCCTAACATCAGTGTCTGGGAAAATTTGGCCTCAGTTTGTTTGTCTGTCTGTATGTATGCACCACGCTGCAGGGCGCAGTTTTCAGTATTTAACATTAAATTTTGAGGGTAGAGGCATGAGACGTCGTAACCTGCTGTATAGATTTTGACTGCGACCCGACGTAAAATTCAAAATTAGTGGTTCGAATTCAAATTCAAACAAAAAGCCCTGTCTCATATTGCCTTCCTACTGATGCAAGACTATAATCAATCAAACTAAACAAACTCATTTTATGCGTTTCGAACAAACTTGGGTTGCACGATAAATTTGGCTCCAACTCAGTTTTTATAAAATATTTTTAGATATGAAGCGTTCAGAGCAAAAGGGATCCAAGTCCATTTTCAGAAAGGTTCACTTTTGCTCAGCAAACGTAATATCTTCGTAGCCGAGGGTACGAAATAAATTAAACAAAAACCACGTGAAAGTTTGTGGACTAGAGTTTCATGGAACGGGGAAGGAGGGCCAATTTCCCCCTCCTTGCTCATAAGTTTAAGATATTAACATTATATTTTGTGCGCTGCAGCGTGGGATTGATTAACAAGTCAAGCTCCGAATGCCATAGTCAGTGATGTATAAATACGTTAAATAAATGAAGGGTGTGTCAAAAAGAATACACCAACGGAAAAGTCATATTTTCACAACTACGAATCCGAGATGAAAGAAAAACTACATGACAAGATGCAATCTAGAATTTAATATGATTGTCTCTAGAGAGGGGCGCTCGTTTAAAGGTCATCCGCCCCCTACTCTGAATTTCAGATTTTGGGGGCAGTTATGCAGATTTAGAAATCTTTTGCTGAGCGAAGTCCAACGTAATACCGATTTTGATCAGTTTCCATTGGCCGTAAGGAGCTATAGGCCTATTTTGCTCTCTTGTATATATTTGGCCCAAAGATTCGAAAGGTGCCTCTACTTTCGAGTTTCAGGCCTGCTTAAAATTCTGAAAATTGGGCCTAAGCAACTTTCCAGGTTTAATCATCTGTATGTTCTTCGTATTTATTCGGTGTAAGGACCTCAGGCCTGTTCTGTTGACCTTTGCTTATCAAAAGATTTCTAAAACTGCCTTACTGCCTCCAAAATCAAAAATTCAGGATGGGGATGGAAGCGGTTGGCCTCCTGTCCCACTGATGCCCCCTGTCTAGAGGCTGTCATATGAAACTATTCGACGCCTTTTCGCGTGGTTTTAGTTACATTTGTTGAGGACTCTTGACTGCGAAGATATTACGTTTGGAAATAAAATTCATTTGCTGAGCCAAGCTGAACTTTATTGAAAACGGATTTGGAAAATGAAATGAAGTCTTTAAGTTTTACGTCCCACGATTATGCCGGTTAGGCTAATGGAGACGGTGAAGATGAGAAATGAATTAAATGGTGGTATGAAGAAAGTGGGAGGAAACGGGAGAACCCCGAGAAAATCCACGAGGACAGTGTTTATTCCCCACAAAGTCGCGAGGTGGGATCGAACCCGGGACCCTAGCACGGAGGTGAACGCTCTACCACTGAGCCACAGAATTCCCAGAAAACGGATTTGGATCCATTATGCTCTGAACGGACCAAATATAACCTTTCTTCAATAAGTTATTGGCTCGAAAAACAATCAATTACATAGGCTTGCAGAAAATATTCTAAAGTTAGCACAACATTAAATGTGCTTCAAGCATTACTTATCGAAAAGTTATTATTTTAAAATAATTTTATTAGCATCAGTGTTCTGAAATAGTAATCAAATTTTGCAACAAAAATCTCACCCGTCTTCATGAAACGCGAGCTTAGCCTCTAAAGGCATAACTAGAAAACTTTCAGAAGCGGTAACTCTGAAATGACCTACTTTAGGGCTAAAATTTCCGCACAACCGTAATTCTGGTAAAATTCTAGCCTTGAAACATGTAACATTACTCTCTTTGCATTTGAAATTTCGAATACCAAATCAAGACGTTCGCCATGATGCTTGATAGCATTATCTGATGTGTCAGACCACTTCCAAGTTCCATCATTTTCCCTCAACCAGTTCTCAACGCTCAAGGATGATGAGGACTTTTGTTTTGCCATTTGTATTAATATATTGTGTGAAATCACTATAGTAGGTAGATTTTAAAATCTATCTAAAAAGCTTATTATAACCAAGAAAGTACTTACGAGAGTCACTGGTGTACTAAAAGAGGGTCGTGATATGAAATTAGTTGAGAATTACTAATCTATACTAAAATATTCTGTACCCAACACAGTGTAGTCTTAACGAGAATAAAATAAATGAAAAGATCGGTTGCAAGAGCAAAAAAGTCTTAATAAACACGTTATTACACGATTTTGAAATATGTTTAAAAACATGTTTTAAACTGTTCAAAACGTTTAAAACTTTTTTTCGTGTGTGTTTTAAAACATGTTTAAAACATTTTGAACACCTTTTTCATGTTATAAACACATGTTTTGTTCTTTTTTAAAAAAATATTTTTCCAACCCTGCTTGTGATTCAACATTCTCTACGTTTATTGCTCCTCTCCTTTTTGGTACTTTTACTGAACAAACTGCACATATTCAGAAATGTCATATTTTCCTTTCAACAAGATATTTTCGTGTTAAATTGTAGAAACACATCAGCATTTGAATCAACAATAGTAATCAAATTTATAAATACTGTAGTTTCACTTTTGAAAATTTGGGGAAGAGAAGTTGTAACTCTATGAAACAATATATAGAGGAGCACATCTTAATACGGCTGAAATAAAAATAGTGGAGCTGTTGCTTCAAAGCAACATGTGAGGAAAACTAAGAATTTTTCACTTGCTGGAACTATTTCGATGAGATATATTTGGAGAAATATCTCAACAATATTACCATTAAAACACTTAGCACTATCGTGCCATTTTTAAATGCAGTGTGCATTTTACTTCTATAAAATTTCTGAAAGTTTTATAGATACCAGTAATTGGTATAAATATTTTACAATTCAGGTTCAAATTTTGTTTAATTGCAATATCTGAATATGACAACGCTAGTTTGAAACTGTTGAAGCCAAAAGAGATTTTGCAGTGTTTGCTTCTTTTTATCTCTTAATTGTTAGTTGAATTTACGTATATTTGTGTGCGCGTTTATTCAGTGGCGTATATTGGTTTGATGGCTTGGGCTACCACCAACCTTTATAATACCTCTACATTAATAATACTTATTATTATTATTATTATTATTATTATTATTATTATTATTATTATTATTATTATTATTATTATTATTATTATTATTATTATTATTATTATTATTATTGGAGTTTAGTTTCCACGCTATTATACAGTCTTCAAAATAACAGAAAACCTTAGAACATACTTTCCTTTTATCAAGTAGATAAATAAGATTTGGTCTTTAGAAAGACTTATGTTATCTCATTGGCTATTACGAAAAAAGATCATACATGTCTACCTTCATGTGCTGCATTTAGTGTCCCTATATTTTGCTTTGGATAGGTGGTAACTCTACCCATCAGAGTAAATGAAAGTTGTGCAAAAGAACGCTGAAATAGGTGATTAGCCAACGAAGGAGTCTCAGTTTGTAAGCCTTCGCAACGTAATGCAAATAAGCAACAGATAACACTAGTCGACAGAAAAAATACTTTTTCTCTGGCACACGGAAGGAAATACTTGATTCTAACGTAGAACTTTTCACGTAGAATTCGAATCTGCAATCAGTTTTCTCCATCACCTTCAGTTTTGCAGTGACAGAGCGATTTTCGGGAAATTTCACCTCAAATTTCTTTCTTTCTCTCTCTCTCTTTTTTTTTTTTTTTTTTTTTTTTACAATTTTTATACCTGTAGCTCGGGTACCCTTGGGTATATAAACACACAAATTGTATTGTATGTGAGCTTGATTTATACTTAGTAAGCCCTCTAAGTTTCATAAGAATCGCATTGTTCTTTCTGGAGAAATAAACATATTTATATAAAAATATGCTATGTGTACTCTTCATTTTACCATATTCATTAGTGCAGATAAAATCACATATAACTTCCACGAAAATTACCTCATTGGATTTGAAATAAAACATATTTTCAATTATGTATATACCGTGTCACCATTTTATGTCTACTTAATAAATAATACAAAAGCAGTGAGTGGTATCTTCATAATAAATGAACACTTACTTACCTTAACTAAAATGTTTTAGTTGTCGACTTTCTTCTGTGTTTGGCCTCTGGAACATTTCTTTTGAGTGTCCAACAGTAATCACCTAGCATTTGTAAACTCCACTGTCCCTGCTATCTCTTCTCCATGGAGGAAATGTCCTGATGAAAACGTTCCCCATGCTCATCACTAACAGCACCAAGGTTTTCAGGAAAGAAATCCAGGTGGGATTCTAGAAAGTGTACTTTAAGGGGCATTTTGCAACCCATTTCTTTAAATGATTGCAGGAAATCACTCACAATTTCACGGTAATTTGGGACTTTCTGGTCCCCTAAAAATTCTCTGTTAAACATTTAAATGAACATCAAGCTGCTTTCTCAACCGGAGTTAAGAGATCCTCAAATTTTTGGTCACGAATCAAACATCTTATTTGGGGTCTACAAAAATCCCTTCCTTGATTTTAGCGTCACTAACCCGAGGAAATTTTTCCTTGAGATAACAAAATCCTGCATTACTTTTGTCCATTGCCTTAACAAAGTTTTTGAAAAGCCCCAACTTTATGTGAAGAGGAGGTAGAATTATCTTATCAGGGCTCACCAGTGAGGAATAAACAACATTCTTCTGTCCAGGAGTAAATACACGCTTTGGCCATTCCTTCTTGATGTAATGTTCCGCTTTGTTCCTGCTGTCCCATTCGCAGAGGAAACAACAATATCTCATATAACCAAGCTGCAAACCCATTAACAAAGAAATAACTTTTAAATCACAGCAAATGGTCCACTTGTATTTCTCATACTGAATTCTTTCTAACACTATTTTTATGTTTTCATAGGTTTCCTTCATATTAGTTGCATAAGCCAAAGGCACTGAAGGAAATTTGTTGCCATTGTGCAAAAGGACAGCCTTCATACTAGTTTTGGAAGAGTCAATAAACAATCTCCACTCTGTACTTTATGTGCATATCCGAGTGTATCCATCACAGCACAGACATTATTACAATACACTAAATCATTTTCTTGAGAATAGTAGTTTTGAAATTGTATGACGGTTTCGAAAAATACACATTTTAGTGTCACGATTGAGCAGATTCCAGCCTTTAAGTCTAGAAGGTCATTTAGTTCACCCTGTGTTATCAGATGGGGACCCAATGTAGATGTCCTTCCTACATAACATCTTCTTCATTTGGAACTTCAGTAGTTCCCTCAAGTACGTAATCCTCATTTACCGTAAGATGAGCAGGAGGTACTGGTACAGGTAATTTTGCACTGTGTGGAACTGGCCTAATTGCTGATGGCAAATTATGGTACTGTACTGTGTCCTTAGATTTACTAGTTATTCCTTTTATCTGTGTCGTACAAAAGTAGGAGTCTGAAGAATGGTCTTTGGGTTCCCTCCAGATCATCGGTATGTGTCGTTCACCATTTGCCCACCCAGTCAGACGTTTCACGCAAGTACAACAAATGTAGTGAGGAGCCCAATTATTATCTTGGTCTCCTACACAGCAACCAAAATATAACTGATAACACTTCCTCACAAGTGGAGTAAAACATCGACATTGCGATTTAAATGTCAGCTCCCCACATACATAACAGAAATTGTCCGGGTGATTTACACACTTTCTCGGCATCTTGTATCCTGTAAGGTATCACACACACACACACGAATCTACACTCCATCAATCATGAAGTAGCACAAACGTAATCTAACTCAGTGCATCACCACACAACACAATCTATTCGAACTCCACAATGCACAAACACTTCAACTTACACGCGGCCACATCTACAACACGTCCAGCTTGGACCGTCACTCAACACTACTAACAGTCATCAGGCTAAGTGAGTCATCAATTTTTTTATGCATTGTTTCCAGATCAAAATATTAAAAAGTGACTTATTTTCCACAGAAAGCATGCGTGTATTTGTGCTTGTATTTGAGTATTCATCTATGTGCCGACAATAATACGTCAAGGTTAGGTTTTTGTGTTTAGTAAAAGTCTTGCATAGTATATTCTTTCTTACCTATAAATAGACACAATAGTTTATATTTCTAGACAGAATAATGCGATTCACATGAAATTAACATTATTTATTAAGTAGACATAAAACTATGTTTTAGTGCAGTTCCTGTTTCTGTATCACTATATACAAATAGCAAGTTGAGACAAAAAAATTTATAAACTATTTTTTGCAGGGAATTTCCCACAAAGTCCTTCTAGAAATTCCCTTATACAAAAATGGCGACATGGTGTACACATTATTGAAAATATGTTTTATTGGAAGTCCAATGAGGTATAAACCGTGTCTATATTGTAATTTTCGTGGAAGTTATATGCGATTTTATCTGCACTAATGAATATGGTAAAATGAACAGTACACATAGCATATTTTTATATAAATATGTTTATTTCTCTAGAAAGATAATGCGATTCTTATGAAACTTAGAGGGTTTACTAAGTATAAATCAAGCTAACATACAATATAATTTGTGTGTTTATATACATAAGGGTACCCGAGCTACAGGTACAAAAATTGTTTTTTTTAAAAAAAAAGGAAATTTGAGGTGAAATTTCCCGAAAATCCCTCTGTCACGGGAAAACTGAAGGTGATGGAGAAAAACTGATTGCAGATTCGAATTCTACGTGAAAAGTTCTATTCAGGTATTTTCATTTTTGTGCCAAAATTTTGTTGACTAGTGTAATTATAACAGGTATGTCCACAACCCACTAACGCAAAATACTGTACAACAAAAGTTGTTTTGCGTTGGCGCAAACCGCTACGGAAAGGGGCTCACAATGTCCGTGACAATTGCAATCGACCCCCAAAATGCACTGTCATTACTCGTATAACTTCCCTTTACCATTCGCGCACGCCCAAGAAACCGATTACCTGGCAGCCCGTTCGTAAGCTTTGGTGGGAGGTGGAGCGAAGAATGCGCTGATTCTTGTTACATGATTCTTGCTGAAAGAGAAGGTTTGCTTCCTGTTGTGTTGCCAAGTCGAAGATTTCTTAAGAAGCGAAACAGACTCCCTGCAAAGAAACTAGCGGATATTTCTAAATTCAAAAAGTTCTCACAAATTTGTATCATTGACAGAAAATACTAAAGTATAATATTATCAATATAAATTAGTTTTTATTATAATACCTTTATTTTGTATTATTCTAGGGCTACCGCCGGTAGCCCACAGAATACGCCATTGCGTTTATTATGTAGGAATCAAAAGATTAGATATATTAGGTTAATTGTTATTAGATGGTATGTATAAACTGTCATATAATCAGATATGTACAAATGCTTCCCGAAATAGAATTCACATAGAAAGAAGAAATTAATTCAATGCAAAATCAATCAAGGCTTTATATACGATGAATCGTCAGAATAAATTACACTGTTCAACAACGAAAATATAAATTGAACAAAATCAGTTAATTCTTATTGATTTTATGGTGCTGATCACGAATTTGAAAGTTATTTTTGAATATTAGCTCTACTTTTCGTTTTACAGGCATGTCTAATAATAACGCTTTAAAAATAAATATATTTGCTTCGTTTGGGGTAAAATGTTACACTGATCCGGCAACACTGGAGAGACTATATGAACGCTTGGTTTCATTGTGTTCCTTATCTCAGTAGTGTTCTGCTATTGTTAGAAAAGACAGGTTTAGTGCAGTTATCAGCGTTTTGGGTGTGACGTTTGTATAGTGCAGGACATAAAAATACAACTACAAGTACGCAAAAATACTGGTATTTCGAATGTTTATTTTTAAATAGTTGTCGGAACTATTTCAAGTGACATTTTGAGGATTTCAATAATAATAAAAATGCCGCGAAATTGTGTAAACAGTGCGGATAGCTTCTGCTACGTGTGTGGGGAAGTGACATTTTCCTCACAAAAGCAGACTATAACACCACTAATAAGAAAAGCCTATCAATATTACTTTGGTTGTAAAATTGGAGACCAAGATAAATCTTGGGCACCGCACATTGTGTGTAACACTTGTGCCAGCAATCTAAGAAATTGGATTAATGGGAAGGGGCGCTCAATGCCTTTTGCAGTGCCCATGATTTGGAGGGAGCCAAGCGACCACATCAGAGACTGTTATTTTTGTACGGTTCCTTCCGTCAAGAGGGGAATTTCCACGAAGAAGAAGCGGGCCTTGATCTATCCTAACATTCCTTCTGCAATGTGCCCTGTTCCACATGGAGAAGGACTACCTGTTCCTGACCCACCTAAAGAATAAGATCTTTTTTCTGATGATGATCAAGAAGTTGAAGCTCCTGAATTAAGTACTTCGAAGGACCCTACGTTTGTTGTAGAAGAACCTCCATGTGAACCACATAGACTTACTCAAGAGGAACTAAGTGATCTAATCAGAAACTTGGACCTTTCGAAAAGCAAAGCCGAAATTTTAGCGTCACGCTTAAAGCAATGGAATTTATTGCAGGAAAAAGTAAATATTTCAGTGTATCGGAATAGGGAGAAGATGCTCACTTCATTTTTTACTATGGAAGACACACTTGTGGCATGTACAGATGTAAATGGTCTCATGAGGGCACTTAAAATTAATTACGAACCTACGGAGTGGAGGCTCTTTATAGATTCGTCCAAGGTGAGTTTGAAGGCAGTGCTTTTACATATTGGATATGAACTTCCTTCAATTCCTGTAGGTTACGCAGTTCATATGAAGGAATCTTATGAACACTTGAAACGTTTACTTCAAGCCATTAAATATTACGATTTTCAGTGGCTCATTTGTGGTGACCTTAAAGTAATAGCACTGTTGCTAGGTATGCAGTTAGGGTATACAAAGTATTGTTGCTTTATATGTGAATGGGACAGTAGAGATCGTGGATCTCATTACCGCAAAAGTGATTGGAGTACCAGAGAAACTCTTCAGCCGGGAGTGAAAAATGTGCAGCATAAACCACTGGTAGATCGTAACCGAATTTTGCTTCCCCCTCTACATATTAAATTAGGTCTTATGAAAAGTTTTGTTAAGAGCATGAGCCAAGAGGTTGAGGCCTATAAGTACCTAAGAGGACAATTCCCTCGATTAAGTTATGCCAAAGTTAAAGAGGGTGTTTTCATAGGGCCACAGATTAGGCAACTATTCAAAGATCACAAGTTCGACGAAATTCTCCTTGAAGAGTGTTTGTTCACAGTTCTTGGGAAGACACCGAGCAACAAATTACAAACAACTGGTAGCAAAGTTGTTATTGTGCTACGAAAATCTTGGTTGCAATATGTCTCTGAAACTCCACTTTCTTCATTCACATTTAGACTTCTTTCCCGAAGATTGTGGAGCAGTAAGTGATGAACATGGTGAGCGTTTCCATCATTGCAGCCATGGAGAAGAGATCTGAGGGAAAGTGGAGTTCTAACATATTGGCCGACTACTGTTGGACTATTGCAAGGGATGCTTCAGATGTAAGCTACAAAAGGCAAGCCAAGCGAAGACGCTCAAAATAAAATAAACATAGTCCTGTACAAGGGATCACTTGAAACTTTTGTCTACATTGCAGTGTAGTTCTTGCACAAAAAGGTATTTGTACATATTTTTCATGTTTTGATGTTAATACTGATTTTTATTACAGAATTGTTAATGTTTAACTTGACCACGGTTACTTTATTTTCTGTATCGCTAAGAAACTGGTATTTGCGCAATTTTGAAAAAGGAAGTACAAGGGTATAGAAAGCTATAGGTTAGGGTACTTCTTAACTTCTCAGCTTATCACATCACAGTGAAATAGATTTTAAAAAAGTGAAATGTAGGTTTTTACAAGGATTTTGCTTAAATGTTCTATAAATATTAATACATTTGTATATATACAGCTACTGTTGTACAAGGGCGTTTTTTTCACAACCTGAGCAAAGAAAATTCTTCTATTATCATTTCCTTTCATATTATGCTTAAATGAATGTAAAAATCGCAATTTCAAAGAATTTACATACTTTCGATCAAAATTTGTTGAACAGTGTTACTAAACTAGTGTAGTTTAAGAACTCTGCTTATTAAAATTAAGACTTTACATAATACATACAGTGAAGAATCTGACTTTGCAAAAATCGCAATATTCGTGAAATTTTGTTTGTTTGAAATTTCACGTTCCTTGCCAGAACCGAGAGTAAGACACATGGATATATATCTTAACGTGAATTTCAAATTAGAGGCACTTCCACCAAGATTCAACTTGGGACTCCTGTACTCAGCAAGAAAACGCTAAGCATGTCTATTGACTACTTATGCCTAAAGGAAGTTCATTATAATGAAATAATTGCTTTTATTTTCAAGTCTTCTATTGTTGGAACCATTCCTTCAAGTATAAGAAATTGTAGCACTCTCAAGTACGTAAAATCACTTTATGAGAAAGTAAGTTATGATTTTCAATTTTAATTACTATTTAAAAATCTTTACTCCAACAGGTTGCTACGTTTTAGGAAAATTATATGGTCACAGAGAAGATCGTACTATTTAATTTATATACAAGTATTAGAAAATGAAAGAATTATTATTTACGTTACATGCTTTCATTAATACTAGTATTGATTAAAACTGAGCTCCTACAATTTAATATACAGTACTTGGATTTTAATCAAGGAGTCAAAGCCTCAAGCCCACAGATATATAGGCTCTAAATGTTAATGCGATATTATGTGCTATATGGGTAAAGATGTTTTCTTTCTAATAAATTATGTAATAGTTAATTTTCATATAGTGAGATTGCGCTGAGTGTAAGCAAGAGATTCCATGCTATGCTGTATGTTGATTTTTCACATAGTCTTAATTTATAGTATATACTTTCGTGATATTTTTATTGCGTGTTATTGCATTCTTATTATAATATACCAGGTATATTTATTATTACATTACTGTCACTTTGTTTCACGATTTTACATTTTAAAATAATTTTAATTTTATATGACAAACAATTATAGTAATTGGAGTTAGAACTCCCTATGTTATAAAATTAAATTATAAATGCCTTATTCAGAGTCGTTCTTAGCGTCGTATTAAGAGCTTGACTAATGAGTGATTAAAATTTTCGTATTGAAAAGCACATTAGCAATGTTACCCACGACTTACATTGAAAGAGATCAGCCACGTCTTTTCTGCAAGGTTTTCCAAACACGTTAGAAGAAACAATGTAGGAAAGAATTTTAAACAAATACAATGCTAGAAATTAACATTTCAATGAAAATCAAGCAAAGAACTTGCCTTAAATGATAAAATTCAAGTATGTACAGTATGAAAATGAAATAAAAAATTAAATCTCTCAGTTTAACGTCCCACGTTTATGCCTTTTAGGCTGAGGGACTCAGATGATTAAGGTAAGTGAATGATGATGGGTGGGAGGAAACGGGAAGTAGCCCGAGAAAACCCACAGACATTATGTCCACCACTTACTTACTTGGTCGGGAATCGAACCAACACATCAAGGGTAAGGGCTTTACCACTGAACCATCATGTCCCCCATGTACAGTATAGTAAGGATCTGTTATTTAATATTGAAAATTTGATCTAAACTATTTTACATTCGAAATCAAGAAATTTCCCTACATGCCATTCAATACTAATCTACATCTTTCTAAATTTGAAAAACTGGTCTATAATTTATTTCTCTCATATAATAGAATAGGACAATCTCAAATGACACCCTACTTCCTTAGAAGCAAACCTGGCAGCTACAAGACTATCAATTTTGGAAAACCTGTTCCAAAATTCCGACTTTTATTGATGTTGCTTTTGTTTCTATCGCGAAAGGATGTCTTATTGTATATATTACATGAGAAAAATATTACAGGAAATAGTTTTCCAAATTTAGAAGGACGTAGAATACCATTAAACGAGATGTGGGAAAATTCCATGAATAGTAATGTAAAAATGATTTC
Organism: Thermobia domestica; assembly: GCF_964235325.1. Lineage (NCBI taxonomy): Eukaryota > Metazoa > Arthropoda > Insecta > Zygentoma > Lepismatidae > Thermobia > Thermobia domestica. The sequence continues at coordinate 162,039,784 of NC_137464.1, forward strand.
GAATATGAAGTAGTTTTCGATTGCAGTTCAGTTAATATATTTAATATTAAATAACAGTTCATTATTAGCCAGTACACACTTGTATTTTATCATTTAAAGATATTACTATGTTTGATTTTCACTAAAATGTTAAAATCTAGCATTATAATAATTTAGTATTCATTCTTACCTTGATTTCTTCTAATGTTTGGACAACCGTGTGGAAAAGTCGTGGCTGGCCGTTTTCGATATAAATTATCGATAACATTAGCCAATTTGTTTCTAAATACGGAAGTTAGTCAAACTCTTAGTACGACGGTAATCACACGTTAAAATGCCTCTGAATGTCAATGAAAGAGTGTCAAGCAAAGAGGTTCAGTTATTTATTTATTTTATCTATTTAAATAATGAATCTTCCCTTAAAGTCCTTTGGTTTTAGTTCTCTCTCTCTCTCTCTCTCTCTCTCTCTCTCTCTTTCTCTCTCTCTCTCTAGTTTCTCATAATTATCTCTGTTTGTGAATTTGATAAATATATATTCCTTTAGAAAATAATATTTCGTGAGTTACATCCAAGAAAGTAATGCAACACAGAATATCTTTATTTCAAGATTAGACGGGAAAAATCGAACAAGTTGAAAAATTAATATTTAGAAATTTCAGCATCTTTTCCTAATACTTAAGGTACAGTAGAGCGTCGATTATCCGAAGTAATTGGGGGACATGGGCGTTCGGAAAACTGGTTTGTTCGGATAATCGAACTGTACATGTTTATTTGCCAAAAAGAAGTACTGTACAGTAAATTTATTCATAAAAACAGGCATCTCTTTAAGTATTACAAAGTAACGTACAAAGGCAACTTTAGTAGGAATATATAGTATGTGGTACAGTTTATTAAACAAAAATATGTACATATTACATACGCATTTTGCATGAACAATACACACAGTACACAAAGTGTGCTGATTGTTGAAACACAGCGACTGGCGGCTTGGCCGATCAGCAGCGCCTTATGAAGGCCCCATTAGAAGCAATGTTCCGCCAGCGGTGGCTCAGTGCGGCGACTACTGTGGGAAACTTGGTTTGGGAGTGAGGGGGATGATGACGGTAGGGTGGGAGAGTAACAGGTGCGAGCGAGTACACAGTTCGGTTAAGCGGTCGTTCGGTTGACCGACGTTCGGATAATCGACGCTCTACTGTATATCTATTGACATAACAAGTTCCTACGAAAATTGATTATATTACATTGAAATTAGCTAATGAATTGCTTTTGTTTCAGTAAGGATAGACGCTACGTGTAGTTTTTCAGCTTTCTGAATCATTTGATATTAGATTTATCTGTTTTTCCAAAATTATTATTTAATTGTTAAATTTATCTCTTGAATCTTTGAAAAAAGCGATGTAAATTAATTTAAACCTGTGAGACCAAGATCTTATAAAACAAAATAAAAAACAGTTACTTCATATGTCGTTAAGAACCAGTAAGAAAAAAATAATGAAAATTCTTTAGATTAAGTTTTTAATATTGTTATAAATCTTCTACTTCTTGTTTCGCTGGTAAATATGATAATTCAAGTTCTCAAAAAAGAAAGAAAAAACTGTTAAGTTTCATATACAAAGATGGAATTATAGATTTAATTACTCAATACTACAAAATAGTTTTCAATTTGTGAGAACTAAAATGTAGTTCACAATGTCATATGTTTGAGTTTAAGACTTCAGTTTCAGTATCTATTCACGAAACGTATTTTAGTTTAACGTTAAAATTAAAGAACGCTTTATGGACAGTGAAGATTTCCTCTTTTCTCATGTACAAATAATATTCTCAATATATACCAAATTATGTTTTTATTACAAACTATTAACTAGTAATTTACATCGAAACTCTTATCTACTAATTTTATGCAAAAATATCATTGTTGTCGTTTGCATTCTCTGATGCAATTATCTGTGCAAAAGCCTTAACAGCTTCGAACCCTTCTTTGGACAGAGGTAGAATTTCTGATCGCGGAGGATGGAAACTATCTCCACCCAATTCCAGAGTGTATGAGTACTCTATTCCAGCGGCTCCTTTTGCCCAATCATCACTTCCACCTGGTGCAATGCCTTTGAATAAGAAATGAAAACACTCCTTAAAGTTATGTTACAATTTAACTGTCTCTATTAACTAAAGGTTCAATGTTAAAGGCCACACGAAAGCATATAATCGGCTAGTGTATCATTCATCTTGTGTAAACTTATTAGTCGTTTAGAAACAGAAACATCATATGTCTGAAACTTTGAAGTTTTGCCTTTAACTGTTGGCTATATTGAGCTATTCTGAACTCAAATCAGTTTTACATTTTCTTAACACGTAAGAAGTTTTATAAACTCTGTAAATGAAATATGTAACAATTTATTGACTATTAATTTCCATATTAACACATTATGTTACGTGAAATAAGAAGAAACATGAAAAAGATACTCTTAATATAGATGCAATACTTTAAAATATATCATGCACATGGAAATACTATACCTTACCAAGAATAGAATATCAATGATTTTGTCTCGAAGAATTAATATAAACTCATTTATCGAACTTTTCTTAAAAGATAAACAAACCGTACTTAATATCATATTTCAACCAACATTCTGATTGAACTATTTCATGAACATATATATTAATGAAAGGAGGAAACATACACACCATATCGTCTGCAGGTGTGAATTCAATAACTTACAAAGAGTGAAAGAAATGAATGACTGGACCATTGTAGTGGTTAACGGAGCGGCATGGTATACCGAAGATCCCGGGTTCAAGTCTTGGTCCAGCCATTCACTTTTTCACTCTTTGTAAGGATTTAGGATTTAGATTTCTGGACTTTGGGTATCTTTGGCCATTTAGCCCGTCAGTATGAGGGATGACGTCCCTCGGTGAGCACACTACCTGGAGAAAGGGAAGAAAGAAAGGATTGGGGAAGAAAGGAAGTGACCTGGGGCCTATAAGTTAGGTACCACCCCGGCATTTGCTTAATATGAATGAAAAAATAAACAGGAAAACCTCATTTAGGACGGCTGGCCTGAAAAGGCTTTTTACACTTTTTCGAAGGAGTGCCCCCAGGACGGGAATCGAACCCGGGACCACACTCTTTGTAGGTTATTCCATGAACTATATTTATACTCTCGTGCATAACTTTCTTGTATACGGACCTACGTACTTTGCCTCTGTTTCCTTAAATACGAATGATAAACAACTTGTATATGCGGTTCCTGACAAATTATGCTGTCTTTTCAAGTATTAACCATTATCAGTCAACATAAGAAAATTTTCATCGAGTTTGATCAAGACTACCATTTTTCCTTTTGTTAAACAGGCCTTTCGTGTTTATAGCATCATATTTGTGTACTGCTGCGTTTTGATTTGTATGCTAATATGTTAAAGTTTACATTTCGTATTTACTTGTTTTTTCTTTTCCATCTAGCCAGAATAAATGTCTTTGTTTCTAATAATATACTTCTAATTGTTTGTACGTTAGGCGTCAATGTCGGTGTAAAGGAAGTCAAACGTACACCACCCTAAAATACATATTCCAGCAATGTACAATGGATGTGCAAAAGAATACCCACTGGCTATAATTCCCGAAAGTGCAACCAACAGAATTTATAGATATGCTCTGAATTAAAAGTGGGTTTAAAGCAGTTAAAACATAAGCTTTGACAGCAGTGGTCTCTAAATGCGTCGGCGGAAAGTTGGAAATGTTAGGGACCAATGGCTTCACGGTTCCTCATGTTCGTAATGACGGGTGCTGCGGTGTAATTTTTTTTCACACTTAAACATGATAAAATATGATTTACAAAGTGAAAAATACATCGAAGCACAAGTTATTCCGAAAGAGAGGAACCGTGGAGCTGACAGTCCCTAACAGTTCCGATTTCCCCCCGATGCATTCCGTTCGTCTGCTGCACTGCTGTTAAGGCTTTTTTTTTTTTTTTTTTTTTTTTTGAACTACCACATCTGGAAATTTTGTTGGGAGCACGTCTAGGAGTTGTGTCCAATATGGAATCCCTTGCGCACTCATTGCACATTGTTGAAATATATGTTTTGACATGGCGTATGAGTCACTTCCTTTACGCCGATATGAAGTTCCATACCACATTTCTAGTGTTCGAAATAAGCGTGTTACAATTTATATTTTCTATTTTTTGGCGTCCCTAGCTCTGAAACTAATTATGTACTTTTCCCTAAGATCCATATGAACTTTTTTATGTAAGGTATCAACTCTTACAATTTTTGGTAGAGTTTTTTAACACCCTGTACTTGTGGTTTCAAACGATGTGCTATATGTCATTCATTTATAGTTTCTCCTTGACGAACGCCTGGGAAGATATAATTGTAATTTCATTTCTTGGTCCTCAACATCCTTCAGAGAAAGGTATATAAAATATGCGATGGGAGAAATTACTATAAAAGCGAACCGATGAAACTCCTTAACTAGAACATCAATGATTTTGTCTCGCTTTAGCAGACTTAATAGTTCCTGCATTTTGTTACAAACTATTTTGCAGTAAGACAGAAAGATGATACAAATTCTGAACTGCATTGTTTGGTTTGTGTATCCCATCGGTTTTTAATTTTTAGTACACAGGAATTCTACCATAGCTCTTAATTTCATTGAATCACTTGTTGAATTCCAGATACAATTTTCTTCTCATTTCACTAGCGTTTGTTTTTAGTTATCAACTAATAAAGCATACAGGTATTTATAACGCTGCCTGAGGTTCTCGAGCTTCTCTCACTGATGTTTTCTTTTAATTACAGCGCTCACAACTAGCAACTCTAAGATGAAGTATTCATTAACACGGTACCTTATGGGGTGTAGATAACATATGCAATGTTATGAGAAAATCCAAGAAAATTTTCTTCGGTTTATAATGCCATGTTCATATACTTATGTATCGAGAACATTAAAGTAGCCTACTCATGTATCTTATACATATATTGTTTTATTTTAATAAGTAACTCTACTTCATTCGTTTGTGTTGTAACTTAATTGAAATTGAAACACTGGCCTCAGCCGTTAGTTTCGTGTACAAACTATCTCCTACATGCGGACTATCGCCTACCATAGGGTCAATCACTCGACTATTTTCAGTGTTTATACAATATGAAAATAAAAAGATGCTTCGGAAACAGATAATTCGCAGGGAACCACAGGATGCTTTCTGTTTTTACCAAGAACACAAAAAGTTTAAGAAGGTAGGCATTTCCGTAAGATCATGTCGGGACGTCACTTCACGTTTTGTAACAAGTTTTTCCTGCCAAATACAAGCCAAAGCAATTGACTATTAAGTCAAAGACGTTCTAACATTACCGTGTTCAATCACTACAGCCAGTCACTTTTGTGGTCAGAAAAGCCATGTACAAATTCAGTAAATGAATAGAAAGACAATGTCCAATTTTGAATTTAAGAGGCCTAATCACGGCGAAATTAAAATACCGCTAATATTACAGTAATTATGTGATATCTTCAAATAGATAAAAGATAATCAAAATGTGGAGCAAGAACGTACTAGACAATATTATTTTGTATGAGGTACAGTTATCACGAGTCATCTAGTAGCTTTCCGTTTGCAGCCATTTAGAAACGCGAAAATAAATGCCGATTTTCTAAATGACTGGAAATCGAAAGCAGATAAGTGAGTCGTGATAACGGTACCTCATGTAAAATAATACTGTCTAGGGAGCTCTTGTTCCATTTTTCGATTATCTTTTATCTATTTGAAGATATCACATAATTACTGTAAAATTAGCGGTATTTTAATTTCGCCGTGATGGGGCCAAGACTAAAAAGGGGTAGGAAGATAGAAGACATGCCTTACGATTGGTAGATGGACTGAATGCACTCAAATCATACCTAATTAATTATATTGTGCGTTGAATAGTCAATTTGTACATTAACTAAGAGCTGAAGATTTAAGTTAAATATCAAGATCCTAACCCTCTTTGTTTTATTTCTTAGAGTTCGACTTCCGACGAGAAACATTACGAAAACATGTTAAAGACAGTTTTAGAAATCGTATCCCTTTAGAAAAGAGTTCGGTTCTCCAAACAGCTGAATATGTATCCCCTGCAAAAGTGATAAAATGTAGTGAAAGTGTTAAATGCGCGAACATTTGAGGTTATTTTATAGATGGAACATTTCTTCAAGACTTCTATATTTTTCATCAGTATTTGGAAGTTGAAACCATATTTTCCATAAATCTAGCAAAATTGTGTAGGTGTCATCTCGCTCTATTAGATGTTAATGATTTTTGGATTAACACTATACCCACATTTAACAGCCATACACTCTCTCACTCTTCGGTGTTCGGTTTTCTTCGAAAGTGTATGGCTGTTCTGGGAGCGTACTGGGTAGCGTAGTATTTAACGCATCGGCATGATACACCGAAGATCTCGGGTTCGAGTTCGTGTCCAGTCTTTCACTCATTGTGTATTATTGAATTCGGACCTACCATCTAGCGTGTAAAAATAAGTTTAAATCGGTTGTTTCCACCTTTCAGTAATATAATGATAATACAACCATTAGCGATGTTCTGAACATGGAAACTGGATTGTCCAAACACAGTAGCTAAGTTGTGGTATAAGCCACGTGGCCTGCGTGAAAGAATACCAAAGAGTGAGAGAATGTATGGTTATTCTGGGAGTAGTCGCACCGCACAGGATTTGATGTATAAAAATAAGTTTAAATAGGTTGTTTCTGCCTTTCATTAATATAATGTATTCTCTTATTTTTATTCAAGAGTTTACACACCGAATTTTAGATCTCCAACTTAAGTTAATCCTTACACTCGGGACTTTGTGAATTAGTAAAGGGAAATTTCAATAAAATTGAAACTATCCTCTTCTTTCCCTTTGTGGAATATTCAGAAACGCTCAAATACATGTTTCCTTATTTTAAATTAAAACTCTAAATATCGAATTTCAGATTTTCAACTTAAGTGAGCTCTCACAATCGGCACTTTCTGATTATACAAAGGAAAATTTTAATATTTTATAAATATCTTTCTCTCTCTCTCCTTAGAAGCGATATTTTTGAAAACGCTGAAACACTTTTTGTGTGTATATTTTTTTTTTTTTTTTTTAAATTTAAAAGTTTGTATCTTGAAATACATCTTCACCTTAAGTGACTCCTCACACTCAGCACTTTGAGAATAAATAAAAATCTATATGCCGAATTTCAGATCTCCAAATTAAGCGAATCTTCACATATGGCACTTTCTAATTAAATAAGAGGAAATTTGAGTATTTCGTAAATTTCCCCCTTTTCCTCTTCAAAGTGAAATTTTTGATAACGTCGAAACACGTATTTTCTTGTTTTAATGAAGAGTTCATATGCAGAGTCTTATCTCTTTTACACCAGGGATTCGTGAGATACGCTATTTTTAAGGGAAATTTTCAACCCTCTTTCATCCCTCTTAGAATATGTATTTCCAAAACTCCTTTCTTAACCCTTACTTTCGTGACACTCTCTCCGATTTTCACGTTAATTTCTATAGTATCATGGCCTAGCCAATGATGAGTTGCCTCCTTCTTCTTTATATATATATATATATATATATATATATATAATATAGATTAATTTTACTTGTCGATGATATTACAATATTGTAAATTAAAATATCTTACCAAATTCAACTGAAGATTGTCGTACGTGATAAACGCTCCCGCGTACGGATTTTATGGCTTCAGCAGCACGTTCACCAGCCTTTTGCTAAAAGAAAATATAAAAAATATAATCCATAATTCAATATATTTATGAAATTATATAAGATTTAAATTAATGATGTAGGCCCTATTTAAAATTGTCTGCCTTATTCACGCTTATTAGATTTTTATGTTAGTATATTAAAGACTGTGTTGTAGGTGTTAGAATTCCATATAAGAGCTCCATTTTCTCCCAGGATGTGTTGGAAATAAGTTAATGTTTCAATAGAAATTGTTTTAATGATTTCTTTAATATCTTTCTTAGTTTATATTGATTCCACTGACTTTTCGGAAAGAAACAACTTTTCAAATACAAGCGTTAATTGTATAAAAATGTAAATGAAACACCAACGAAATACATAAAACTCTTTGTTTCACGTGTACTACCGTTAAACCTTTACAGAGTGTATGAATGTGATTTCTCGCTGAGTAACATTTCATCCTGTTTGATCTTAATAATAAATTTTCCAGTGAAACACTTGCATTTTCTATTATTTTTGTACTGGAGATAGGGCCTTTTGCACATGGATGTCCACAGCGAGGAGGAAGGAAGGTTAGTCGTCACAAAAGGTACATCACTGAAATTCTTGTGAGGGGTGGGGAGCGAAACATGATCCATTCAAACTGATATTATTTTTCAGTTTTAATAGAAATAAAACTGACATTGTAACCAGGAATTTCATCTTACAAGTATACTATTTTCGATTGACAATTGTGTGTTTGGTCAGTTTCAACAATTTCCTTGCATACGATTCCGATATAACTTAATGAAAGTTCAGTGTTAAGCAAAGCTTCTTTAAAAGCACACCTTTCGGTCATCCCACTCAGTCAGAAGTTGAAGGACCGAAAATTGTGTTTAGACAGAGAATATCTCGTAGCAAAGCGGGATCGGGAAAGGAACGTCAATAGCTAAGAAGACGTAATCCTAAAAATATTTTAGATAGAAATATTTCAAGCGCACATCTCACATTAAATTGTAGAATATTAATAGCAAAAAGTGTTGAGTAATAGCGAGTAGTATGTGAGATAATGTATGCAATGTATGGACTTCGGTATGCAATATGCCAAATGTTGATGGTATAACACATAATATCTCTCCAATACTTAGAGAGAAAATCGTGTTGATTAGTGGTAGCAAGTGTATCTAAGACCTCCAAAGTGTTAGTTGTATCATAGGCAATAGTCTTCAAGGATCATTAGGAAAAAGAATATGGAACTGAAACCAAGACTGGGCGACAGGAATCATCGAATATTAAAGAGGATTTTCAGAAGAAAAGGAAAAAACAAAAAAAGAAAAAACTTAGTAGCACAACTGACTACAGACTGCAATGAGCATTTCGAACAATTTGTTTCTACAACCACAATTCGACGAGAGATGTACATCCTAAACATTCGTTGTTTGTTTCGAATAGCCTTCTACAATATTTCTGTAATTATTGTTAATAAGCAGTTGATAATAACTAAACTCGGTCACTTGCTGTTCGTTTACTGCACTAAAGTAATCAAAATTATATATATACACACAGATAGATAGATAGATTAATTGCATAGAGGATAGTACTAAACATTACAACTTGACAACTTACGACGTACTCATTTCTTATTTTTTTGAATTGCTAATTTTCTTTAGCCTTGTAAGGAAGTTTTTTTTTTTTTTTTTTTTTTTTTTTTAAATAAATCATGTAGTAACTTTAGATCAGAGCTCTCCCTTACTTACTAGTTTCTGCCAGTCTGGTGGTGGTTCAAATGTGTATCCCCACGGATATAGTAAACTCTGCAACAATAAAAGTTAAACTTTGAACAGTCATGAGACACTAAAAGGAGAAGAAGCAAACCAATCTTGGTTCTTAACATAAAATAACTGAAGAAAATGCACATATTATTACTTGAAAAGTTTTAGTGTTTTCCAGAATAATCTGAATTAAGAAGGAAACTATATACCTTATTTACCCGAAAGATCCAATTATTTTGTGTGCCTCTGCTCATTGTGGCCGTAATATCAGCCATTTTTCACTGACAAATAATATACAGAGGAAGAAGAATCGTAACAAGAGAATAAATTTTTATCTTGGGTAATGAGAAAATGTGATATCTTCTTCAATCATCGAAAATTTGCCACTTTGATACAGGATTTGTCTCAGGAAGACCAATATTTTATGTACAATATATAACTCATATTTGAGAATAAAAATACTGAGAAATTTGTGAAAATTGTCTTTCCTTTAACTTAAATGTATAGGAAGAGACGTTAACGAAAAAGAAATAGTCATAATTAATGAGCTTGTGAAAGATGATACTGAAGTCATTTAAAAATAATACTACCCTACTTCACAAGGAAATTTTGAATTGATGTATTTTGTGTACCATTATTCTCTTTTTAGTGAATAGTGAATAAGTAGAATTACTAAACAAGGACACAGAAAATCTTCATTTTGTAGGGAAAAAAGTCAATTCATCCGGACCAAATTACTATTTACTATGCAATGTCGTCCTTGGGATAACCTGCCTCAGGTTTTCAAAAAGGAATGGTGTTGAATGAACTATGAACTTTAAGTTGCACCCATTATCATAGACCTAGTGAAATAGAATACTTTACTGGAGTCTCTAGATATTAAAATTATTACCTCTATTTATTATTATTTGTATTTATTTTCTCTAGATATTTATTATTATTTGAGCAGTTCTAGGGACATACCATCCTCTCTAGGTAATGAGGTGATAACTATACTTATTATACTGGCAGCGATGGTTTTGAGGATAAAACATTGAAAAATGTGTAAATAGTGAATACAAATATATTTGATATTGAGGAAATTTAAACTGAAAAGTAAAACTTGTAAACAAATTAAAGAAAATTGGCAGTAAAATATTTTGTATTTGTGTGATAAAAATAGAAAGAATTGAAAGATTGCTACAAAAACAGAACATGTGCACTCATAGATTTATTGAATATTTTATTTTTATTTTATTTTATTTTATTTTATGCATCAAAGTATAATTTTGCTGAAAAAACTGATTATTCCTATCTCTTGAAAGACTTTGAATTTTTATCCATATATAGAATTAAATGACATGCGAATCTTCGTCATTCGATAGAAATTTTCTTGAAACCAAAACATTGTAAATTTGAACTTAAAGATAAGAAAATATGACCTTTAAAAGAGAGATGGATGGCCAGTTGTTTTTGAGCAAGCCTGTACACTTACTGATACATACAGATTTTATAACCATTTTCTCTTCTGTTGAAGTTACAGGCTAAAACAATATACTCTAGGGTTAGCTTTTCAGTTTCGTGAAAAGTGGGGTCTCGACTTTGGTGTATACATATATATTGAACGTACACATACACAATATATATATATATATATATATTGTGTGTGTGTGTGTACGTTCAATTGCACCTTGCATTAAACTTCATTATTATCGTTTCTTTATAACCAAGAAAGTAATCTACTGATCTGTTTGACAATAGATGCCAATTTTATATATCAAATTATGGAATAGCCTACCTCGAAAGCAGGTATTTACTAGTATTTTGTTTAAGTATGTTCACCTTACTTGCAGGATACTTCATACGAAACGAGGATTTACGGGATACAGAAATCGGAGTGTTTATTAGTGGAGTGTAACCAATTCTTGATATGTCAAGACGTTGACCGAGTGTTTCATTTGCTAACGGCATAATTGCCATCAAGAACATTTACTTGAATCCTGTATTTTATTAGTTATTTGTTTGTTTAATGAAGCCTAGCATTTCTTTTCAGACTGAGGCTATATAGGACGTGGACCTACAGTTTAGGGTGAAATCCAAATTACAGTAACGTGTTCAAATTTCAATTCTCTTCTACCAGGAATCGAACCAAAGCCCATATGTACCAAAGGTGCGCGTACTAACCATGACCAGCGATGAGAATTGTATGGTATTAGTGTGATATGAGACACTGAGAAGAAAATTACAATTGCATACATTTGTTCAGTATCTGACATAAAAATCATGTATTTGTAACTATTTACTAAATTTAATAAAAAAAGCTATTAAATAAGATAGGGGCTCATCATATTTTTGCTGTAACAAAAGACAGTTTACTTGTGTTGACTATTCAAAAAGTGTTGAATAGTCGATATATTATACTCATAGAAAAGTAGATTGTTTATTTAGTAAAACATTTAAGAATAAGATCTGTTCATTTTTCGATAAAAATAAATATCCTAACTGGATTATAAAGGCTCTTATCTAGACATTGAGGATCATAGAAAGGTAATGAACTTTTCACAATAAAGTCAAACTATATATAAATATCTTCTTAATAATGAAAACTTCTTTATAATTAATTTAAAATAACAGGAGAAAATCAGAAGCAATATCCTAAATTTTGGAGCTTCGTTTTGGAGCGAAATAGCAATTTCAGTAATCAAGTAATGCCATTTAATGATAAGGTATTCAAGTATTGTTTTTGCAGAATAATATGCCAGCTTCTTTCAGTCAATGTACGCCAAATTCCCAGGTATTACAGTCATTTCATATTGATTGTATTACATGTGGAAATGTGAAACACAATCTGTGTCTACAGTCTGAATGTGACTTGAATTTAGGAATACCTCAAGGACCAAATAGCAAAGAGATATTTTCAATCTACTTTCTTTCTTTAAGAAAAAGTGATTTTAAAAAAAATCAAATGCCATATTCTCACAGCCCTACATAGAAGAACTTGGTGTTTGGTTTGAAATGCTGAAAAGTCTTAAATAGAAAAAGAAGATTCACATTTTTTTGATCTACATACTTTTGTTTATCCTATTGTATTTATTTTCATCGTTTATCTTATACATCATTTACAAAGTGAATGTATGAATTGGATACGTTAGAAAACATTGTATGTATGCAGGATTATACATTTAAATCTTACGCATACAATATTTGACATTTAGCTTAAGGTTGACTCTCAGGATAGACTTCTAGGACTATAAATCTAGCTATGCAAAATATTAAAAACAATAGATTCCGCAGAGGGTAGATATTTACCTAGGTATGTATCAACATCGGGAAAAGTTTACGGGGTCTCTTATCATGTAATGTACAGAATATGGAAAATTATAAATAATTCTCTTAATTTCTATGTGCCACAAATATATAATATTAAAGAAATCTCACATGAAGTGTTGTGGTGGCTCAGTGATAAAGAACTCCCCTCTTGTGCATGGAGTCCCTGGTTCAATCCAAGCTCGTGTCAAATGGGCTTTTTAGTGGTCAAATATTGTGTAAGTGGGTTTTCTCGTGATTCTTCCGGTTCTTCCCACTTTTTTATTCCATCATTTCACTGAATATCATCACCTTCTCCCTTAGTTTCGGAAGACAATTGTGGGACGTTAAACTAAAAAGTATTAAAGTAAAGAAATCCCATGATTTGCCACGAATATTCACTTTTTTTTTAATTTGGAATCAATATTAGACAATGAACTTGGAGATACTTCATACCTGCATTGTAGATATTCTTAGAAATATTTTTGTATTGAGAAGCAATTCTGAATATATGTGATTATTTAGGAAAGCTTATATACAGGTATTTGTAATAGTTTATAATGTAATACATTATAAATGTGTAGGTTTATAAGATATATGCAAATGCGTATGAATATGTTCTTCTTTATTAATATTTATAAAGTCTCTTGTCTACTCAAAATTCAAAATAAATAAATCATTATTTTATTATATCATTATATAATTAATATTTTCCATTTTGTGTTGAGTTTGTATATATAAATAACCTTTACTTTTTAATTACAATAATCTATATTTGAGATGTTGAGAGGAGATTGTGTACATTATTATTATAACCGGAAATTCTATTAAAATGAATATACTGATCAGTATATTTTGATTTCTTCTAAAGTTCACAATCATATTGCTTACATGTGTCTTAAGCGATCTTACCTGGCCATACGTGTGTATACTTATATAGGCTTTAATTCTATCCTTATGGGCATTAATGAAGTCCCGTAATGCTTGACTTTCTGGTTCTGAGAAAGGTTTTTCCCCAGCATACAAATCATAACAAGGATTCATGCTTCTTCCTGGTGCTGTAAGAATGTAGTAACAAATTTTATTACCATCACTACTATAGAATATTGTATGTATTCTTTTTCAAACAAAACTTTAAATTTAACTTCATTACCTGTTCTCACTAATTTCCAATGTTTCATAAAATACAATGTACACTCAAGGTCAAAAATTTGGAAACAAAATGAAAAGTACTGAAAAAATAACACATTGGCTTAATACTAAGAATTGTATTTTATCAGTAGAATATGAACATTGAACATGTATGTACAGAATGGAACCAAAAAATCACAGTTTTGATAACAAATCTTAGCATTATGAAAGAATACCCCTACAAACTAAACTGATTTTTCGTCAATATAACCGCCCTTAGCCTTTATGACGGCTTTGCATATTCGTGGTATCTTAGCTACCATTTTCTGTATTATGTTAAGCTGAATGGATTCCCAGACAGTCAATAATTGCCTCCACAGTTCTTACTTCGAAGCGGAACACGTTTTCTCACTTCTCTGTCCAATTCATCCCACAAAAGTTCGATGAATCCCAAACCAAGCGACTGTGGAGGCCAAACCATTATTGACAGGACACCTTCGTGTTGTTTTTGCTTCAGGTCAACCTTATAAAGCTGAGAACTATGTTTCGGATCATTGTCTTGTGGAACACGAAGGGAGCGTCATTCAGTCTAATACCAGATGGTATAGCATGCTCTAATATTAATTGTAATCTTCTATTTTGAAAATACCCTCTACCTGGAACAAATCCCCAACTCCAGACTCATTCAATTGTCCATATTTGAGCTAAGCCTTACGAGTAAAGTATGAAAGCTTCTACCTAGGTAGGTTACAATTAGAATGGCAACAAGTAATAACTCAAATAAATGTAAATTCGACTACTTAATGTAATACTGCATTGTTTTTCAGTATTTCCATTACAAGTAGTGTGTTCGTAATTGTTATGAGTATTTACGTAACTATTAGAAGTTTGTTTGTCGCCATTAGGAGAATATATAAATACAATCCGCTTCAGCAGAATAAAAACTGTCAATTATCATTACCATGATACACATTTTAGAACCATAAAAGTTACTTTTTTGCTTTTTTTTAAAAAAAAAGTTAGTAGAACAATTTATCCTCAAGCATATCATTTCTTTCTGCTCAATACGATCTATTGATTGATATATGTTTTCTTCGGTCAATATTGTAACATCCCTCATGGTTTCATTTACAACCAATCAACATGTGATTATATTAATAAGCATCAATCATGTGCGTCTTACTACGGATTGCTATAGCTGTAGACAACAAGCACACCAGCGCTACTGCCTCACCTGTAGCACCTATATAACCGAGATAATTTCAGTGACAAGTATCAGTCTCTGGCTGGTCAAATCCCCCTCCTCAGCTTGTCATGGACCTTTGGGAGAACCTTACCCAACCCTAGCCTTTAGCTTGCATTGGAGCTCCAGACCTCCTTACCCTCCTGGCTTGCAGTGGAGCCATATTGAGACCTTTACCTCTCTCTCTCCGCTTGCAGTAGAGCATTGAGTGTTCTATCCCTCGTCATGTAGCTTGCTTCGTGAGGAATCCTTCCCAAGAATGTCAGACCGAAGGGGACACCTATTTTTACACAAACATTTAAAGAATTTGTGCTTATTTTTATTATAGTGGAATTATGTAATAAAATTTCGTAGTGGGGGGAAAACGATTCTGGACTGTAATTTGCTCTAGCTGTGATCTACCTACACCCGCATAAGCATAACTTTAGAATATTACGGTTAAACTGAAATTAAAATTTTATAGTTAGTCCTAATTATGGGTTCTACCTCATTGCATATCTCTGTGTACTACAATTTGCTACTGTCATATTGTATATCTTGATAGTAGTCTTTTTCATATCAGTTTCAGCGTAATATGTGGCTTGGTTGACGCACATTATATTTTGGGTTTACAAAATTTCGTTTCTCTCGATTTTCTGAAAAACTACGCATGAGATTTTTATGTTCTTCTATACAACTTTGTTTAACTCAATGACATCTATCCATTGGAATCACCTCATCTTTGAACATTTTCTCCTTAATTTCTAAAGATTGTAGAATTATTATAGAATAATTAATTAATAACATTAAATTCTTCATATTGCCTTCATAGTCATATTGGCAACTTTACGGTAGAGAGTACAAACTGTAGTGTGATATATGGAAACAAACTCAATAGATGAGTGTAAAGAAATTACCTACGACTTTACAGAAGAAGCGAATAAAATGTAAGAAATACTAAGGAATGACTTGAGCAGTTTCAGACAACTTAAAGTGTTGTACAGCAATCAGGTACAGCAACAATCAGCTTGTCATTTCGCTTTGCAGGGAGGCAATTTAAAATTCGAGATCAACATTGCATTGAGTGTTTCATAATCTTCATTTATACCCGAAAAGTGCAAAATACTCAGATGGGGCCAAATTTGATATGGGTAATGACAACAATTTACGGATTTGAGACTCTAATGAAGGACAGAAAAGTTTTCTTGTTGAGGCTACAGTATCTGGTCCTCTATATCTTGGTATGTCGTGTCACTTCTGTATCCTTAGGTAGTTGATTTACAACCCAATGTAATCTATCAACATGATGGTATATCTTCACTTAACGGATCTGATTGTTCAGAATTTCTTCAGCATATCAAGTTCCCAAACTGCTGGATTGTACGTACGAAATCTATGAGGCTTGTTAAAAAATATTGAGATTGGCAACACCATGCTCATCATTTGCTAACATGGCATTTTAATTAGGGTAAATCTACAATAATCTAGATGATTTGTGCTTGATATTATCGAGGGTCTTCAGTATGGCAAATGTGGTAATAAATTGTCAAATACCAATAATAATATATGACATTTGGCAACTACCAGTACCAAACTAAGTAATTAATTAAGCGTTTCAAGTCTGTAGAAACGCGTTCAAAAATTACATTTTATCAACATAGGGGAGAATAGGTTATAATTGCCAATAAGTCCATGTTCGTATTCACCAAATTTATTAAACATAATGTATAGCATCTCTACGCATGGAAACACACAATCAATTACTTTATGTTTCGTAAGTGTAGTTGTAGTTCATATTCATAAATAAATTGATAGAATTTCTGAATATTAAAAGAAGAGAAAAATTAAATATTCGTTCTATTTATTTGGAGAGGAAAGCTGAATTCGTTAGGCCGAAGTGCACTACACAAGAAACTTTTCACATAAGTTATATTAACTTTGAATATGCTAAAAATGCCAAGCAAAATAGAACAATTTACCATCCCAATGGAAACCAAAATTCCTATTCAGATCTGTGCCTTTGCATATACTATTTTCGTTTATGTTTCTGTTCTTCCTCCAGAACTGCATCTAAAAGTAAGAGAAAATAAATTCAATTCGTATTTAGTTGAAACTTATGTTTTAAAAATATGTCAATACAAACATCTAGTACTTTTATGCAGCAAATTGATTTATTAATGACAAATATGATTTGTTGTAGAATACATTATTACTGTATTAGTTCTATTAATCTGTAGGTACATAAATTACTGTAAAATATATGTGTAAGTTTTTATTAATTCTGGAAATAAAAATGCATCTTCTTTAATTTTAAATTTAATTATATTTTCAATATTCTCAAATCAATTTTGATAATCATATCGAAATGGTCCAAGAAGTTTTTTTGCTTGATGCATCGCTAAGAGGCCCCGTAAGCTTGCAGTAGGATAGATGTCGGCTCTGAGCACATTATTTCAAATTTCTCATCCAGTATGAGTCAGCGATTCGGCTGGAAACGTCTTTTAAGTTAAATAAAACTGTCGTTTTTTCATAAATTTGTGCTTGTACAGTTGAATTCAATCAAAAAGATATATTGGAATGTAGTAAGTGTTAGAAGGGTAAAGCGTAATTTAAAGTACATCCGGCACAATATCTGTAAAAAGGTGAAAAGTGTGTTTACCAGTTCTATGCTTGAAAGTGTTGTTTTCTGTATAATTTCAAGAGCTGTGCGTTGGAAGTGTTGTTTTCTATACAATCTCGAGAGCTCTTCCCCAGCCCACATAGGAAAACAGAAGTTGGTGTAGATTAATTCCCCTTACTAATGACATAGTAACTTTCACTGTAATGTAATGTGTTGTGTCGAACTACTATCGCTATATCTGCATTATATTGTGTAATGTTTTGGCTGAATGTTCTACATTGTTGGATAGTTCCTGCTTTCCTAGTAAATTTTATTACATATACACACTTTTTAGGAGTTCTTGCACGTAGTCCTACGTGTGAAGTGCTCATATTACAGCATATCCAACTGTTTTCAACACAACACTTTGCAGTGTAAGTCATTATCAGTTGTAACGATTCTGTTTTTTTACAATGATTTTTTAAGTATATTTTTAATATTTGATTATTCTTTTTATGATTTACCATAAATGGTTATAGTAGAAAGGGGGCACCCGGTAGCTGAAAAATCGCCTTTTTTTCCAGGGTCTCCTGAGATCAAGGACTCAATTTTCCACTGTCTCACGATACGCTATGACCCACGCATCGTGCACCGTCCATGGTCTTTTACGACCTCCATTTTAGGGGTGTATTCATTCCCTTTTATGAGCACTTTTTAGGGGTGTACTCGTTCTCTTTTATGGCCACTTTTTCCACCCCTATTCGAACATAGTAGATAACACAGAAGATTACAAACACATAGCAGAGCAGAGAATACATAGCAGAGACTACGTAACATAGCAAGGGTGAACTCGTTCCCTTCTATGAGCATATTTTCCAACCCCTATTTTAACATAGCAGAAATGACACAAGACTACGAACACATAGAAGAGCAGATAACACATAGCAGAGACTACGTAACATAGCAAGGGTGTATTCGTTCCCTTTTATGAGCACATTTTCCAACCCCTATTTTAACATAGCAGAAATGACATAAGACTACGAACACATAGAAGACCAGATAACACATGGAGACTACGAACACATAGCAGAGCGGATCACCCATATTTGAACATATGGGGGGTGTACTCATTCCCTTTTATGAACACTTTTTCAACCCCTATTTTAACATAGCAGATAACACATAAGACTATGTAACATAGCAGGGGTGTACTTGTTCTTTTTTATGAGCATATGTTTCAACCCCTATTATAACATAACAGAAATGACATAAGAATACGTAACATAGCAGAGCTAATAAAAGACTATGGCTTATTTTTCAACCCTTATAAGACTATGTAACATAGCAGGGGTGTACTCATTCCAACCCTTATTTTAACATAACATAAATAGCAGACAATGAGCAAAGATTACAATCGAACACCCACGGTCTACAGATAGTCATTTTTAGAGGGTGTATTCATTCATTCTCTTTGATGGTCATTTTTTCCACCCCTAATTGAAATTACATAGCAGAGCAGATAATACATAAGATTCGCTTCCTTTTATAAACACTTTTAGGGGTGTATTCGTTCTCTTTTATGATTACTTTTTTCACCCCTATTTGAACATTTTAACATAGCAGAAATTTATGAACACATTCTCCACCCCTATTTTAACGTAGCACTGATTTCGTTCTCAACCCCTAATTTAACATACCAGAAATGACACAAGCATGTCCCCAAACTACTGACCATCGTGAACAAAGGCCAAACTCAAAAACGAAACAACATATCGAGGTGCTGTTTCCACATTTAGTAATTGGTCATCAACTAGTACATGTTATAAAAGTACTGACCATCGAGGTCAAAGGTCAAAATACTTAAAACCTAATAACTCAAAAACGGAGCCACATATTGAGGTGGTGTTTCCACATTTAGTAATTGGTCATCAACTACTACAAGTTTAAAGAAGTACTGACCATCGAGGTCAAAGGTCAAAATACTTAAAACCCAATAACTCGAAAACGGAGCTAAATATTGAAGTGGTGTTTCACAATCTAGTAATTGGTCATCAAGTACTACAAGTTCCAAAAATAATGACCATCAAGGTCAAAGGTCAAAATACTTAAAACCTAATAACTCGAAAACGGAGCCAAAATTTGAGGTGCTGTTGCCACATTTAGTAATTGGTCATCAACTACTGCAAGTTTCAAAAATGACCACCAAGGTCAAAGGTCAAAATACTTAAAACCTAATAACTCGAAAACGGAGCAAAAATTTGGGTGATGTTTTCACATTTAGTAATTGGTCATCAACTAGTAAATGTTAAAAAAGTACTGACCATCGAGGTCAAAGGTCAAAATACTTAAAACCTAATAACTCGAAAACGGATCGACATATTGAGGTGCTGTTTCCACATTTAGTAATTGGTCATCAACCACTGCAAGTTCTAAAATTAGTGGTCATCAAGGTCAAAGGTCAATATACTTAAAACCTAATAACTCGATACGCAGCCAAAATTTGAGGTGCTGTTTCCACATTTAGTAATAGTTCATCAACCACTGCTAGTTCCAAAATAATGGCCATCGAGGTCAAAGGTCAAAATACTTAAAAACTAATAACTCGAAAACGGAACCAAATATCGAAGTGGTGTTTCCACATTTAGTAATTGGTCATCAACTACTGCAAATTCCAAAATAATGACCATCGAGGTCAAAGGTCAATCTCGTAAACGGAGCCAAAAATTGAGGTGCTGTTTCCACATTTAGTAATAGTTCATCAACCACTGCAAGTTCCAAAATAATGACCATCGTGGTCAAAAGTCAAAATACTAAAACCTAATAACTGGAAAACGGAACCAAATATCGAAGTGGTGTTTCCACATTTAGTAATTGGTCATCAACTACTACAAGTTCCAAAATAATGACCATCGAGGTCAAAGGTCAAAATACTTAAAACCTAATAAGTCGAAAACGGAGCCAAAAATTGAGGTGCTGTTGCCACATTTAGTAATAGTTCACAATTTTAACTAGTGCAGAATTTCTGTACCTTTGTGAGCTATTCAAATAAACGCAAAAATTAATTTGGATAGACTAACAAGAAAGAAAGCAAAGATATACCATATCAACTAGCTGAGAATTTTATATCATCTTGTATTATTTAAACAAAACGAAGGACTAAATTAGAGAAAGCGAACATGGACCATTTTACTCAAATTTGGATTGAGTATTTAGTTTTGTATGAACCAGAAAAAAGTCAAGAAGGTCCATTTTAACTAGTTCAATATTTCTGTACAATTTTGTACTACCCAAATTTTATTTTTGTACCAATCAGAAGAAAATCAAAGAAGGGTCATTTTAACAAGCTCAGCATTTTATACCTTTTTGTGATATTCAAATAATAAAGGGAACAAATTTCAGTGGTCTATTTTATTTCTGTACCAATCAGAAGAAAAGCAAAGATATGCCATTTTAACTATTTAAACAAACGAAAAGATAAATTTGAGTGGTCTATTCAATTTTGTACCAATGAGAAATGCCATTTTTATCTAACTCAGAATTTCTAGAGCATGTTGTATTATTTAAACAAACGAAGGGATAAATTTTACTAACCAGAAAAAAGCGAAAACGGACTCAGAATTTATGTATAACCTTTGTACTGCTCAAATAAACGAGTGAATAAATTTCCAAAAGTACTTACCATCGAGGTCAAAGGTCAAATATTTGAACCCGAATAACTCGTAAACGGAGCCAGCAAGAGATTTCTGTGACCTATTCATTTTTTGTAGCAAGCAGAAAAAGTGAAGAAGGAATAACGTCATTTTAACAGGCTCACAATTTCTGTACGTTTTTGGGTTATTGAAACAAATGATGGAGTATTTATTTTTTGTAATAACGAGAAAGAAAGGAAAGATATGCCATTTAAATAGCTAAGAATTTTATATTATCACGTAAGGGATAAATTTGATTGACCTATTCAATTTTCTACCAACTACAACTGTCATTTTAACTAGCTCAAAATTTATGTACCTTTTTGTGCTAACTTAAAAAAGGCGAAGAAGGTCGATTTTAACTTCTGAGAATTTTATGTCGTCTTGTACTATTTAAATAAACGAAGGAATATATTTGAGTGGTCTATTCAATTTTGTAATAACGAGAAATACCATTTTAACTAGCTGAGTATTTTATACCATTTTGTACTACAAAGGAATAAATTTGTACTAACCAGAAAGGATCATTATAACTGGCTCAGAAGTTCCAATACCATTTTGTACTATTTAAACAAACGAAGGGATAACTTTCGAGTAAGCTTTTTAATTTTGTACCAAGAAAAAAGCGAAAAAGGGCCATATTTTATATCATTTTGTACGAATCAGAAAAAAAGTGAAGAATGAATAAAATTTGAGTGAACTATTTCCTTATGTACCAACTGGAAAAAGTGAAGGGCCATTATAGCTTTTGTATTATTCAAATAAACGAAGAAATAAACTTTATTTACCAGCAAGGGCGAAGAAGGTCTATTTTAACTAACTCAGCATTTTATACCTTTTTTGTGCTATTCAAATAATCAAGGGAAAATATTTGAGTAGTCTCTTTTATTTTTGTACCCATTAGAAGAAAAGGAAAGAAATACCATTTTAACTAGCGCAGCATTTTATACCTTTTTATGCCATTTAAAGAAATGAGTAAATAAATACGGGTGTCCTATTTCCTTTTGTACCAACGTGAAAACAAAAAAGCGAAAAAGGATCATTTTTAACTGGATTAGAATTTTATACCTTTTTGTAATATTTAATCAAACGAAGGGTTAAATTTCGTTTTGTACCAAACATAAAAAAGCTACACAAGTAAACAAAGGAATCAATTTGTACTAACCAGAAAAAGCGAAGAAAGACCATTTGTGTTGCCTATTGAATTTTGTACCAACGAGAAATCTCATTTCCAGGTCATGTTTTACTATTTAAACAAAGGAATAAATTTGTACTAACCAGACTCAAAATTTTATATCATTTTGTAGTACTCAAATTTGGATGGATTATTTAGTTTTGTACCAAGCAGAAAAAAGAAATAAATTTGTACTGATCAGAAAATCGAAGACATTTAAAAAATAATAAATTTATTGGGGTGTCCTATTTCCTTTTATACCAACGAGAACCATTTTTAACTGGCTTAGAATTTTATACCTTTTTGTAAAATTTGTACAAAACCGAAAAAGCAAGGAAATACCATTTTAACTAGCTCAGCATGTTATAACTTTTTGTGTTACACATTTGAGTGGTCTACCCAATTTCTTGATCATGTTGTACTTTTTAAACAAACAAAGGAATAAATTTGTACTAACCAGACTCAAAATTTTATATCATTTTGTGAAGGAATAAATTTGTGTGACCTATTCACTTTTGTAGCAAGCAGAAAAATGAAAGAACTAACATTTTGTACTAACTCAAACAAACGAAAGAATAAATTTGAGTGGCTTAAGCAAACAAGGTCAATGGTAACTAGCCTTTTTGTGCTATTAAAATAAACGAAAGGTTAAATTTGAGTGACCTATTAAAGAATGAATAAATTTTGTTTGCGGAGGTCTATTTTTATGTACATTTTGTACTACTCAAATTCTACTTTCTGTACCAACCAGAGAAAAACAAAGAAAGACCATATTACTCAAACAAACGAAGGAATTTCTATACCTTTTTTCTGCTATTCAAATAAACGAAGGAATAAATTTGTGTGACCTATTCACTTTTATAGCAAGCAGAAAAAGCCCCTTTTAGTTTATACCAACCACGAAGGTCCATTATAACAAGCTCGGTATTTTTATACCATTTTGTATTACACTAATAAATTTAGTGGTCTATTTCATTTTTGTAACAATCAGAAGAAAAGCTCAGAATTTTATACCTTTGTGGTGTTACATTTTGTTTATTTTGTGTCATCCAGAGAAGAATTTAAATTGAATCCCACTGACAATTCAGTTGCCGGTAATTCAGTATTTTAGCTCTAACTATTATTTACATGTGGTAGTCCAATGTTTGTAATCTATTAAATTCTTAATATTACAATATTACAAACTGATCCATTTATAAAATAATATAGTTAACAGTTCAATTCTCTGTAGCCCTTTGTAATTTTAGCCCTAATATGTTCTTCTATTCATACACAATCAAAAGCATATGCTACAATGCCTCAGTGTTCATTTACAGAATTAAATAATTGTTTATCTTTCTCTAAAAACATTTCTAGTATTTCTTTGATATAATAATCACACTCTGTAATGTATTCATATACCAGATTAAATTTTTTCTCCAAAGTATAAGTGTTCTTAATATTACAACCTTGAAAATGCTTCTTTAAATAAAGTTTATAGATTTTCTCTCTCATTTCACGTTTAATTAAGATCGTCCACACCTTTGTAATAATTCGTAATCATATTGCAGCAAATAGTTGTGATCTTTTTCATTTTCATTATGGTCAGAACATGCTTCGCATAATAATACTGCATTTGGTGTGTACTCATTAAATAATTGTATAACACATGTATCACTAATACTTTCACTATTACAATCGCACTCATTAACTTCCATTTCAAACAAGTAATATTTGATATACTGTCATCATCACTTTCCGGGAGTATTTCATCATTATATCTATTATAGCGTCTAAAATAATACACTTCTTCTATTTCTTGTGTTGGATATATGATTCTCACTTTATCACGTAATTCATCTGCCAAATCAGGGTCAGACGGGTGAATTAACAGTATAGGTTTTTCGTTTTCACACTGAATTTCTTTTTCTCTAGGTGAAACATAAACAATCTCCATGCTAGTCATTTTTCTGCTCTTCAGCAAAAACAAAACAAATAAATAATTTTATATACCTACAATAAAAGCATTCTATGCATTTTCCGTGTTTAATAATATGTTTCAAGCAATACAAAGAAACAATTCGTTAATATAACATCATGATGTATGTTCTATTATTTTCCAAATATATTCCATAAACTTATATTCCATTTTAATAAAACACATAAATGCAAAAATATATATATTTGAAGTTTCATATAATTTGCCTTAGACGAGGAAAGAAAGTTTAAAAAAATAATTAAATCGTCGAGTAATAGGCAGTATACTAGCAATATAAATGTTAGGTAACACATTGGTAACGTTGCTTAAATATCTGCATGGAACTTTCAAAACTTTTCGTTTCCTTGCTGAGCTGATTTTTACTTTGATATGATTCCTTCCGCTATGATCCAAACTGGCCAAGTATGCTGTTATGATTCGTCGTCATTCATCAGTTTTCTTTAAAACGCTAATTGCTATGAAGTCTGTTCTACACAATTATGACGCAACTCTGGTTTGTTAAATCTCACGTTCAAATATTTTATGAGCCTTACTTAGTGACGTGAGAGTCAATTTAAATTGTTCTCTGGATGACACAAAAATATACAAAATGTAACACCACAAAGATATAAAATTCTGAGCTTTTCTTCTGATTGTTACAAAAATGAAATAGACCACCCAAATTTATTAGAGTAATACAAAATGGTATAAAAGTACCGAGCTTGTTATAATGGACCTTCGTGATTGGTATGAAACTAAAAGGGGCTTTTTCTGCTTGCTATAAAAGTGAATAGGTCACACAAGTTTATTCCTTCGTTTATTTGAATAGCACAAAAAGGTATAGAAATTCCTTCGTTTGTTTGAGTAGCAGAATATGGTCTTTCTTTGTTTTTCTCTGGTTGTTAAAGAAAGTAGAATTTGAGTAGTACAAAATGTACATAAAAATAGACTTCCGCAAACAAAATTTATTCATTCTTCAATAGGTCAATCAATTTAACCTTTCGTTTATTTTAATAGCACAAAAAGACTAGTTACCATTGACCTTGTTTGCTTAAGCCACTCAAATTTATTCTTTCGTTTGTTTGAGTTAGTACAAAATGTTAGTTCTTTCATTTTTCTGCTTACTACAAAAGTGAATAGGTCACACAAATTTATTCCTTCACAAAATGATATAAAATTTTGAGTCTGGTTAGTACAAATTTATTCCTTTGTTTGTTTAAAAAGTACAACATGATCAAGAAATTGGGTAGACCACTCAAATGTGTAGCACAAAAAGTTATGACATGCTGAGCTAGTTAAAATGGTATTTCCTTGCTTTTTTCGGTTTTGTACAAATTTTACAAAAAGGTATAAAATTCTAAGCCAGTTAAAAATGGTTCTCGTTGGTATAAAGGGAAATAAGACACCCCAATAAATTTATTACTTTTTAAAAATGTCTTCGATTTTCTGATCAGTACAAATTTATTCCTTTTTTCTGCTTGGTACAAACCTAAATAATCCATCCAAATTTGAGTATTACAAAATGATATAAAATTTTGAGTCTGGTTAGTACAAATTTACTCCTTTGTTTAAATAGTAAAACATGACCTGGAAATGAGATTTCTCGTTGGTACAAAATTCAATAGGCAACTCAAATGGTCTTTCTTCGCTTTTTCTGGATTAGTACAAATTGATTCCTTCGTTTACTTGTGTAGCTTTTTTATGTTTGGTGCAAAACGAAATTTAACCCTTCGTTTGATTAGATATTACAAAAAGGTATAAAATTCTAATCCAGTAAAAATGATCCTTTTTCGCTTTTTTGTTTTCACGTTGGTACAAAAGGAAATAGGACACTCGTATTTATTTATTCATTTCTTTAAATGGCATAAAAAGGTATAAAATGCTGCGCTAGTTAAAATGGTACTTCTTTCCTTTTCTTCTAATGGGTACAAAAATAAAAGAGACTACTCAAATTTATTCCCTTGATTATTTGAATAGCACAAAAAAGGTATAAAATGCTGAGTTAGTTAAAATAGACCTTCTTCGCCTCTGCTGGTAAATAAAGTTTATTTCTTCGTTTATTTGAATAATACAAAAGCTATAATGGCCCTTCACTTTTTCCAGTTGGTACATAAGGAAATAGTTCACTCAAATTTTATTCATTCTTCACTTTTTTTTCTGATTCGTACAAAATGATATAAAATATGGCCCTTCTTCGCTTTTTTTCTTGGTACAAAATTAAAAAGCTCACTCAAAAGTTAGCCCTTCGTTTGTTTAAATAGTACAAAATGGTATTGGAACTTCTGAGCCAGTTATAATGATCCTTTCTGGTTAGTACAAATTTATTCCTTTGTAGTACAAAATGGTATAAAATACTCAGCTAGTTAAAATGGTATTTCTCGTTATTACAAAATTGAATAGACCACTCAAATATATTCCTTCGTTTATTTAAATAGTACAAGACGACATAAAATTCTCAGAAGTTAAAATCGACCTTCTTCGCCTTTTTTAAGTTAGCAAGAAAGGTACATAAATTTTGAGCTAGTTAAAATGACAGTTGTAGTTGGTAGAAAATTGAATAGGTCAATCAAATTTATCCCTTACGTGATGATATAAAATTCTTAGCTATTTAAATGGCATATCTTTCCTTTCTTTCTCGTTAGTATAAAAAATAAATACTCCATCATTTGTTTCAATAACCCAAAAAGGTACAGAAATTGTGAGCCTGTTAAAATGACGTTATTCCTTCTTCACTTTTTCTGCTTGCTACAAAAAAATGAATAGGTCACAGAAATCTCTTGCTGGCTCCGTTTACGAGTTATTCGGGTTCAAATATTTGACCTTTGACCTCGATGGTAAGTACTTTTGGAAATTTATTCACTCGTTTATTTGAGCAGTACAAAGGTTATACATAAATTCTGAGTCCGTTTTCGCTTTTTTCTGGTTAGTAAAATTTATCCCTTCGTTTGTTTAAATAATACAACATGCTCTAGAAATTCTGAGTTAGATAAAAATGGCATTTCTCATTGGTACAAAATTGAATAGACCACTCAAATTTATCTTTTCGTTTGTTTAAATAGTTAAAATGGCATATCTTTGCTTTTCTTCTGATTGGTACAAAAATAAAATAGACCACTGAAATTTGTTCCCTCTATTATTTGAATATCACAAAAAGGTATAAAAGTCTGAGCTAGTTAAAATGACCCTTCTTTGATTTTCTTCTGATTGGTACAAAAATAAAATTTGGGTAGTACAAAATTGTACAGAAATATTGAACTAGTTAAAATGGACCTTCTTGACTTTTTTCTGGTTCATACAAAACTAAATACTCAATCCAAATTTGAGTAAAATGGTCCATGTTCGCTTTCTCTAATTTAGCCCTTCGTTTTGTTTAAATAATACAAGATGATATAAAATTCTCAGCTAGTTAATATGGTATATCTTTGCTTTCTTTCTTGTTAGTCCATCCAAATTAATTTTTGCGTTTATTTGAATAGCTCAAAAAGGTACAGAAATTCAGCGTTAGTTAAAATTGTGTTTCTTTGGTTTCTTTCTCATTAATACAGAAGTAAATAAGCCACTCAAATTTATTCCTTCTCTACTTTTTTTTGCTTGGTACAAAATTGAATAGATCACACAAATTTACTAAATGTAAAAGAATGTCATCTCAATATGTGATTTCGTTTACGAGATTGACCTTTGACCTCGATGGTCATTATTTTGGAACTTGCAGTGGTTGATGAACTATTACTAAATGTGGCAACAGCACCTCAATTTTTGGCTTCCTTTTCGAGTTATTAGGTTTTAAGTATTTTGACCTTTGACCTCGATGGTCATTATTTTGGAACTTGTAGTAGTTGATGACCAATTACTAAATGTGGAAACATCACTTCGATATTTGGTTCCGTTTTCGAGTTATTAGGTTTTAAGTATTTTGACCTTTGACCTCGATGGTCATTATTTTGGAACTTGCAGTGGTTGATGAACTATTACTAAATGTTGAAACAGCACCTCAATTTTTTGCTCCGTTTACGAGATTGACCTTTGACCTCGATGGTCATTATTTTGGAACTTGCAGTTGTTGATGACCAATTACTAAATGTGGCAACAGCACCTCAATTTTTGGCTCCGTTTTCGACTTATTAGGTTTTAAGTATATTGACCTTTGACCTCGATGGTCATTATTTTGGAACTTGTAGTAGTTGATGACCAATTACTAAATGTGGAAACACCACTTCGATATTTGGTTCCGTTTTCGAGTTATTAGGTTTTAAGTATTTTGACCTTTGATCTCGATGGTCATTATTTTGGAACTAGCAGTGGTTGATGAACTATTACTAAATGTGGAAACAGCACCTCAATTTTTGGCTCCGTTTTCGAGTTATTAGGTTTTAAGTATTTTGACCTTTGACCTCGAATGTCATTATTTTGTAACTTCTTATTACGTGCAGTAGTTGATTACTAATTACTAGATTTGGAAACAGCACCTCAATATGTCGATCCGTTTTCGAGTTATTAGGTTTTAAGTATTTTGACCTTTGACCTCGATGATCAGTACTTTTTTAACATTTACTAGTTGATGACCAATTACTAAATGTGGCAACAGCATTTTAAATTTTTGCTCCGTTTTCCAGTTATTAGGTTTTAAGTATTTTGACCTTTGACCTTGATGACCACTAATTTTGGTACTTGCAGTGGTTGATGACCAATTACTAAATGTGGCAACAGCACCTCAAATTTTGGCTCCGTTTTCGAGTTATTAGGTTTTAAGTATTTTGACCTTTGACCTTGATGGTCAGTACTTTTTTAACATGTACTAGTTGATGACCAATTACTAGATTTTGAAACACCGCTTCAATATTTAGCTCCGTTTTCGAGTTATTGGGTTTTAAGTATTTTGACCTTTGACCTCGATGGTCAGTACTTCTTTAAACTTGTAGTAGTTGATGACCAATTACTAAATGTGGAAACACCACCTCAATATGTGGCTCCGTTTTCGAGTTATTTGGTTTTAAGTATTTTGACCTTTGACCTCGATGGTCAGTACTTTTTTAACATGTACTAGTTGATGACCAATTACTAAATGTGGAAACAGCACCTCGATATGTTGTTTCGTTTTTGAGTTTGACCTTTGTTCACGATGGTCAGTTGTTTGGAGACATGCTTGTGTCATTTCTGCTATGTTAAATTAGGGGTTGAGAACGAAATCAGTGCTACGTAAAAATAGGGGTGGAGAATGTGTTCATAAATTTCTGCTATGTTAAAATGTTCAAATAGAGGTTGAAAAAAGTAATCATAAAATAGAACGAATACACCCCTAAAAGTGTTTATAAAAGGAAACAAATCTTAGTATTATCTGCTCTGCTATGTAATTTCAATTAGGGGTGGAAAAATGATCATCAATGAGAATGAATGACTACACCCTTTAAAATGACTATCTGTAGACCGTGGGTGTTCGATTGTAATTTTTGCTCATTGTCTGCTATTTCTGTTATGTTAAAATAAGGGTTGCAATGAGTACACTCCTGCTATGTAACATAGTCTTATAAGGGTTGAAAAATAAGCCATAGTCTTTTATTAGCTCTGCTATGTTACGTATTCTTATGTCATTTCTGTTATGTTAAAATAGGGGTTGAAAAATATGCTCATAAAAGAGAACGAGTACACCCCTGCTATGTTACATAGTTTTATGTGTTATCTGCTATGTTAAAATAGGGGTTGAAAAAAGTGTTCACAAAAGGAAACGAGTACCCCCCCCCATATGTTCAAATATGGGTGATCCGCTCTGCTATGTGTTCGTAGTCTCCATGTGTTATCTGCTTTTCTATGTGTTCGTAATCTTATGTCATTTCTGCTATGTTAAAATAGGGGTTGGAAAATGTGCTCATAAAAGGGAACGAATACACCCTTGCTATGTTACGTAGTCTCTGCTATGTGTTATCTGCTCTTCTATGTGTTCGTAGTCTTATGTCATTTCTGCTATGTTAAAATAGGGGTTGGAAAATATGCTCATAGAAGGGAACGAGTTCAACCTTGCTATGTTACGTAGTCTCTGCTATGTATTCTCTGCTCTGCTATGTGTTTGTAATCTTATGTGTTATCTACTATGTTAAAGTAGGGGGGGGGGAAAGTGGCCATAAAAGGGAACGAGTTCACCCCTAAAAAGTGCTCATAAAAGAGAACGAATACACCCCCTAAAAAGTGCTCATAAAAGGGAACGAGTACACCCCTAAAATGGAGGTCGTAAAAGATCGTGGGTGGACGGAGCGTGGGTCATAGCGTATCGTGAGACACTGGAAAATTGAGTCCTTGATCTCAGGAGACCCTGGAAAAAAAGGCGATTTTTCAGCTACCGGGTGTCAGGTGTTCCCCTTCTACTGTTATTTTACATATTTTAGCTTTTTATTTATTTATTTATTTATTTTTACTTATTTATTTATGTTTTGCATTGAAAAGTTCTCTATGTGGGAGTATTAATATATAGATAGTTGAATACGATTTCACTACTAAATGTATGCATTTAAAATAAATATCTTAAATTAAAAATTCAGGTTTATTTGAAAAACTTTATTTTCAATTTCTTCAGCAAGGGAGACGAAATTCTTTTATAAAGAATTTCCGTAATTTTCTAGATTTTAATTAATATAATCGGGGTTATTTTAGTTAATCTTATCATAAAATGGATTTGGTTAGGCCCAGACGCGTGCAAATTCTGTTGACTTCAAAAGTCATTAATTTTGAGTAAATATAAGAATGCTGTTTATTGCCAGTATATGATGTTGTTACAAGTAAGAAAATCTACAATGATGAATTTAAATATCGTCAATAAAGTCACTAACACCGCTATCTTTAAAGAAAAGTTATCAATCTGCATAAAGTCTCCGTATTTATAAATTAAAGTTGCCCTGCTGCTTTGATATTATTAAATTTTGAACAGGTCGAAGTACTATTTATCAGAAAGTACTAGAAAGAGGTTTGATTCAAATTTGAAAATTTGTCTGGTAAGATAAAGTAAACATTTTTCTGTTTGGAACAACCTAAGATTTGTACTCATAGTGTATCTCAATTTCGTGTACATACATTGCTTTCTGTCTCGGTGACACTCGAATAATAACTGAGAAATAGAAATTCCAAATATTGTTCTTAAATTGTTCCAACATACTACGAAATGAGTTTTAAATTGAATGAATAACTTGCAGTTGGAATTATTTGCTCAGTACGTTGATATTTATATTATTTTATTTCGACGAATGGGGTTTCAGTGGTTTGATTTCAACACTCATTTAGTCCGCAAATCCAGCAAAATGTTCTTTACTTTAAATGTTCTTTACTGAAAATTAAATGTTCTTTTACATAATTTTCCCTAAAATAAAATTGGACAAAGTAA
The DNA here is from genome assembly GCF_964235325.1 of Thermobia domestica. NCBI lineage: Eukaryota > Metazoa > Arthropoda > Insecta > Zygentoma > Lepismatidae > Thermobia > Thermobia domestica. The sequence continues at coordinate 162,071,661 of NC_137464.1, forward strand.
ATTATTATTATTAGTAATGTATGTTACAATTTCGGCAATCATAGCCTTCTTTGCTTGGTAAAATTTTTTCTTTATTTTTAAGTTTTACGACATTTCAAAGCTATAATGAGCAGCATTCACATACTTGTAATGTCAAGTAATCAAATTTAATTTTAGTAATATTAAATTTATGAATAATTGAAAAAGCAAGGAACATTTAAGTAGATGTGAAGTAGAAATCAGTAAAATCATTAAAATATTTGTTCATTTTAAAGAAAACAGAAAAATCATTTTCCTTAAAAATCAATAAATTAAAACATGAAGATAGTACAAGTATATGTACTCAATATCGTTATCGATAGAAACCTTAAGTCAATTCGGAGTCGAATATTTTGTGCACATAAGGTGAATTTAAGATAGACTATGATATATATTTTATATTAAAAGTTTATAAATGGTATACTTACCCTATTCCGACTGTAATCATACCCGTCAGGATTAAGTAAGGGAATCATATACCAATCTACAGCATTAAGTACATCAAAGTGATAGGTTCTATTTTCCAGAAGTTGATAAAGTATATACAATCCACATGCAGGAGACACCCATTCACGCGCATGGATACCTTGAAAATTAAAATTATTCCTATGTTGGTCGAATAGTAAACCTGTATGCAGTTAAGAAATTAAATAACAAACACAAATTTTTCGTTACAGGAAAAATAAGTTATTCATGATTGCAAGAGTTTCCTAAAAACTTTAGGGTTAAACATCGCACTTTAATATGGCTTCTAATGTCTGCAAGAAATTCAGCAGTTAATTTTATTTAAGATTGCTCAGGATAGATACCTGAAAATAATGTTAAAAAATGAGACTTATTCATGATCCTATGAATCTCCAAGAGTTTAATTAATTCTCTATAAAGGTATTCTTCACTAGTACTTATCGCAACTTAAACTGTCAATGAATGCCATTTAAATTAACGTTGTACTATAATGATATTATATTAACCACGATGAAATCCTGTGCCAGTTTTCTTGCTTAGCCCATTGTTTTACGTATATGGCGAATCATTTTTCTGTTTCCTTAGAAATAACTTGGTGTTTTAATTGTTTGATTTTGTCTTCTTTAAATTTAAGTGAGTCTTGCATCGTAAAAATCAAATTTTGTGATTATATATAAATTTAACATCCCTTGCTTTCTTGAGATGAATTTGCATTATATATAAATTTGTTTTACTTAAATTTGAGTACTAAACGTTAAAATTATGTATATAAAATGTCAAATTATACTAGCAGAACACCCGTTCTTCGCACGAAGAGAATACGTTTCAGTTTGGACATAAAGTGTTGAATTTGGATTTAAACAGCATCGGAAGTGTCACTGTTCGTCTCAGCGACCCCGAAAGCTATGTATTCGACACTAATATCGGTCACTTTCGATCATTTGTATATACCTCTCCCTCCCCCAAGTTGCGAGGCTGAATTTGGATTTAAACTGCATCGGAAGTGTCACTGTTCATCTTAGCGTCCCTGAAAAATATGGATTGGTCGTTTTCGATTATTTCTAAATATCTCCCCCTCCTCCTCCCCTAGTTGTACTGTCAAAGAGAAATGATAAAAAAGATCCTAGGATCGAACCTCATCTATGTTGAAAATTTGATTGAGATTGGTCGGGTGTTCAAGAGGTATGATGTCACAAACATAGTGACTTTCATTTTTATATATATAGATATATAACATAAGAAAATTTTAACATTTAATAATTAAATTTAGTTTTAGTAAAATACATTTATGTATAATGCAAATTCATCTCAAGAAAGCAAGGAATATGTAGTTTGACTCGAACAAGAAACCAGTAAAATTACAATATTAATTCCAAAGAAAACTTTTAGCCTATATAAATCAATAGGTTAAAAGTAAATAAAGTATAAGTATTCAGTACTGTTAACAATATTGCTTATACCTCCTTAAAGAAATCTTTTCATCCACAACACTTAATGATAGGGAAACTTCATATCTTTTTTTCAGTTGTTTTAAGTAGTGAGATATGTCGAAAATATAAATGATAGTTAAAAGTATACAAATTCGAATGTAATTCTAAGATCTCCTTACTTTCATTTTGGGATAATACTGAAGGAATTAGATCCTATAGGTTTGGTATATATTGCTAACTTACGTTCTGATAGTGTGAAACATCCCAAAAAAAAAATGAAGATTAAATGGTCAAATTAAGCAACAAGGAGTCTCAAAATGGTAGCTGTTGTCAAATATCATATATCAATGCAAAGGCGGGGGTGATGAAGATTCAGACTTTCCCGAAACTTTAAGAAAATCAACATTTTCAAGTGAAACAAGCAAAGAGTGAGCAAAAAGAAAAAAAAAAAAGTAATCAGAAAAGTGTAGTTTTTTCTGAGTCAGTCCAAAGCGTATCTCCAATTTACCAAATTCGGTGAGCACGAGAATGAACACTGTGTGAAACGAGATGGTGCAATAAGAATCTATTACTTTTTAAAAAAATATTGATTACAATGGTTGCAGCTTTTAAGTATGTCATCAACTATCTGGTGAACATTCAAAATATATGTTATGAATAGAATATATATTAATTTTAAATGATGCAGAAACATCGTCATTCATTCCAGCGCTGATTATCATTTCAAAATTATTGTTGGAGTTGAAATCTTACAAAAGCATTTTACAATGCCCAACAATAAGTAAAGATGACAATAAAACTTGCACATGATTCGACACAAAGTACTGACTATGAGTTTTACAAACTGTTCAAAGGATCCCTGGAACTAGTAGCATCCTATGTAATAATTCGTCTTTAGAGGTATTACGATTCACATTGTACAAAATACAGACTCGGAGACATACTTCCCAATACTACTCTTTTTTATATTCTTAATTAGATTAAATTTTTTTATCTCAACAGGATACCCTATCATTTATCTTGTATCTGATTCCAACCAAGTGTCACGCCATTTGATCGACATGCATTCAAATTCTACAGGGACGACTTAATTGATTCTTACGATGAGGTATTTTGAAGAAAATGGGAATAATAGGGACAAAAAATCTGAAAATGTCCTCTCTACACAAAACAACTGCGAAGAAAACATTTTCCCACTATTTTCTCTACTTTCTTACTATTTAGCTTTAGTTAAACAAAGATTTTCAAACCTGAAATTAATTAAAATGTATTTGAGGAAACGAAGAAGTGAAAATTGGTTGAATGGACTTGTTTTTGTCTTTATTCATATTTTTTCCAAATCTAGGCTGTAGATTCTCCTAATTATCAAACCATTTTGTTGGATCTGGAACGCAAGACGTATAAAACTCATTGTGAGAAATATAGGTAAAAACAATTACGAATATTTTCTTTGTAATATCAATCTTTTCTTCGGCATTGTACTCGTGGAACAATATTAGTATTATCCATTATACTAATATAGAAGCGAGTCTCTTTTTTTTTTATCTAAAAACATTTTTTTTTTTTGGGAAGGGATCTCTATCAATCAAAATTTAAGAAAATACTAAGTCTCTTTATTCTCACATTTATTTAGTCAAATTGTTTGAGTTGTAGCCAATGTACAGAAAAATATCAGTTATTAGATAAAATAATAATAATTAATAATAATAATAATAATAATAATAATAATAATAATAATAATAATAATAATAATAATAATAATGAGTAAAGACTACATAATACAAGATAAATATAGTAAATATGTGTAGAAGGTTGATAGAACTTCTGCCTCGAAAGAAAAGGTTACCAAGGGGACCTTTGTATGTTTGTTTTACCTTTTTTGTTGCCCATAAATGAATTTCAACAGGTTATTACTTCTCGGTGACTCAGCTTTTAATGTTGCACTTTAAAAATTGATACAGATAGATTTTTTTCATTTTTTCAGTGCACCTTATCTACGAATATTGGGGAACTAAAAATGCTGTGTCGTATGATTATCAGTAATCTGCCTCCAAATAAATCTTTTTGCCATGTGACCATTACCAATTATTTAATTAGAATTGTAACAGATAGGAATACTTATGAAATAGTCCTTTTGTTGGCATCTCTTGTATGTTTTGTTAACATCCTTTGATATCTGTTCTTGAACTTTCTCTAAAAGCACATAATTCATTTCAATGGATTGCACTTTGGTGTAACTAAAACCTACACTCTGTTTCACTTTAGAGGTCTTAATATGTATTAAGGTTGAATCCTGTGAGACGGACCTTAAAGAAGGCCTAAGTAAAGTAAGTTCTTACAAACTGGAAAGTCAGGAAAAACGAGGAAAATTAAAAATGGCCAGGGCATATCAGAGAAACCAATTGAAAATGAGAGAAAGTCAGAGGAAACATTGAAGTATATTCGGACGTTTTTGTTTTATTAAATGGAGAACATTTAAAATAGATAGAAATATCTTTAACGTAACGCCATTATGAATCATCGATGGTGCGATGAATCAGTGGATTGGAATATGTGTAACCTACTACGTCATTTGCACTACTTATTCAATGACTCTGCCGCTAGTCGAGGAAAGTTTACTGCTATCACAGGATGTATAAAATTTTCTGTGAAATTATGTGACGTCCGCTGGTTCAAAAATGCCATTTGTTTTCAAAGGGCAATGGAAATTTTGGATTATGTAATTAAACTTCTACAAGCAAAGCTGCCAAACACAAGATCTATTTAAAAAACCGAAGAAGGTAGCAAGAGATCCATTTATGAACTGCAAATTGGCTTTCTGCAAGATGATATATTGAATGTCAGGCCTTCCTGCGTAGGTTTTAGCCTTCAAGACTAATGGCTCTAATCGTTTTGAATGTTAAAGGGAAATTTTTACAAGACCTCATGATTCATTGTGGGAGACTAGAACTACTGAAAGGTATAAATACAGGGCTATCAAATTTTCATGTGTCAGAAAATTTTATTGTGAGCAAAACTGTCAACAGTAGATTTGCTTCCTGACTTTCTCTCGCAGAAATAGGAAGAGAGACCAGGGAACAACAGGAACTGGAATTTTCATGATTAACCTGAATCCTAACTACTATGATTACCAAACTTCAGCAGTGCAGTCTTTTACAGTACAAAGCAGTTAAAGATATTTCGTTAGATCCTAAGATAATTCAACATTTACCCCGTGTAGGTCAAAAACGGTTCTCTTTTCTTCTAGATAAACTTCATATGTCTGACAAAAAAGGTGTTTTCTTCTTCTAGACAAATTTCATATGTCTAACATCAGAGACGTTGTGCTCGCTTAAAGCTCTAGGAAAGGATGCATCTCTTTATTCACCTGAATTCAACTTCAAGAAATCTTCCAGAGTTGTAACAAACAGGGGCGGATCCAGGGGTGATCGGAGCGACCCCCCCCCAGAAGAGGGAACTTTCTTATTTTATATATATAAATAAAACCCATCCCGAAGTTTGGAGCCCTTAAAAGTAGCAGTATGACAATCCCCCCCCCCCAGAAGTCGGTCCTGGATCCGCCCCTGGTAGCAAATTAGAACTTGAGACTGCTTACAGCAAGTTTCTTACTGGTACTGAAGAATTATGGAAAATTCTAAAAATTGGGTTGCCATTCTTGCATGGAAATGCAACGATCGAACGAGGGTTTTTCGTCAATAAATCACTTTTAATGTAAAATATGCATGAAAAGGCTGTAGCAGAAAGGCATATTCATAACTATGCACAAGAGGCAAGAAGTATGGAACACATGCAAATCATCAGAAGATACTACTTTACGTGAAAGGCTCCAGAGACACTGCAAAGAGTACTTGCACCAGCAGAATGAAGAGATAAATGAGTACAACATAAAGGAATCTGAGAAGAGAATGTTGGATGAATAACTGAGAGATTTGGAGCAACAGAGAATACGTCTGAAACGGGAAAGTGATGTAAACGAGATAGCCACCGAACTAAACGAGATGAAGACGGAAAGGACTTTCTTGACGTAAATTGCAAGAACTTTCTGACGAGAAGGTCGATGTTTGGTCATAATTTTGCGTTAATCTTGTTTCTAATTATAGTTTAATAGTTTTAATTCAAATAAATTGCTGTATTGGTTTTTACTATTTGAAAGTTTCAGTCATATTTATATGTATTTTATGTGGAGTTTAAAAAATAAAAAAGTAGTGACAATATATATGAAAACAAAAGCAAAATAGGTACAAAAATAAAATACTGAAGGGAAATTATCAAATTGGTGAGGTCGGTTGTAGGGGAGGGGAGGACGACTTTACAAGAATTGCATGTAGCCATGGAAAGTCATGGATTTTTTTTTTATTATTTTTATCAGAACTTATAGGAATCTTGAAGTGTTAGTTACTCCGAAGAGCAGTCCAAATTTTATATTTTAGTGATTTTCGAGATATAACCATGTTTTTGAAATTAATTGTGTGGATTATACATTAGAGAAAGTTAAAGGAATGAATAATAATTATTGTGTTATGTATTTCAAGTGTGTCTCCACCAGCTTGGTAGGGGTAAATCACTAAAAACTTTTTTAAAATGTTACATTTTCTAACCCCTAATGACTAAGAGTTAATTTGAGAAGTATCTTATCAGAGACTGATCAATCTCCAAAGTGTTGAATATATTTGTATTTTGTAGAAAAATTAAACAGTATAATTTGTGCGCAAGTACTTTTTTTTGTAAGGTATATCGATATGTTCTTGAAAGTTATACTATCATAGTAGTTTATATCAAAATTGTTTAAATATACGAAATATTTTCACGGTCAGGAGACATCATTTCTCAGCTAGATGAAAGGTTTTTTTTAGCACATTGTGAAAAATAATTTTATGAAATTCAACTAACTGTGTACTATGTGCTTTACAATTCTAGCTCTCACCAAAGAAAAAAAGGTTACTTGCCCAGGTTTGTATATACAGAGTAGATCATTCATGAGCTTCTTCGTGGCTAAGCGGTTAGCGTACGCGTCTTTGGCGTGAGAGACTCCGGTTCGATTCCCGGTAGGAGCTCATGTGGTTCGGATTCCACGTTAATCAGTAGGTCCCGTCTCACACAGCCTCGTTGCTGACAGAAACGTTAAGCTCAAAAATCAAATCAAACCTATTAGATCATTCATTTCAAAACACCTTTGTGACTAAAAAAAATGGACAATGCAAATATCGACAGGGAAAAATTCTTTAACATGCCCTGCAATATCATCAGATTAACATTGTTCCCAACCTATGCGAGAATTTGTATTTAGCCTACCAAAATCTATTGCTGCAATGATATAGAAGCAAGGGAAGGCATTAATCATGTTAAAAAATTACCACAAATATGTCATTCTAAGTAGTAAAGCAAGCTTACGAAACTTCTTTAGTGGAACTATATTAGTCGCCGAAATGAAGTGATCTTAGGGCTGTTTCGTTTCGTGCATACTTATTTCTATTTAGTGAGTGATGTTAATTATCCATGCTGTGAAGACTGTATCGTTCCACTAAGTATTTTTCAAATTTTTATGGAATATCCAGAATACCAGATCTCAGCGAACTGTTCGGACTATCTATTGATTTCATTTTGATTTTGAGAGATAATTCTATTTTAGTGACTGAATTGTCTATTTTATTCGTAAGTTTTGCGAAGTTAGTGTTTTTTTTTTTAGTTTTTTCTTTCCAATTTTTCCTGTTAGGTGATATTATAATTGCTACCCTTTGAACTATTTTCATGTTATATGTTCTTGTTTTGTCATTTAATATTTTAGCTTGCTTATGACTTCTGTCTTAATTTTATTATAGTAATTTTTGTTGGATTTACTCTATTATCTCTTTGAAGCTGTATTTGATTTGCACTGATTTACACTATTTACACTATTTACTGAAGTCGTATCTTTAATTTAACTAATCTTATGAGCACCATGTGTCATCAATCTTATCGTGACGGGGACAAATAGTCTCACTATTGATTTCCTCATTAATCTCAGCAATCAATCAATATCGTTATAACAATAATTTTTGATCCAGTGCATTCTTGTATTTCTCCCTAGATTTTATAATGTTCTTATCATTATGTGTCAACAATAAATTTTAGGTTCTGTTCTGCTGTTTCCTTTTCGTTTGTTTCTTAAAATGTTTATATTTTTATATATATTTATCATTGTGAAAAGATAAGCAGTTTTATTGCTGACTTTTTTTCGAATCAGACTTTGCAGACTGTATTGGTATAAATTTGCTATAGAATTTTGTGCCAATATAAGTTTTTGATATAAACAAAGTTTGTATTATAATTTATAGAATTCTTTGTTCTTTTTTGGTAGAAATTTTATTGTTTAATAATAACAAAATATTTTTATTTTTGAGGTCCAATCAACTAATAATAAAGGTGATAGTACACTTACATCATCTGTACAGATACATGATGAAATTTTGCTTTTTCATTATAAATGTTACAACTTGGCGTAACGTGTAATTTTTCCCTTCAAATATGAATATGAGTGCTGTAACTTGAATTGTTTGAAGTTCAGAGGAGAAACTAATTCTGACGCATCCACATTTTTATATTTCGATTTGGAAGCGTTTGTAAAAATTAGGAAAGTAAAATGATTATACCACGAATTGTAGTGTCATTTAATTTATCATTGTTGTGTAAGTCGTTGTCATTATATAAGTCAGACATTATAGTATAATTGTTAGAAAAACGAACAAAAGCCAAATAGCACTTGTTTTTATATCAAATGGAAAACAACTAAAACCGAAATACCCTTCTTCCAATTCTAAGTTTATCTAAATGATTTCGTAATATATATCTGAATATAATTTATGCTTTCCATATTTTAAATCCTACTTCTGGTCCTTAGTAGAAAATGATCATCTTAAAAAGGAACAGAACATTTCTAATACGTTAAAATATGTTCTCAACAACTGACTAATGGATATAACACTAAATAACTTAATAATTAGATCCGAGATTTAAAAAAAAAGAACAAATTTTTAAATTTGAGATTGAATTTTATAAATTAGTACAGAAAAAAACAGAAAGAGAAAATGCTCTCTTTATATGGTTGTGAGATATGAATACGATTAACGAAGCAGTTCCATATTTTGTATTTTCTATCAACAACTTCTTCACTATACATTAATTGTAGTACACTGAAGAAATTGACCTAAATAAACTTTTAGCCGATTTGAAGTCTACTCTAGTAAAAACACAAAATTGATAATAATTATTTTTTTTTATTAAACATTACGCAATCAGATATTTTGAGATGAAGTTTCTGATGACTTAGATTTTTCTTCGGCTTTTATACATATTGAGGATGCTGATTACAAAAATGAACTTCGTTTTACGCTAACACATCAGGCTTCTTCAGAAATAGCGCCCAAATTCGGGAAAATTACAAAATTTGTGTATTTTACAAAATATATAGAAAATTTGAAACTCTGGATAAATAGAATGATCACAGGAATGAATGAACACAGGAATAAATCTTGGGTTTGTATATTTTATGTTACAATAAGAATGAGCAGCTCTTCTAAATTTTCCAGTTAAATGATCATGATCAGCAACTTTGGTTATACATGATTTTATATTGTTTATAGTCTTTTTCAATTCTTTAGTACATTCATCAAGTATAACTTCTATATCCTCCTTTTGTTCTTTTATATCTATTAATATGTCATCTATATCATCAATATCATCATCATCTTTTTTCATATACAATTCCTCTTCTAGATGTTTATAACCTTCTTCGATTTTCTTTTTTAAATGACTAGTTAAAATATTTAACCTCTCTATTTTCTTTTCTAATAAGCGTGGAAGTTCTTCAAAAGTTCTTTCACAAATATGACATTTTTCAGATGATTCAAATATATTTCTTTCTTCTTCTGTAAGGTGATTCATAGGTTTATAAGTATCATAAATCTTTGCAATTTTAATAGCTTCTTCTTTTAATTTTTCTACAAATACATCTGATACATTATCTCCTATATATTCTACTGGTTTGCTTTTATAAGAATCTAAAGTGCTTTTGACATAGTATGTAAAACTATTTGGTTTATGTTCTTGATATGCGTTTGAATAAGATCTTTCTGGATCAGGTTGGCATGTAATAATTTCCTTTAATAGTGATTCAAAGTCAGCAATAATTGTAAATGGAATTCTCAAAGTTTATAATTCGTTTATAATTAATAAATTCAAGTACCTTATTCCATTCTTTTGGTAAAACGATTTTTGCAGCTGAATATAATCCACAGTATTTTTCATGCTCTTTTAATAACTCTTCTGATTTAAAATGCTTAGCTAAACATCTTTCACATAGGAATCTTTTATGACCATCTTTAGTTATTTGATTGCCTACAAGCTTCCACAAGTCTTTAATCCAACAATAATGAGTTTTCTTTTCACTTTTAAGATATAACAGATGAATATGTTTTTCTTTCTTTTCTTGTGCGATTCGAAGTGGAAAAATTGAATAGTTATTATCAAAACTAAATACACTAATGGAAATATCAGTTCTTTTTTCAAACTTGGCTATATCAGTGATTTGTACAGGAAATGGGATATCTTTAAAAACATCTCTAAACTTATCTTCATGTTTTTTATATGTAGAGACCCTGTCTCCATGTTGCCCATGTTTAACTGGATATAATGCAGATATGACTGAGTATAGGAAACACTTTTGATCATTATTCTTTATATTAACACATGCTCTTCTCTTCTTAACCATGTATGGAAGTTCTATGTAAGAGGAACCTCTCATTGATACATACTTATTAATTCTTAATTCTAAAAAGTCTATAGAATGTAACATCCATCCAGATCCTTTACTTTGAAACTCTTCCATTTCTCTTATGAGTTTGTATGAAGCTTTTTTACAAAAGTCATCTAAATCTGTAAATTCGAGTATTATTTCATTTGAAGTTTTAAAATTATGTTCTTGTATCATATTTTCTTTTTTAAATTTACAAATAAATGACATATTAACTTTAAGCGCATTGAAAAGTTTAAAACTGTCCTTGATTTTATTTTTAACAATCCTACTACTTGCATTTAAGAATTTCAAAGGATCTTTATAACCATCAATGTTTTCTATTCTAAATGTCTGTAATCTATATTTCAATGATGTTTCTTTCAATTCAACTTTTAGCTTAGGTCTTTTCGGTTTCGGTTCTTCAATTACTTCTTGTTTAAAGGGGAATATATCTCTAATCTGCCTTCTGCTTTGTTCATCGTCATGTTGCTTAAGAAGGTTTATTAGTTCTGCTTTTCTTAATCGGGAATATCTTTTGATTCCCTTTTCTTTACATTGTCGTCTTAACTCTATTACAGTAAATTTACTATAATTACTCATCTTATTTATTATATATAAAATCCTACTACTCAATTTTTATCTTCGCCGGATTATTTCTGTTCATTTTTGTACTATTTTTAGTTCCATATATCCTAATACAACGCTTAACATTGTACACTCCTGCCATTGTCTACATATTACGCGTTGTATTAGAACACGACTTTGATGAGAATACCCCATCAAAGTCACATATACACATATTAAAATTAAATCATTTTTGTAAACTTACTCATCATCATCATCATAATCATCACTGCCATATTTATATTCATCATCACTATTCAAATCAGATGTTTTTTGTTGCATTATTAATAATTCTTTTTCCTTTAACATTATTTGCTTCTCTACTAGTGCTGCTAAGAGTTTAAGATCATGATGAATTAGTTTAAGTCTATCATGTAATAAATCAAAATGTGCTTCCATATTTGTTATATAGAAAACCAACAAAAAAATGAAATAAATTTAAAATCTAAGAATAAAAAACAAACATGACTAGTGCTAAGGAAATATTATCTTACAAGCCTATATTTGATTGTGTATGTAAATATTTAGATATTGGTGGTTATAATGATGAAGACAAAATAAATTTTAGCATCTCCATAGGTATGTTAGATCATTTGTTCAAGAAAGCCACTAAAGAAAACAACTCATTTCTTACACAAAACATTCTCTATGCAAATGTTATGAATTTGTCAGATGAGATATTAGATTCACTGACTAATGAACAATGGTTATCTATAGGTTATGATGATTATGAGGGGGAATATAACTATGATCACATTACAGAAGACTTCATACGTAAATATCTGCAGAAAGTTAATTTGAACGAAATATGTTTATGGAAAAAGTTATCGGAAGAGTTTATAAGAGAATTAGCTGATAAAGTTGATTGGGAGATTATTTCAGGAAGCCAAGACTTATCAGAAGACTTTATAAGAGAATTTGCAGATAGAGTTGATTGGAAGGAAGTATCGTATAACCAAAAGCTATCTGAAGAATTTATTAATGAGTTTATAGATAAGCTTGATTTTGATGCTATATCTTATGGAAACAAACTCTCTGAAGCCTTTATACGAGAACATGCAGATAAAGTTTCTTGGGGACGCTTATCTGGAACTCAACATTTATCAGAAAACCTTATAAGAGATTACGCTGACAAAGTAGATTGGGAAATAATTTCAATATTTCAAAATTTAACAGAAGGATTTATTGCAGAGTTCAAAGACAGAGTTCATTGGCATAACATTTCAATTTTTCAACACCTCTCTGTAGAGTTTATATATTTATTTAGACATTATGTAGATTGGAGAGTTATAATAAGAAAATACCGTAATAATCCTGATTTAGGTGGTATATTGAATTTAGCATTCGATGTTACAGCAGATGGTTTGTTTAATGTTTAACTAATTACCTTTTATGACTATTATATCATAAAAGTCGTAACCTTAATTATTAGATATTAACCTTAATTATCTTTTATGATTATTATATCATAAAAGTTGTAACTTTAATTATTTAATATTAACCTTAATTATCAGATAATAACCTATCATATAAACAATCAATTTCTTTAATCAATTCTTCTTCTGATAGTGGCGTCCAAAACTCATTACCCTTACCTTTACGAATATCTAGTTCTTGTTGCATTAGATTGAATAGCTTAATACTGTTAGGATCTCTAAACTTTTCATATATTATTACATGATTCGAATATTTTTCTTCTGCTTCATTAAGAGGCTTATATAGACTTCTCTTTTGACATCTGATAGCATAATAAGGGAAAGGATCATTAGGTTTGTTTTTCTTATATATGATTAGACAATTATCTTTTGAATTATCGTTTGTATATGGTGCTGCGATTGTTTTAAGATGATTTATTTCCTTTTCTTGTTTCTCATTGTTTATACGTAATTCATTCATTTGTTGTTCTATTTCTTGTAGTCTTGTTTGAAGTTGATCGTTGTTATCCTTATATTGTTTAAAGTCTTTAGAGAAATAGTCTTCAATAATATCATAACACTTATCATAAAAGTCTTGTGAAATCCAAAAAGCAATAGCAAGAAATATTTTTTATATACATATGTTCCTGAGATGACTGATGTTGTTTCTTTATCCCCTCCTTTTATTAGATATGTAGAGCAACAGAGCGAAAGTGCTCCATTGCTTTTTTCCGTTTTGCTATTTATTTTTTCATTATAGTATTGTATTAGTTCTTTTGATTCTTTATTTCTCAACCAATCTTTAAACGGCTTACCACCATCTTGACACAGTTTAGTAGCATTGAAGTAACCAGTCTTCTTATCTATAATCAGTCTAAAGTCACCAAACAGACCGTACCAGTAATCATCTTTAATCTGTTCATAGCAAATATCATTTAAACTATACGAATTATCCATAGTACTTATATTTATTATATAGAAAATCTTTATTTTTTTTTTGCCGGAGCATCACGATCTTGACATAGCTTAGTAGCATTGAATTAACCTGTATTCGTCTTTTATGGAATAATAACCATAAAAGACAACATTTATAGTTACACTACAACATTACTTTTATCTATCCAACTATTATGCGAATCATCAAACCCTAGCCATTTAACATATACTTTATCACCTTTCTTTCTCAACACCTTTTCCACCAAGTATTCATCTTTATGTTTCGTCTGTAATAGTTCTGGTTCGTAAAATCTACCTTGTACATCCTCTTCTTCTAAATCTTTAATTCTATATGTAGGTGGATTAGATGGAATAACTTCACTAATAACAAATACTTCTGTTGACCAATTAGGTGTATATCCTTTCTCAAATAACCCTTTCGATTTACTTATACGAACATAATCACCTAATTTGTATTTAGATTTAACACGTCTATATTCTTTTTTATACACTTTTTCCAATATTGTTCGCTCATTCTTCTTATTAACTTCTATAGGCTTTAAACCAATTGTTCTATGTACTCTATTATTATACTCACTAGCCAATGTTGGTAATATCTCTATCCATTTATAATTTCCTTGTGTTGTGAACCTTTTTCACATGTTTTGTTTAAGTGTTCTATTAAATCTCTCAACAACAGAAGCTTTCTTACCACTATAGGTTGAGTAGTGATTAATCTTATTTTCATCCATTAACTTCTTAAACTCTTTATTATAAAACTCTTTACCTTGATCTGTTTATAAGTTACTAGGTTTTCTCGTTTTTAATATGGATTCGAATGGTTCTGTAACATTCTTACCACTTTTATCTTTAACAGGAACAGCAAACGCATATTTAGAGAACACATCTATAATCGTTAGCAGATACTTATAACCTTTATTTAATTTGGAAACACCTTTTAATACTCCACTATCCATTTCAACAAGATCAGCTTGCCAAAGATCATCGATACCTTTTATAACTACACTTAATCTGTCAAATTTTTTTCTAGATGGTTTGTGAATTTCTTCTATAATGTCTTCTCTAACACCTTTACCTTCTTTTAGTCAATCGGGCTTTTTAACGAATTGAGTTTTAGTAACACCACATACAGAACAAATACCTTTCTTTAGATATCTTCCATTCTTTGTTTGTTCAATTCTAAAGGTATCTTTCTCCGTATCTGTTAACTTCTTACACTTAACACAATACATCATTATTTATTGTATAGAAAATCAACAAAAAAATTTAAAATTTATCATTACCTAATACTATACTTTTAACATTATCATCATCATCATCACTTGATTCGTTTTTATCTTCTATTTCTACATACATAATAATCAATAATAACTTACCTTCTTTCAATTCAGAATCTTTAGATGGTCTAATTGCTAACTGATCATTTATATTAAAGTGTAATGGAAAACTTTCAACTAAAACGTCATTTAAAAATAAGTCTATAAGATGTTTATTAAAACTCGATTCTATATGCATTAACCTACCTCTATAAAGAAATTTGTAGGCAGCAGCTAAATTATGTACAAAAAAGACTGGTTTCCCAAGATCATCTTCTGCCAATCGACATGGAACTTCAACAATTTCTTTTCTTGTAAGTAAATTAAACTCTTTTTTCACTGATTCAAGCTGTTCTAATGTTACAACATCTTGTTTATCAATAGCATTAGATACATTACCAAAAATATCCATATTTATTATATAGCAAACGTCTTTAGGAAAGCTCTCTTTCTATGTACATCACAACAAACAATAATTGACCTTCTTCCATAGCCGAATTTTTAGTTGGTTTAATCGTTATTATATCATTCTTCTTAAAACCAAAAGGTATATTTTCAATCAAAGTATCACCTATAGTCTAGCAGCTAGGAGAGTCCTGTTGGGAGTTTGAGAGCCAGAAGGTTTGTTTATTTTATCGAGTTCTACTATCTTTAGTGTTTTAAAAAAGATTGGTCACATGTTCTGAATCATGGTCATTATTGCGCAATGGCCGCCATCTTGAATATTCCTTTCGTATTCACTACATTTTTCTTAAATACATCTACCTCAAGCTGTAATTGTCGCAAAGGTATCAGTTATATCTCGTTCGATTTGCAATAGTATAGGCTTTTAGGTGACGTTATTCACTTGTCAGTAATACACACAAGAGGGAAGTAAAGGAGGGAAATTTGGAAAAATTCCCTCAAAAATTTCACTTTTACCGATTTTTTGCTATTGTTATATGGCAACGCTGGGTTCTAGACGAGAAAGAAAAATTACATACATTTCTTGTAATGTGATAAATATATGCTGAAAGTTTTGTCTTGATTGGTTTACTAGCAGAGGAGTAATAAAATATTTTGTATTTTATGATTTTGGTCGCTCTAACAATCTTTGGATTTAATGAAAGTACTTTTGTCACATAGAAAGACCTCCAGCTCAGACTGTAATTGCCGTAGAGGTACAAATAATATTTTGTTTTATAATTTGTTTGATTAGAGTAATAAATGGTGTGGATTAATCTAACATATGTGCCATTATAACTTATGACAAGGAAGTATAAAGGAAATAAATATAAAATTCACACGAAATATTTTCCTTTAATGATGTGGAAACACTAAAAGATAGAAGTGGAACTACTAGAAATTCACTAAACATTAATACCCAATATTTAATTCACAAGTGAAGACATAGATTTTTTAAAAATCGTAACATTTCATATTTCGTAATTAAGAAATGTGTTCCAAATTTGATATCAAGTGATATTTTCAAACAGCAATTTATCATTATTCTTATATAACAGTCCACAAATGTCTGATAAACTGACACTTTCATCCCACGTTTACACACATATTCTTCACTTTACATTTACAGAATGGACAACACGGTATTTGTTTCACTCTGCAAGGACAAACATTAACTTTGGCACATGTCTTGCACATACAAGGAGAGACAAATTCAGGAGGTCTGAAATATCCAGTCGTTATTATTGGCTTAAGATATCCTGCTTCTTCTATGTAACCATACTCTAGTGGATTCAGTGGTTGGGCTTCATCCAGCACAGTCACCCATATGTAGCACTGAAGATATGCACGCTGTATATGAAAGACTATCGTTGTTGATGATGGACATAGTTGAGAAAAGTTGATAGCTTTTGCTTTGTGGTACTGTTCAAATCGTTCAAATCGATGAACCAAGTACTTTTGCAATAAAAAGCTCAGCATTTTGTATCATTCTTCCATCCAAGGGAGCAACCCCAAAATTGTTCAACAGGGTTCCTGATGTCATTACTGTTTTAAGTGCCATAAGTTTTGTCCCAACCTTACTTGTGGTATCGCAACCAGTTAAACTGTGCACAGCAGGAAGAACATATAAAAGTGTGTCGTCCATGTTCTCCGTCATTTTGTGAAGTGGTATGTACCTCATAGATGGTCGTGTGTCTTTGACAACCCACAGTTCTTTCAGGCCACATTTTTTATAACTCTATTTGAAATGATATAGTGCGGAAATCATAACATATGTATCTACTGAGGCAATCATAACTCTTTCAATGGAATCGGTTTCGACCATGTGTTGGATGTGTTTCATGATTCTATTATCAGCTTCCTCACATTCACAGTGAAGATCTGGTACCAAACTAACAGATCCTTCGGTTAATTTCAGGCATAGCTTTGGGTTATGTTTGTGACCTCCTCCCAAATACAAAGATTTTATAGAATTTCCTTGATGACAATCCACTCAATGAAGAGTTCTTGCAAACGTGCTTTGTTCTGGCTTGAAGCCCAAAAAGTGTCCATGTTGACAGGAAGAGGTGCATTTGGGTTACTAGGAATCACATCAATAAGATCAACATTTTTTTGTCGCCTCAGTCGCTCCCAGTTTTTGATACTTTTATCTTGATAGAATTCAAACACTATGTCAGTGCGCAAACAACCTTCGGAGAGTTTTAAAAATATTTTCCACAAATAGTCAAAGTAGTCTCCAAACGTTTTACACATAATTCGTTTGACATAGACTTTTCGCGCGTACACCATAAAGTCAATCACCATTGCTGCTCTCGTTTCCTGCTTTGGTAGATAACTAACTACATTATTCTTATTTAAAAAGTGTTTTTCAAGTTCTTTGCTGAGTTGTGCTTTATCTGCTTTCTTTAAGAACCCATCATCTGTTAGATAATACGATGTAAATGTAAGATCGTATTTTAGTACTGTCTCAATATCGAAATTTCTTGAACATGCTATTTCTATGAACCGAATAGCATTATTTGTTTCTTGGAGTGCCGTCTCGGTTGCAGATATGTGTTTCTTTGTCTCTGGAAATTGTTTATGTATGGGATCTAGAATACCTTTGGATTTGTCAATGAGCCTTTCGTGAACGAAGTTTTTGTAGCTAGTATAGAGAGTTAGTACTCAGCTATTACTTGA
This sequence comes from Thermobia domestica, assembly GCF_964235325.1. Taxonomy (NCBI): domain Eukaryota; kingdom Metazoa; phylum Arthropoda; class Insecta; order Zygentoma; family Lepismatidae; genus Thermobia; species Thermobia domestica. The sequence goes on from NC_137464.1 coordinate 162,089,779, forward strand.
TCAATTTTTGTTCCACTTATAATGTTAGAAATTCCACGACTTTCGACTTTCGAAAAGGGATTTCCTCTCTCAAGCACAAGAGTTATCATCTCTGAAATATTTTGCTGCTCTTAAATTGTTAAAGACTTTGAAAACTCATGATGAAGAGCATATTCATCGTCTTCATTAAGGCCACAAAACCGTCTCAAAAAGTATGTTATATTTTCTTTCTCATGTTTGATAAGATTGTGTTTTGTCACGGCTTCTTTTTTCTGGTTACTCCGATTATGCCTCCAGATCCCTTGGCTGGCTTATTGTAGTGTTGCTCTAGTGCTTGATCCAATGCAATGCTGCTGAATCTATTGTTACTATGTTGAACTGTGAAATGACCGTTCTTAAACTCATTATAGATCAGAAGATGTTCTTGTTCTAGTTTTAAGCAATCGTGGTAATATAGAGTACAACACTGTGCATAATTTGTTCTGTCAAATGAGAAGAAAAGTGGCAAACACTCTCTAAGGCTGCATACATGCAAATCCCAGTTATTTTCTCTGTCCGCTCGAATTAAGTCTCGGAGAAGAGGAGCAAGTGTGGAGACAAACCGATCCCAATAAGCAAACATTTCACTCTTTTGTGCTCAACTTTCTCTAAATTTTTCAAAGTCCATTCTGATGGCACTCAGGTTTTCGATAGCACATTTAGTTTCTTTAGATAAACTTTGTTCTTCATACACAGATAACTGTATGCGTTTTACTATTGAGAACAATTTGGAATATTTAGTTATGTTAATCTGTTCCATGAACGCCTTCCACTCCAGTGTTTCCATTTCTTCACAAAGCATTCCTATTGCTCTAACTCCCCTGCTATAGTGGTTTCCTTTTAAAGTGTGTGGACCCATGGTTTCAGTCTGAACAAGCATTTCCAAAGCTCCACTGCTCTTGAGGTATAGTCCAATACATGCAAGCACGACTTTCTGAAGATGAAATCCTCCAAGGCCAAAAAATATGTTGGAAAACTTTTCGGGTTGAAGAAGCTGAATTTCTTTAGTTATATGATATACGCCTTCGTCACACCACAGTGAACTCTCTTCGATATTTAACTGGTGCAAGATATCTTGGAAATTACACATTGTTGTATAAATAGAGTCATACTGAGTTGCAGGATAGGGTAATATTGGAGTATATCCCGTAATGGTCCAGTGAGAAGGATGTTCAGATAGTGCACTCGTAAAAGCGTTTCTAGAGGGAATCTCAACTTCCTGAGGGAAATCTAAATGAGGTACGTTAGGAACGAAAGTACTGAGGATACTGCACCTTGTTTTTGGCTTTGTATAGTAAAATAGTTTTTGGGCATCTATATCTTTAGTGAGAGTTCGTGAAGTGACATCAATGCCAAACGTTCCCAGGTATCTCTCGCTAAACACACACAGAGTGTCTCGAAAGTACCCCGATATAGAATAATTCTGTTATTATCAGAGTTACAGCAAAATGTAAGAGGGAAAACCATCTCCAAATACGATGTTTTCAATCTAAAGTGAAGGTTCTTCTAACAAGACGTTATCACTCAGATGATGGTCTTGAAACAAGACAAGTACTGTGTCGTGTGTTCCATGCATTCCTGAAAATGTAGCTTCTTCTCTGTCGAAATTGTCCATAGCACCTCGAACAGGAATGTTGGGTTTTATTGATGGAGGTATGGAAACACGGTGTCCTTTAGCCTTAATAATAGTCCTGTTTGCTAGCATTTGATCTTGACGTAGCACATCATCATAACTGCAGCATAGCCCTTGACGGTTCAACATGGTGATGATAGTTTTGGATCTACTTAAATGGTGTATTGCTTGAGCATTAGCGACATGTAACGATGTTTTTTTAAGCCATTGTGTATTAAGAAATAGGATATCTGAAATAAGGTATCACGTCTACGCTGAGTACTTGATGATTTACAGAATGAGGGTACTAATTCGTGAAGGAGCTTTTCCCATTGCTTTGGCCCTGACTGTTCATAATCTAATTCAGATTTTTGCAGGTCAACTGTATCACCACACCATTTATTACTCTAATCAAACAAATTATAAAACGAAATATTATTTGTACCTCTACGGCAATTACAGTCTGAGCTGGAGGTCTTTCTATGTGACAAAAATACTTTCATTAAATCCAAAGATTGTTAGAGCGACCAAAATCATAAAATACAAAATATTTTATTACTCCTCTGCTAGTAAACCAATCAAGACAAAACTTTCAGCATATATTTATCACATTACAAGAAATGTATGTAATTTTTCTTTCTCGTCTAGAACCCAGCGTTGCCATATAACAATAGCAAAAAATCGGTAAAAGTGAAATTTTTGAGGGAATTTTTCCAAATTTCCCTCCTTTACTTCCCTCTTGTGTGTATTACTGACAAGTGAATAACGTCACCTAAAAGCCTATACTATTGCAAATCGAACGAGGTATAACTGATACCTTTGCGACAATTACAGCTTGAGGTAGATGTATTTAAGAAAAATGTAGTGAATACGAAAGGAATATTCAAGATGGCGGCCATTGCGCAATAATGACCATGATTCAGAACATGTGACCAATTTTTTTTAAAACACTAAAGATAGTAGAATTCGGTAAAACAAACAAACCTTCTGGCTCTCAAACTCCCAACAGGACTTTCCTAGCTGCTGGATTACTAAATATATGTCTAAAAAGTATTTATCCAAACTTAATTCCATGTGCATTATTTTCCCATTATAGAGAAATTTGTAACCGTTAGAGAGATTAAATATTCTAAAGATTGGCTCCTTAACGTTTTTAGCTCTTAATCGATATAGTAGAGGTACAGTTTCTTTCTGCATAATCAATTTAGTAGTATCCATCCTAACCTTTTGAAGATCTTCTTTCTTTATGTATGTGTCTTGTAACGTTTCTAATGCATCTTCAAATCGTTTTCTATCGTTCTCTAATTGAGCTTCTATTGATCTAAGTTGACTTACGCTAACAACATCATTTAAATTCTCCAACAACTTTAATTTTTCTTCACTAATATCAACATTATCTTTTCTATCTTTAACATTACCAAATATATCCATACTCATTTATTATACAGAAAATGTCCAACCTAATTTTTCAAAACATTTCTTTAACATCTCTATTTGTTTAGATGAATGTTTAAAATCAATATCAACATGAACATCGTGCTTTTTCAACACATAGTATAATACACATTTTAAGTTAATAAACAATACTCTTTTCGGATACAGTTCTTTAAAGGTTTTGTATAAGTTTTCGAAGTCCGTTATAAGTGTTTCTTCCATATGTCGTAAGTTTAATGGTTTTTGATCGGTAAGGTGATAGTGTATTAAATAAACATCATCATAATATTTTGTGTATTTGTTTTTCTTTAATACTTCTAGAACATCTTTTGTTGATATTAAATGTTTTGATATATCTCTAAATTCATCATTTAACACCTTGAACACCTCTTCAGGAATAATTCTATACTGTAAAGCTTGTAAACGAGATAACTGTAACTTAAATCTTTTTATAGTATCATACCATGGTTTTCTTACGCAAGCAGCTCTCATTCCTTCACAAGTACTGTAAACAAAACCATTCGCTACAGAACAATTATGACAAATATATGTACTCCTGCCTTTTGTTAATGACTTACTACCACAATTACTGCATTTTAATGGTCCGGTGTTATAATTTGATAACATATCCTTTAAGGTAATTATTGGATATAACTTTACCAACTCTTCTTCCGTATACAAAAATTTAGGTATTAACATTTTCCATAACTGAACAACTGTATATGCGTTGTTTTTATCTTTTAAGTCTATCTTACTAACATCCCGAAAATACCAATTAAAATTAAATCTAACTAGTGCATCTAGTTCATCCTCATTTTTCTCAAAATAATCTAAAAATCTATTGTGTATGGCTTCCATATTTATCTTAAAACAAAACTTTTATGAATATAAACCATAAAAGTACTTAAACTTAATAATATTTAATCATTTTTAATCATATACATAACATCACTAAAAGAATACCCTTGATTTAGAAGATTTAAAACCTTAACACAAAGATGACCACATATAACTGAACTAAAGTCTTGTATTCGTTCGTCATTGTAAAATAAGTTTTCGGTACCAAGATATTGTACTAGTTGTTTAGGAGGAACACCACCATAAGAATCGAACACGTACTTTATGTTGTTATCTTTCCAATAGCATATCCAATGAGTACCAATGTTTTCTGATTTATCAAAGTTAACTACACCACATTCATTTATATAGGGTTTTTGTGGAAGTTCATCACTCATAAATAGGCCTCTAAATTGTTTTATCTTTAATTCTTTAACCAACCTCTCTATATCGAAGTTGGTCAATGGTTTTAGTTTTTTGATTTCTTTGGTTTACCTGCTCCCTGCTTTTCTTCCATAGCCATATTGTGTCTTTTTTGTTCTTCAAGTTCTTGTTTATTCTTCTTAGCATCCAGTACAGTTTTAGTAATCGCTGCTGCACCACCTGCTAATGAGCCAACTGCTCCTAAAGCTGCTAAAATGGCTGGAATTGTAAAGATAAAACCACCCATATGCTCTTTCTTAATATTTTTCATTTGTGCAGTAGTTAAAGTTAAATCCATTCCTTTACCTTCTTTAATTTTCTTAGATTTATCACTAAGTTGTTTCTTTGTTAATACATGATCAATATTTAAATCCTTTAGTTCGTTATAAGGAACACTAAACATACAACCTTTAATAGAACACATCTTCCTATTTATTTAAGAGAAAATCTTAGTTTGTAAAAATACAGTTGTTGTTGCTCCACCAAAATCAATTAAGGAATCATTCTCATCTGTTATCCTTATCTCAAAATTGTCAACCTTGTCTTTGGATATAGGGAAAAATAATGGATAAGTAGGCTCGTAAATAATACTATGTTTGAACTCAGCATCTGTTTTGAATGATGCTAAAATTCCTGTTTCCCTATGTGTATATTCTGTATCTTTCACAAACATACCATCTGCTATATTACAGTGAACATTTATAGTATCAAACGGATGAAACTTTGGCAACTTACTTCCAATATGTGTTTTGTTCTTTTCTAAAACTTCAAAAACATTAAACCCGAGGACAGTACCTATACTCCCAATTGTAACATCATTACTATCAGTTTGAATTTTAACTCTATTTCTTAAATGATCTTCTGATAATGTTATGTTGATGGATTGAGATTTTAAATATTCATTAAGTGATTTTAAATTATATTGACCTTCTGGTATAAAAACTTGTCTATTACCATATGAGAAACTGTTTTTTTCTGTTGTTATGTTTGGAGTTAGATATGTACTGTAAAACCCAACTAGTCCTATACTTAAATAGTTGCTACTGTTGTCTAATTCGTAATGGAGTTTCTTCTTTAAAACAGAAGTATCACTCGTTAACTTAAATACCTTAGCCATTTATTATATAATAAATGAATGAGTTTGATTTACCTAGAGATATTCCAAGAGAAAAAGTAATCAAGTTAATAGAAGATGTTATTCAAAAGTTAGAATACAGTTTAAAGAAGAAAAAGAGAAAACTACGAATTGTTAAATATGCATACTACACTTTGATCACGTTATCAGTCATACTTTCTGCAACAACTGGATTTATTAATATTTTTATACCTGTAACAATTTACTCAATATTAACAACGTCTCTTGCAACTGGAAGTGCTATAATAACAGGTTTGTCTTCTAAGTTAAACATAAGCAAAAGAAAAGACGAATATAAAACCATTGTCACTTGTATTAACTCATTTAAAGAACAGCTAGAGATGATAATAACATTAAATGGTGAAATGGATAACGAATATATAAAAGATACGTTGCTTAAGATCAGAGAACAACTTAAAGATATAAGATCATAAAAGAGTCGATTTTCTCTATAATAAATGAGTAAGAAAACTATTAATTGGGATGTAAAAGAGATGATAAAAGAAACAACAGTTAAGAAAAGAAATGGAGAACTTATACCTGATGATATTCGATGCCTTATAGTGGGTTCATCTGGGTGTGGTAAGACGTTTTTGTTATTTAATTTTTTATTACAGCCAGGTTGGTAAACAATAATTACTTCTATATATATTCTAAAAGCATGAATCAGCCAAAGTATGAGCAGTTAAAAGATCGATTTGAAAAGGCAGAACTAAAGTTTAAGAAACAAATAGCAACGTTCTTAAGCGGTAATGATTCTATTGTACCTATTGATGAATGTGAAAAATACTCTGTAGTAGTGTTTGACGATTACATTTTGGAAAATCAAGATACTGTTAGAAATTACTTTACAAGAGGTAGGCATAGACATTTAGACTCTTTCTATCTTGCACAAACATATTCAAAAGTACCTAAACAGCTTATAAGAGATAACGTTAACTTCCTATGCATATTCAGACAAGATGATACTAATCTTAAACATGTGTATAATGAGTTTGTTGGAGGAGATATGTCTAATGATAAATTTAAAGAGATATGTTCAAAATGTTGGCAAGAAGATTATGGTTTTATAGTAATTGATATGACAAGGAAGGTAAACAATGGTAAGTATAGAAACAAGATAAAACACTTCTTAAACGTTTGAGTTTTTTCACGTTTATTTATGTTCTTTGACGTTTATTGACGTTTGTTCGTTTTCTATATAATAAATGGATGAAAAAGATATTAATAAGAATATCAAGTTAAAGGAGTTCTTGATAAAGGGCTTGAAATCTTGGAAGAAAGAAAGAGCAGGTATATATGATAAATTTAAGACACAAGAGCAACCTGTAATTGATGCTATTCAAAACTTAGGAAGTGAGATCAAAGAAGTAGCAGAACAAAATAAAAATCTAATAACTGAACTTGTTCCAGTTGTACATAAGACGGTTTCAATAGATCCTAGTCTACTAGAAACACCTAAAAAGATAACTTATGATAGTTCCCCAAGTAGTAGTGATACGCCTATAACAGGAGAAATAAAACAAATGAGAAAACAAATTAAAGACAAAGTTGAAGGAGTAGAGCCTTTAACAACAGCACAATCATTTGGTAAGATTGCAACGAAATATTATAGTAAAACAAATGATAGTGTGTTTGGAATAAGAACTGTAGAAGAAGATGGAAAAATAATAAGATAGGAAATTCTGAAGTTAAAGTGAATGGTGATGATTTGATAATTAATGGTAAAACTTATAAGGGAACAGAAGGTCTATGGGAATTGTTAACGATGAATACTAATAAAACCATTGAAGATTATGATGATGATGATTTTGAACAGTACAAGGAAATAATAATAGAATCAGATGCTGCCTTCCAAAAATATAATCGAGATAAAAAAGTAGCATCTAATAGAGGTTCTAAGTACATTAATATTATCAAGCCTATTTGGGATAATTATATTAAACCATCTTTACCTCCAACTCCTAAAAGGACTGGTGAAGGAATTAAACAATATACAGAGATACCTAAAGAATATATATGGATGGATGATGTGAGAAAGTTAATTGATCGGTTAATAGTTATAGATGGAGAAGAAAAGGCTGGTAATAATAACTTTTATAATGAGAAAGTAGGTATAGTGAGTATGATTAATAATAAGCTTTCACAATTTATTCCTAATGATCTAAAAGGTATAGGTTATTTGATTAAGATCTTAAATACATTACCACCACGATTCTGGAATGATAAGAAGCTTGGAAAAGGATTAGTAAATGATTTGATTAATAAACTCCCATTTGAATTACATATTCCAGGTTTCAGATTTTGCGGGCCTGGGACTAAGCTTCAAGAAAGATTAGAGAGAGGTGATGAAGGCATTAACCCATTAGATGAGGCTTGTAAAGAACACGATATATACTACAGAGACAATAAAGATACAGAGTCAAGACATATTGCAGATAAGGAACTAGAAACTAAAGCATGGAAAAGAGCATTTAGTAGTGATGCATCAATTGGTGAACGATTAGCTGCTTTTGGGGTTGGTACTGCTATGAATGCTAAGGTTAAGTTAGGATGGGGATTATAAGTTTTTAATTGTTATTATGTATGATTCTTTTATGGGTATATCCCATAAAAGCGTTGTTTCAAGATTTTCTTTATAATAAATGGATAGTGTTGAGAGTTACGAGTTACAAAGCTTTAAAGCTAACACAAGAACATTTAATAATTTGAATGAAGCTAACAAAGATATTGAGTTTGATTTCGATGTGGGGGATGGCTTTATACATCCACACAAAGCAGATTGTCATATGACTTTTGAAGTTGTTGGTGCATCAGTCGGAGGAACATTTGGTGCAAATGATACTATAAAACTTGTAGATAACTTCTTACCATTCTTCTTTTCTCAAATTGAGGTTAGAAAGCATGGTGTTGTTATAGACAAGATTGAGCTACCAGGAATAACATCTACAGCTATCGGAACATTAAAGATTTCCAAACCAGAAGTTGAATATCTAAAACAAGCAGGATTTGAAACAGATGATAAACTTGGTCTAAGAAAGCACTTTAGTGTTTTATATCCATTAAGATTAATTCCCGGCTTTTTAAGTGATTATAAAGAGGTTATGTGGAAAGGTGGATTGAGAATAACATTTACAAAAGCTAACAACAATAACGATGTCTTGTATAAATGGACTGGATCAGGAGCAGGTGCAGCAGCTCCTCATGATGGAAAAATAACAATAAAAAGTATGGAGATAAGAATGCCTATTGTTGAATACGAATCTAATTATGAAAACAAGTTAAAGTTGAATATTCTTAAAGAACCTAAAATCATGTTTTCATTCCATACTTATCAATGTGTTCAAAAGACTGTTGTAGGTTCTTTCTTGGAGTTTGATGTTACTACTCAATTTAATTCTAGACAATTTGATATGCTGATTTCGTAGTTGTAATGTTCCAAACTGATAGAAGTGGCAAACAAACAGCAGATGCAAGTAAGTTTGATCATTGTAAGGTAAAGAATATCTATCTTAAGAATGGAAGGAATGAGGTATTTCCAAAAGAATCAAGAAACTTAGATATTGCTAACAAGGATTATTTTAAGATGTACGAAGATTATACTGCATTTAAGAGAATAACATGTGGCAATATCGAAATGTACTATGATCCTAAAGAGTTTATAGATAACAGACCAATGTATGTGATTAATTGTAGTAAGAGGAAGAATGTATCGGTAAATGAGAGAACAAACATAAAGATTGTAGTAGACTTTGCAGAAGCTGTGGCTGCTAATACTATATGTTATGCAATTTTAATTGGACAAAAGAACTTTACATATGATCCTAAGAATGAGAAAGTAGTAGAAGAGTTTTAGATAGTTAAATGTATGTTTGTATTCAAGTTTTTCCATAAACAAAATTCATAAAAAATGATTAAATATTTTTTGGTGAAGATAAAAATTGAAGAGTGTTCATTGATTTTCTATATAATAAATACGATGTCGAGTCATATTGAGCTTTTAAATAAACTTGGAAGTCTTGAACAAAAACAAGTTATTGGATTAAGAGAATTAGAATTAAATACAGAATATAAAATTGTGAAAATGGAAAAGATTAAAACTAAGTTTGGAAAGAGCATTTTAGTTGAATGTGAGGAGTTTAAGGTATTTCTTCCACCTAGATTTACAAAACACTTAACTGATAAAATGATTGATGAGATCGTTAAAGATGGAATAAAAATGAAATACACTGGTTTAAAAGATAATTATCCAACTGTTGAGTTCTGTATGTAAATGAGGATTGGTTTTAAGAATTTCTCATAAAACGAGCATTTTCCTTATAATAAATAAACTATGGCTAATTATTTGAATAAAAAAAATGACGTTAAAGCATTGAGATTCCTTCGCATAGATGAGTTAGAAAAAGGTAAAGCGTACGAGATAACATTATGGAAATTGATTCAAACACAGCGTTATGGTCAAAGAGTTTTAGTACATTTAGATGAGAAATATAAGACGTTATTACCACAAGGATATAATGATGAAACTGAGCAAGTATTGAAAGATTTGAAAAAGTATAAGCTGTTTGTTAAGTATGAAGGTTTGAAAGATTTAGATAATGGTTATAAAATACATCAGTTTTACTTTAGAAATGAATCCAAAAATAAAACTTGTAATTTTAAGTGTATAAGTGTTTTTATGATTTCATTATCAATATCCGAACTTGTAATTTTAAGTGTATAAGTGTTTTTATAGTATCAGACTATAAAAAACTAAGACCTTTGGATATACAGAACATAATGTCATTTAAATTTTAAAGATACATATATAAATAAGGGATTTATTTGAGTTTTTTGTAATTATATCCTTAGAGTTATGCAATTTATAAGACTTTCAATAGATAGGAAATTTATTTGTCTATTGATTGTCGTTTGAATTTTGAAAATCGGTTAATATTTGACGTTCTTATAGCAAGTTCAAAATTTCGGGAATTTTTTACGGGTTTATTTTTGAGTTTTCGGGAAAATGTTATTCTTTAAAAAAGTCTTAAAATATTATTTGACTTATGGTAGTATTTTTATTTTTTCGATTTGTTGAAATTTTGTGGAGATATTGAAAAAGGGAAAAGTATCCTTTGGGTTATGTAACCATCTATGCATTTTAAAAAATTGGTTATGTTATTAGTATTCATTTACCGTTTGAATTCTTGAAATCGGTTAATTAGGGATCGAGGTATTAAATAATAACGTTATTTGGGGGTGGGACTGCAAGTGTTGCCAACTCACTTTTAACAATTATCATATTTATTAGTAATGGGGTGAATTCATCCCTATATGTTTTAAAGCGATATCTTGAAAAATTAAAATCCTGGAACGTTCCGAAAAAATATATTGAGTTGGAGACACTGATTTTTTCTTTTTTGAACATTGATGTTTTAACTAAATTTCCCGGTTAGGTGGCTATGATCAATAAGTTACTCACCTACTCAATAGATGGTGTTGCATGTGGTATGTTTCAGAGTAATAAAAGCTAGAGAGTTGCGGACAGATTTTGTATCAAGAATTTTCTTCAAAGTGATGATCTTGAATCGAAAAAAGCGGGACAGACAACAAGCCGTGACAGCTAAGACAGACAGCCAGGACGGACAGTTTTGGTGTTGTTATTATTACATACTCAGAAGAAGGAGAAAACATGTTAACTGGTATTATGCAAGTAACGTTTTACTTCCTCTTTCTTCTTTGCTATATATGTATATGTGTGCTCGACGGCTGATATTGTGAATGTGTGCGTGTGTGCAATTGAATGAAAGTGAATGCAGCGTCTGTATGCAACATAGTAAACTTTAAACTTTTATAATTCAGTTATTTGTGATCCGATTTACACCAAACAAAAACTATTTTTTCAATCAAAGACAGCACTATATGTTACAAGTTTTAGATGTAAGATTTTAAGATTTTAAATGTCATAAAACAAATGTTTATTTAGCTTTACTCCCAATTTGAATAAGGCATCATCCTTACCCTCCATTTCAAAAATGCACTTATATAATCATTCCACTTCTTATTATTGATATGATTAATAAAGATATGATGGTTCTTAAAACTAAAATAGTAGTCTAAATTCTTTTAGGGTAATGCATTATTCCACAGCTCGTGTATTTTATTAAGATGATATTTTGCTCTTTCATCAAGTTGAACTTTCCCATTCTTGTAGTCGATGTAAAATTCTAAAAACATTAGTTTGATATAATTCAATTCGTTTTGTAAGTCTATAAATTCTTTTTCAGATAATTGTTCAGGATTTACAACATGATAAGCAAACGCACCTATTTTTTCTGTTTCATCATTTTGTTTGCTCATTTTATTCCGGCATGCTTTACACTCATCTCGTCTTGTATTTCCATTTCGAGAAAATTCTTGATATTGTTTTAATTCTCCACAAATTACACACTTTTTCATGATTTATTAAATATAAAATATCCAAAATAATTAATTCATTTTTTTTATTTTTAAATGTCATAAAAGCCTATATGCAGTGCAATTATCCAATTTACTTTGTGCATTCTTCTTTGTTAAAATACTATGGCTAGTGGTGGATTTTAAATTTTCGATGTGTATAATTAGATTCTATGCTGGAGGATTTCATATATAAAAAAGCCTGGTTTGAGGAAGTGGCCCCAAACTGGTTTTATGAATACTACTGCCATATTTTACGGATTATAAGACACGCCTTCATTGTTCGCATTTTTTTTAAATACCGTAACATTTTTCCAGTTTTTCGCAGAGTTTACGGCCTGCATATTCTAGTCTGTGGTTCTGGGTTTGTGATGGCGGGGAAGGAGGAAGGCAGTGTTAGCAAGCCTGTGAATCCCCGCAACTCATGTTCATCACATCGGTGCATTGCTGCTGCTAGTTGAATCCAGTGTTGCCAGATAGAGATAAGTTTCCCGTGGCATCGAATATATGGTCAGTTTTAAGATTGGCGGGAATTTTAAATCAAACACTGGACATTTTTATATTAATTTCAATATAAGGCTCACCTGAATTTTGGAGGCAATTTTTCGAAGAAAAATGTGCGTCTTATAGTCTGTAAATTACGGTAGTACAATATAATTAATTACAAACATATAGGATATAGATGGCATATATTTATGAAACATGCCCCTGTAATATATATAGCAAGAAGTTGAAAATAAATAAATAAATGATTTTCTCACCTCAAAGGGGTAACTGTGACAAAGGAAAAGAAAAATATTAAAATTAACTTAATTTTTCCACCAGACTATATATAAAACCATAACCTTGAAGAAATTTATTTAAGATTTGTAGATATACTCTATGAATGTTAGGGCCTACATAAATGTTGCATATGATCAAATAGTGATATCTACGACATTTGATATTGAATAATCCTATATTTACTGAACTAAGCTTTAACATAAGAATTAATAATGTGTAGGGGAGTTACCTGCATCAAAGAATATGGCTGGTTTCTTTGTAGTATTTTGTTGTGATGTTGATATTCTGATTCCTAGAATAGGCCTTCCCAAAAACGTGTATCCTATATCTTTTACATTAATGATGTTAGGATAGGTATTAGCGAGATAATCTACATAAGAGTAGATCTGTTGAAAGAAGAAAATCATGAATTATTTAACAAAGATTTAAAAGTGATGAAAGAACTTTTTTCATTGTAACATGTCAAATTGTTACCTTAAATGTCATTATCAATTTTAAGTTTAAAGTTTCTCGCTAATACTTACCTACGATGTTCCAGTGTGAAAAAGCCTCTTTTTAGAAAGCCATGCATTACTATTCTGGTAACTGATAGTAGTGATAATGTCAACATGAAATCAAATTAATATTTTACTACCCAATGAAAAGAATTAAAAATTCGACTTTGCTATTACACTGTATTTTGCACTGTGTATGTTATTACTTATACACTAAAGATAAGTACTAATCCAAGAAAAGTAGGCACTAAGACAGACAGTTGAAAATATTGTAAACAAAAGTACGTCAATACACCATCTTTGGCGTTTTTTTTAATAACCGATACTATTTTATCCATTATTAATACATCATCTGGTTTGTTACTAAATTCCAGTGGAACACATTCAATACCTTTTGTGGTGTAATTCAAATTTAATAATTCGATATGAAACAAAATCGAACAAACATAATCATCACCTTTTAAGTTGCAAGGCATCCACAGCGCGTCGATTAGGAAACAAAGCTTATAACGGTATGTTGGTCTCAGCAGCAGTTTAGAGACACCAAAGTGGGCAACGATGTAGCCACTGGACTATACGATTTGGAGCAAAGAGTTTGTGGTAGGACATTTGGGCAACACAAGATGTCCGAATATTCGTATATTCTAAATATACGTTCACTCATTCATTTATTGCATCCGTTAATCTTCATACAACGAAATTGGACAATATATACAAAAATATATATGCATTTATTACACTTAGAGTACTCTAAATTCATTAATATGCCTTATTATACATTTTATTTTTACATATACGAATTATTTTAATACATTCTTTAATAAACTAAAAGCATTGTTATAGTAGATACTTTTAAGTTTGATTCTAAAGTTATTTACAGAAACCTGACCTTTTATACATGGTGGAAGCAGATTATATAATAGACTACTTTTAAGTATGACAGATTTATTATGTATGCTTGTTCTGTGTGCATGCAAGTGAATATCTTCTTTGCTTCTTTTATTGTAAACTATGTATGTCTTTGTTAACTAAATTTGTTACTATTGTTTTTTCAGATAATTAAATATTTCAAACAAACACATCGAAGAAAGAGTCGTGATACGTTTTAAATGGACTGCTAGTGCAGATACAACTCAACATAAATATTGTTGTGTTGTCTGAGCACTAATTTAAATAAGCTGAAATGGAAAGAACAAATTAAATATTATACTTTTATACATTAAAATATTAAATTTATATTATTATGTTATATTGTGTATATTATATAATTTAAAAAGTACATGTAAAACTTGTAATTTTATATTTTAAGGCACGTCATTTGAAAACCACTACACAGTACACTCTACATTTTGCATTATATTAAAATACATAGTTTAGCACAATAACTTGATTGATTTTTGTCATAATAAAACACTAATTATAATAGATCCCCAATTACGTTTTGTACGTCACTTGCGGAAGACATGATAGACCGTATTATACTCATTGTTCCATTAGTGATAATTATTTCATTTTCACAAATATGTACATGAATTTTTCTGGGTTCTTTGACAGTTTGAATGATGCATCTTTATTTCTCTGAAAAAGATAACTTTATCAACGTATCATTTTGTTTAATCACGTAATTGTTCAGTTTTGTTCAGTTTTAAACACTGCTCTTTTTCGTCACTAGATATTTTTTGATTATATTATCGTAGATTTTTGGGAGTAGTGTTGTAATTTATAAATATTAATATTAACTATAAAATGAAATATTATAATTAGTTTTAGGAGTAATGCAATCTATCGCGCTACATTATGCATTGACTATTGGTCACACAGGCATTGCAGGTCAATTGTTGTTTTATTCCCTCTTCATTCTCGGCTGTTGTTGAGATAGGTGTGGGCGGAGCGGAGAAGAGAGGACCACAAAAAAATTAATTTGTTCTTTCCACTGAGGGGAAAAGAATAATATGACACGAAGATATTTATAATTATTATCACATATTTAGCTATTTAATACAATTAATAATTACCGAGATAATGGATGTTTTCACTAAAGGGAAATTCTCGATTTACTGGATTACTAACACAATTGTTAAATTTAACTATGATTTCACCAGTAGAGAGGTGTTTCGAGGATTTTTTATTTAATACCAAATAAGGAAAACAGAAATCAAGCACAATGTTGGACAAAGCTAACAGCTCTTTCACTGCCAAACGTATATAACGTACCTAGGTATATTTGAAAGGAGCAAATTTCCAAGATTTTTTAAAATACGGATGGTTACGAAAACAAATTAAAATGAATATAACACATCGGTGGATAATTGACTGATTATTTTGCTACAAAGTTAATTTGACAAGAAGGTTTTTATAGTGGTGAAACTTGCGTGTAGCATTAGGAACACATACAGAAACTTCTAGTTTGGCCGGTAGCTAGTGTAACTGGGTTAACTCTCGTGATATCTTGTCACCACTTCAAAAATGGAACTAAAGGTATATATTAAGTTTTGTGCGTTCTTAAGGAACTCCAATGGAAATATTGAGAGTTCGAAACAGCTTTATTGGGACAATAGCCTTTCTTGTTGCCGTGTTTTTGAATTGCATAAGGAATTCACTGCTAACAGGGAATCTGCAAAAGATGAAAAACGCCCAGATGCAAGCACATCTTTTCAGAGAAACCCAAATTACTGACAAGTTCAAAGTATCATTTTTGATTGTCCAAAATGCAAGACTCGGGATAATGTCAAACCTCCTGGAGATGAGTAAGGAGAATGATCGCCATATGAAAACAGACAATTTAAAGAGACTGAAAGTGCGTGCACGTTTTGAGCCCCATTCCTTAACGGAAGATAAGAAACTGAAACTACTAGAAACACTCCACAAGAACATTGGTAGGATGGAAGGAGCACCGAGAAAACCATGGGTAAATGAAGGAATGTTTATGAAGATGGAGGAACGCAAAAGGGCGAAAACTATGGAAATCGAAGAATATGGAAGGCTGAATGATAAATTGAGAATGACACTAGTCACGTCCTGATGAGTAATTAGTGCAATACTAAAGAGTTCGACTAACATATGTTTCCTGCAGTAGTCAGGCCTTTAGTATGACACTAATCATACGTCAAAACGACTCTGCATAAGGCCCCATGTAACGTGAGTTCTTGTCACCACGGCATGGCGCGCCCTGGGGTCGCGGATCGAGGATACGTCCTCTAGATATGAATATTAGCTGCGAATGTATTGAATAAGCAGCCACGGAAAGATGACAAGGGGTGGTTCTCCATTTTGGGAGTTTGATGCGATTATTTTTACCTCATTATGTAAAAAAAATACTTTAAAATGGACTTGAGATTTGGAACGCGAAATATAAGAAATCTTATTGGGTAGGCCCACTAAAATTCGTAAGGACTAAGTTAGACAAACATAGGATGGGCCTAGTGGGAGTTCAAGAAGTTAGTGGCTGGAAAGAGAACAGTGCCGTCCGGAGATTTTATGTTCTTTTATGGGAACGGAAATAAAAATTCCCGACTAGGAACAGAGTTTATCGTTCAGAAACGAATAGTATCAACAATTAAACAGGTTAAATATGTTAATGATAGACTTTCTCTTATTAATCTTGATGGTTAATGGCGTGATATTTGGTCGTTTAGAGAAGCTGACTGTGACACTGGCCTCTACCTGGTAGAAGCAATAATAAGAGAGATATTGTTGAAGAAAGGAAAAATTTAACATCTGAACACCGAGAAGTTTTATTTAAAGGAAGAGAGCCAAGTGAGAGGTTGTCAGATTCAAGTGTCGAATAGATTCTCGGTTTTAGAAGGTTTGGATGTACTAGCGTTGAGGATATTTAGTTGGAATTAAGGATGACATTACAATGTCAGCAAAAGAAAAATCGTGCCAATCGGAAATACATAGTTTAGTGCATTTAGTCAAACCATGTATTTCCTAACAGAGAAGAGAAAACAGGTAAAACTGCGTTCACTACAAAATCTGAACAATATAACTACACAAAATTTAGTAGACATCAGGCGGTAAGCTTCAAAAACCTTTAGATCAAAGAAACGCGACCTTTTGAAAGCTAAAATTAATGAACTTGAAGTTAATAGTAAGAACAGAAACATTCTGGACATGTATACAGACATCAACGAATTTTAAGGATGTCTATCAAGCTCACGCTTATATATTAAAGAAAGCTGATGGAATAATCCTCACTGAAAGATTATCCAGTTTGAATAGATGGAAAGATTTATTTGATAACTTGCTTAATACACAGCAAAAAACTAATGTTCTTGTAGAAAGGGAAATGCATATAGCAGAACCGTATATTTCAGACCCTAACCAAAGAAATAGAAATTGCTGTAAAGAAATTAAAGAAAACACAAATCTCCTTGTGTAGACGAAATTTCGGCTGAGTTAATTTTAGTAATACGATCTTGTTACTCGCTGTTGACATATTTCTTGAGGAACATTATGTAAAACAATTGAAAACACATCGCGCGGTTTGCATGTTGAAATTTTGCATATACCTGGATTTGTTTAAGTGTTTCTTTCTACTGTGCTTGTCTGTAGTTTCAATTTATAAGACTTTATAATTAGATGCTCAACATATTTGGTAATCACACAGAAAACAACACCGAATATTCTACACTTGTGTTTATTTAACACACAGGCCCTGTGTCATTTCAACTACTGGTATTTGATACACAACTCCAAATGGAGGGTGAGTTGTTCTAACCACCTGTTTGTGTTATATTTTAACACAATCGTGTTAACACATACGCATGTCGTTGAAATAACACAACGATTTTTTACAGTGTACTGTTAGCAAGATTGGCCCCATAAGCACATGAAATTACTCGAAATTATCAGTGCGGATTTAGGCGAAATCGATTAACTATCGACCAGTAGAAAAAAATACTCGAAAAGAAATGGGAATACAATACTCCGGTGCATCAATTATTTATTGATTTTACAAAGGTCTACGACTCAATTCGGAGTGAAACATTGTACAACATTCTTACAAAAGGAATACAATAAATAAATAAATAAAAACGTTAGGTTAATTGCTATGTTAAAATGAATCCCAAAGTAAAGTCGGGGTAGGAAAACTCTTGTTCACAAGCTTTCACGTCGAGAATGGCCTGAAACTAGGAGATGCGTTGTCCCCATTATTAAACTTTGTTCTGCAGTACGCTATAAGGAAAATCAAAGACATCAACCAGGCCTAGAGCTGAATGATATTTACCAGGTTATGGCGTATGCTGACGATGTAAATCTGATAGAGGATGATAGGAGAACAATAGAAAGAAATGCAGAGGTCTTATTAAACGGTTGCAGGAACATAGGTTTAGAAGTAAATGCAGAGAAAACTAAATACATGGAAGTTCATCGGGATTGTAATATTGTGAAGTATAGATACGAAAAATATCTAATAGTACTTTCGACAAAATAGATACTTTCAATTTTTTAGGTTCAATATTAACAGACCAATACCACATTCACAAATAAATTAAATGTCGGCTGAAAGCAGGGGCGTCGTGTTATTGTTCAGTTCAAAATCATTCGTGTTCGTGAATTCTGTCGAGGAATTTAAAGCTTAAAATATATAAAACAACAATCATGCTTGTTATGCTGTATGGTTGCGAAATATGGTCGCTTACTCTGAGGAAAGAACATAGACGGAAAGTATTTGAGAATAAAATATTAAGGCGAATATTCGGACCCAAGAGGAACGGAAATGAGGAATGGCAGAAACTGCATAATTTATACCCTTCACCAAACATTGTTAGTGTCATCAAGCCTAGGAGGCTCAGGTGGACAAATCATGTAGCCAAAATGAAAGAAAGTAGAAACGGTTTCAAAATATTAACTGGAAATTCAATCGAAAAACTACCATTAGGGATAATTAGTAAGTTCCAATTGACTCAAAAATGCAAGATGAATACCAGAAACAATATTTTATTGTTATGTTACTGATACATAACCTACTTTTCAATATATGCACCACTTTTCAACATAAATGCATTTGTGATAACGAGACACGAAGTTTTGTATGCCTGTGTCAAAGGACTTCACCGCTAAACGTTTATCCTTGTCAGGTTGCCACAACCATCTGTAGCTCAGCAGTGCTGTTTAAACTTTGTCCGGCCAGAAATTACTTCAGGTGAAGGAACAAGTGGAAGTAGCTGCGCACTTTCTATCAATTCAGGTATAATCATAAACAGTCGGCCACTACGATGTTCGTCGTGCACATTGGTGTGGTCTGCTGTGAAATATCTGCCATCTTCTGATTATACCTTTACTCATGACATCAGATCCTTACACTTTACACAACTACTGGTGGATCTGTGGCACTGACAGCTTCTGAGCATAGAGAAACCTGATTACAATGCGTATTTCGCACTTGGCACGAGACTGTATGAGAGTACACATGTTTACCGAGCTACAATTCTCTCACCGCTAACTTCACACAGCTGCGTTAGATCAAGCTTCTGGCTACGTGTTCCTCCTCTACTCGTGCGCAAACCATCTTGGAACACTTTGAGAACTTACTTTCTGGATGCGCCTCGTACTAATCGTCCAGTGATCGGAGTTTTTTGACAAACACAAGGTAATGATTGATGTTTGATGTATTATGAATGTTATTACTTAAAGTGTGTTAAACTCTAATATGCCTTTTCCACATTCACATTTTTGTGTAGACGCCTACCCAAAACTTAAATTAAAAATTAAAAAAAAATTAAAAGTATTTCAGGTTTATTTAACGTAATACCATCATATGAATTTAACACTGCCAATAACTTAACTTACCTTTATTCTTACCTGCACTAAAAGTTACAGGAACATTAAGATTGTTTCATCTATGAAAAATATTAGCGTTATATGATCTGCTACACACTATTTGTGTTCTTTATTGCTTTATCCACATCTGCCATTATAAGATTCGAGTGTTGCGTCGTAATTTTCATTATCTATCTTTATTATCTGTTTGATGTGGTGGAATAATGTGGTCGTTAATTTACCGTTTCTAGTGGGCTATATAATCTTAGTCCATTGTTTTATTCCTATTCCGCATTTGTTTCATACTTCGTACCACTTAACAGTATTATCTCAGAAATGAAGCAAACATTAATGAAATAGAACGTATACTGACAGTTCAAGTTGTGAATAACAATACAAATGGCGGACAAAACCAAGAAAATAAAACTGAAAAGGGGAAGTAAACAAATAGATACTCATAAATAAACAATACGATGAAATCAAAATTAAAATATTACTTCGGGAGACAGAACTCAAGAATGGAAAAGAAATTGTTTCAATTGAAGTAAAATGGCTTCTAATTAAAGGCCGAAAATATATCATTTACATGAAAAATTGGAAAGGAATTACTCCAATTTACAAAAGAAGAAATAACGTATAACTCTAACTTCTCATCTAAAACTGGATTACGGAAAATGAAAATGTATTGTCAGTAGCAATTACATATAGGTAGATCGCGAAGGCCTGTGATAGATCAAGTGACAATGCCAGAGGTAAGTAAGGGAATCAGGTGCTTCCTGGTAGCTATGTTTTCTACCAATAGTGATGATTGCAGACAATTTCTTCCGGGTGGAATTTCAATACACAGGGGTTAAAGTAATACTGCAAAAATACTGGTAAAATACTGTAAGCACGATTTGAGATTTGTCGTGGGAGCCTCGTAAACTTAGAGGACTCTAGGCTCTTATTAAATAAAGATACACATAAGTCTTATTCGTTCATTGTGAAGTCCATAGGCTTGATTGTATAAAAGAGTATAAGATGTTTTTTCAAATTGTCGGGACTGATTGACTCCTGATAAACTGAGTGTGACTAACTTTCCCAATTTGCAAAATAAATTCAACTATCGGTAACATTTCTCTACGCCCCACTTAAGCCAGAGAGGTACATAATATAATAATGGCTTTGAAATTAAGTTGGTCTTCTGGTCTGGATGAAATATCAATGGCCATTATCAAAAAACATAGCATTCATATCTCGGAAGCGTTGTCCCACCTCATTAACATTAACATGTCTTTTCAGACAGGCATATTTCCTGAGAAGTTAAAATACGCCTAGGTCAAACCGTTATATAACAATGGAGCCAAAAATATCGAAAATTACAGACCAATTTCATTAGTGTCTTCTTTTTCAAAAGTCATAGAAAAAGCCATTCTCAACCAAATTACAATTCTTATCTAAGCATAATGTAATTTCACCTACGCAGTTTGGTTTTCAAAAACACAAATAAACTGAAATTGTTATCCATAATTATATCAATGAGGTCGCGGAAACTCTGGGCAAAGGCAAAAAGTGCATGGGAATGTTTCTAGATTTATCCAAAGCTTTTGACTCCGTCCTTCATAACGTTTTTATCCATCAACTTAACACTTACAGTTTAAGAGAAGTTGTTAACTCTTGGATTAAATCTTATTTAGAAAATCGTGCCCAAGCTGTTGAAATCTCATTCATGTCGGACACAGCTGAATCAGCGACTTATAGATCTAAATTGAAAATCATTTCTACTAGTGTTCCTCAGGGATCGATACTAGGACCCATATTATTTCTGTTATATGTAAATGATTTGCCTACCAAGGGAAAGTCACGAACTGGCTCCGCTTAGATCCGAACGACACAATTGTGTTTGCATTTGGTATGCTATAACTAGACGAGTCCCAAAGCTATACGTACCACCGGTTGGTATATCGTGAGTTAGAACATATTTTGTAATGTAGAAGCCATTAGCTGATAGAGTAGTTTGAACCGGATCATTTGTTCGGAAACGATTGGGTATATGGAAACTTGACGAATACGTATTCCTTCATTTTCAAGGGCACAATCTTTGGGGTAAAAAAGTTTTCTCCAGGGTCCCCCGCAGCGTCCCAGACAGGGCCCAACTCAAAAGTGTCAAAAGGCAAGAGGGTTAAGTAGCACATCATTTGAAAGCTGTTGTGGAATGAAAGAAGATGGAGCAAGTTTCGACTCTCTATGACAAACCTATCCAAAATGGCGGCGGGTCAAAATGTGATGAAAAACGTAATTGGAAAGTCTATGGCCAACCCTTTAAATCGAAAATGGTGAGACAAATGTAAAAACAGGAAATCACGTGTGGCATTATTTTCAATGTACTACTATGAGCAAAATAAATGACGCGTCTCTTTATTTTGAAGTTTTTTGAAAATATCTCCGTTTTCTTTATTTCGAAATTTCGGAAGGTTTCCCCAGCAGGACAGGTTAATAACAAACCCGTTTTTAATATTTGTGTTAGATATTAGCTTAAAATAAAGAAATTAGAAGCAAAAAACAGTAAATCGACAGAAATCTCGAGAATTACCAACTCTGCTAAAGTGGGAAATTTTCAAGAACGCGAGGGAATTCTGCAGTTCAACACGAAGCAGCGACATCTATGTCATTGAGAGAAACGTGGATTAGATCTACAAACGAAAATTTTAACGAAGTATTTCTAATATGTCTTATTATATGCATTATCAGCGAACTCCAAATATATGAATCTATGTTAAGTATTAACGTATAGATAGAGCAAATAGTGCAAATTGAATATGGAAAAGGACGAATTGTTAGCACATCGTAATGAAAAATCGTCTTTATTGTAGAACAGGTTCAGTTCACGTAAGTAAATAAATAGCTCAGTTAGATAAAGGAACGAGTCTGTATGCTAAAGGCAGTGGGTTCGAATCTCATGGAAGTGCTGTTGTCATTTTTATCACTATGTTATTTTATTTATTTTTTATGTGGGAAAGAATCAAATTGTGACGTATGTGTAAAACTCATGATGATACCAAAAAAACAGAAAATATCGTTGTCGCATTTGCATTAGTGTCTCTAATTTTTGTTTGCAAACAGTTTCGTAATTATTTTCCCTGTGCTCACTGCTCACTACATGCTCACTGATGCATAACGAATGTTTTTCAGTAAATGTTAATTCTAATTTGGAGAATTTTATAAAGTTTCACAATGTTTCTCACTAGATAGTCTTCTATCTACGTGTTTGGATATTTTGATAACAGATTTCCCTATTAAATGTTTAATTTTCCCTATAAATATTTGTATTAAATTGAAATTGTTTTGAATCTACTACATAAGGAAAGTTGCCCGAAGGAGAAGAACTCAAGTAATTTATATTCTACGTAAAAGCAATCTATTGTAGAATGATGATGCCTCTTACCTTCAGCACATAATCTTAACGTTAGAGAGTCAGACAGAGAAAAATCCTGTTTTTTCCTCCCCTATGACCACTCATCTTAAAGCTCTATATGTAATGATTCGTGTCACATAATTTCGGCTCTCCAAAAACATTTATTATTATTATTATTATTATTATTATTATTATTATTATTATTATTATTATTATTATTATTATTATTATTATTATTATATTATTCATGTATATGCCACCCTTACATAATGTGGTAACTTTCGATATCTTAGTTTAAAGTGCTTTCTTTAGTAATAATTTGAGCAACCACGTCACAAACTTAAAAATGTATGAGGGGGTAGGACGTTTTATGTCCCCCCTCTCTTTTCAGCACCCTCACCCAACAGAAAGTATATAATTTCTGAGAAGCAGGGCAGACAAAATGAATAAGAAATATATTTACAGCATCCTTTCCTCCTTCGTAAATGGAATATCACGTAGCATTTTTTATTCTACCGAAGACGACCCTAGGCCGTTATGGTTAAGTAACAAAAGAAATACCTAATATATTGATAGCGCCCCTTGACTGTAATATTATCTCTTCTTTATTTGCTCGAGGCTGCCCTACACAACCAAGGGTGACAAAAAGAATAGGAAAAGTGTCTAAAGATTACAAAAGCACTTTATTTTTTGTCAGAAACAAGGCAGTATATACACAGCATTGCTTTCGTTAACAAGTGTTTCACCCTTGAGTCGCTTATAAAATTAGGCAGAATAAACTTTTGCCGATCATTGTTCTAGAGGGACTTGTCCAGGATGGTTCGGTGTCGGGCTAATAACGATGAGTATGTTTGTTTACATCACCATTAAAGAAATAGCAAACTTTCTGAAAGGAACTTACTCAGGAAACATCAGATCTACCTTCTACTTAGCCAGAGCACACTCTGAAAAATTGCATCTGGAGATCTGAGTGAAAGTTCTATGGGACTATTAGAAAAATATATATTCCCGTTTCCACGCTGATGGTAGAATTTCTTAAGCAGTTATTGAATTACGTTCGAAGCATAGGCGTAAATAGCGGCCCCGCAGCCCTGTGGCGTGGGGACCGCACAAGCCGCAAGGCCAAAAAATATACAGAAAGTACGCAGGGGAGGACCAGGCCAAATTTTCACACGTGCAAATTGACTTTTTGGCGCCCTCCCTCTAGTACTAGCCTATATTTTACATTTTATCATAGTGTTTTTAATATTTTAAACCCATTTTTCAAAAAGAAATTCATTACGTAGGAAAATTTCACAAAGAATATGGCCCGCTATAAGCAATACGAACTCCGCCCCCGCTATAAATAATACGAACTCCGCTTGGTCTAGTGGCTAGCACGTTTGCCTTCTGTGGTGCCGGGTCCAATTCCAGGTGGATTATTGTTGAACGATAAAAGAGGTTCGGATTCCACTATAATTAGTATCCACATCTCCTCTGGCCATTAAGGCATAACAATGGAACGCTAAACTCAAGCAAACAAACAAACAATACCTACTTCCCCGCCACTCTTTATTCTACATGCCCTCTCTCCATTTTCCGATACAGCCCCCTTAATAATATAAAACTCTCTTCTTCCATGGTGAAATGGAAAAAGATCATGTAATTGCCAGTACTTTACAAGAATATAACCAAAAACGTCAGTAGAAAACACATTATAAAATTTACTCTTTGAGGCTCGTTTTGGCGCCCCTCTTTCTCTGGCGCCCCGAACAGTCGCTTGGCTCTTGGTCCATCCCTGAAAGTACGGACACATAACTAAGGACTGCGGAGGATAGGTTAAGCTTCATGTTATGCCACTGGTTTCACGTGTTTGAAATGTTCAGTAAGTGATCGGTTAGTGAAATAATTTCGACGGTCACTGATGTTTAAAGTGTAGCTAAGACAAAGTTACCTAACCAAATACATTTGATATCGCGATGCCACAATTTGATTTTTCCTCACATAAAAAAGATAAAAACAATAGTAATAAAACCCTTACTCATACTGGGCTCGAACTAAAAACCTAATTTATACGTACTAGTTGCTCTGACCAACTGAGTTTCGATTTCTTACGCGAAAGACGTCTGTTATATTACGAGGCATGCTTTTCATTATCAAAACTGTTCGAAGTAATACGAACATGGCTTAAGAACAGAGACGTAACTGAATTACCACTCGATTGACCTTAAGGGCAAATCATCAAAAGGTAGCTATAAACGTAAGTTCAGCATGCGTTTCTGAGGAGTTCTATTCAGTATTCCTATCTGCCAATCATGCTTGTTCATAGGAGTAATATTTTACAAACCTAACCTTTCGATAGAGCACAATGGCAGAGAAAGGGAAGGAATTCTTGCCCTTGTGAATACCACAATAAAACTGTCGCGTCTCCTTGAAGTGATATTTCATCGAAAACAACTCGTTTTCCTTTATATATCCGAAGTTTTTGAGGGTTTCAAAATGAGGAAACGTTACTGACAAACAAGGACGCATTTAGGGGTGGGTCCAGGGGGTCCGGACCCCCCTCTGAAATCCCAACTTTCTGTAAATTTAGCCTAATTTTTGGAGTTATATTAATTTTATTATAATTTATCCTAATATTGAAGTCGGACCCCTCCCGAAATAAATTACTGCATACGTGTCTGCTGACAATTTGCAATATATTCGTTAAATAGTAAAGTAAAATAACTAAATTAGGAGCAAAAAGCTTCAACACGGGCTAACTTTTGTCCACTGCCAATATTGTTAGAAGGGATATTAATAGCAAAAACTGCTAGTCAATGCTGAACCTTGGAATGTCATCCCGAAAAACAAGCCTATTATTGAGAACTACATATGAAACATGTTATCAAAACTTATCCAGCTTTTATCTGGCATGAAATTATTATATACACTAAAATTCACTCTCCTAAAATGTGTATCTAAACATTGCTCTACGTATCTACGAAGCAATGAAAATTTTTTATCGAAATATGTGAGCAGGAAACTTTAACAGCCAGCCATTTTATTTAAATCGTAATAAACCCTGTAACCGTGCATTAACGTGAAGACAAATCTTGGTCCATTGGTAAAGTGTAGGGAGAATGAAAACTCAATGTTCGTAGACTCGAATCTATCCACTCATCACAACATTTTATTCTTATGGGTAACGATGAAATAAAAAAATGTATAACCGTTAAGACAAAACTTCAACCAAGTCTGAAGTAAACAATACTAAAATAGTAACACAATGACGTCAACCAAGAATTATTTTGTGTAGCGTTTGGACGAAATTACAGCTGTCAACAATTGCAGAAGTAAAATCAGGCTGATAGGTGTAATGCAGTCTAGACTTCTAAATGCATTTACTTCCTGAAAACTTCCGTCTCGTCATTGGTATGCCGTAAGTCATGGTAAAACCTTTCAATTGGAAGTGAAATGACACAAACTAAAACAGTTTTAAATCAATAAATGTCTATGTGTAAAAGTAGGTGTCTCTTGTCTGTAGTTCTGAGTTCCTTTTACTTTGAAGTGACAAATGAGAGAAGAAAGTATGGTGTTCGAAAAAAATCAAATTTGAGATTTCAACGAATTTACACGTATTAACGTATAGCTCCTAACACCGAAAAAGTTACTTTTCGATACATGTCCATCTGTTTGTCCATCCGTTTGCTACACGCACTCGCCTAGAGGCCATACCGTTCAACTTATCTGCACGAAATTTTAGTTTAAGATTTTCATAGTATTTCCTATAGTTTTTTTATTTCCCTCCTACTCCCAAAACAAGGGTAGTTTCCTGTACGATGAAAATAGAAAAAAAGATATTTTCTCATAACTGGCTCTAACGATCTTGTTTTCTTTCTTTTTTATATAAATCAATATTTAATTAGCAACCCTATTTTGTGGTATAAGGCATTTATCTGAGAAAAATCTACAAGGGGTAGTTTATACTAAGGGGTGAGTTTTTCTCAGTAATTTGCTCAGAATGGACTCAAGCGTTTTCGTTCATATTTTATAAATAAGTATTTCATTAATAAAACAATATGACATAACTCGTTTGACCTAAAAAAATGCGAGGGGTAGTTTATTTTTGGTGGAGTGTGTTGTCTAGGCGATTTTCTCAAAAACGACTCAAAAGAGTTTATTCATATTGTAAAAATAAATATTTCGTTAATAACCGAACAATATGGCAAAACTCGTTTGTCCTGAAAAAAATATGCGAGGTGTAGTTTACTCTCGGGGGTGTTTTTCCTCCACGGTTTTCTCAAAAATGAGTCAAGCAATTTTGTTCGTACTCAGAAATAAATATTTCATTAAAAACCTAATAAGATGGAATAACTCGCTTACCCTTAAAGAATCCTCAAGAGATAGTTTATTCGGGGAGTTATTTTTCCCTCACGATTTTCTCAAAAATTACGCGGGCAATTTTACTGATAATTTATAAATAAGTATTTCATTAATAACCCTATATTTTAGTATAAGTTATTTCTATGAAAAACAATTACAACGGATAGTTTATTTGGGGGTCAAGGTTTTTTCTCGACTATTTTCTCGAACGACAGGCGATTTTGTTCAAATTTTGCAAATAAATATTTCATTAATAACCAAAATATATCTTAACTCATTGTTCGAAACGATTTACAAGATGTAGGTTACTCCTGACGTGTTCTTTCTTAACGACTTTTTCAAAAATGACTAATTTGTTTTTTTTTTCATATTTCATAAACAATGATTTCATTAATTGGTATATTATATGTCTAATGAAAATGTGCTCAAAGTGTGAGTTAGTTTTGTAGTGTGGATTTTCTTCAATCGAAGTTTTTAATTCGATAATCTGACATTCGATGTATTTTAATAATACGATAATTTTATCCGCATTATCCAAATACACATTTCAGGAACAACTGCGGCCTAACACAGTTAAGACATTGAATTTAAAAAGTTTAGTGCGGTGGCCCTGTATCTGAATATTTTTTGGCGAACTCCCTAGCTTTTTTGTGGTAAACTCAGGCTTTTCTTTTTCGAGCGACAAAAGAGAGAAGAAAATATAGTGATTGTGAAAATAATATATCAAATTCACATTTCAACGGATTTACATGTTTCATGGCGTCTACATACCGAAAATGCGACTTTTCGACACCCGTCCTTTCGCTCAGTCCGTTCGGTACACTTTTCTACGCACTCGCCTAGAGACCATACCGTTCAACGTATCTACACCAAATTTTAAACTTAGGGTTTACATAGTATTCCTACATGAGATTTTCCAATTTTTTCCTACCACCTAAAATAAGTGTGGTTTACCAACCGCCGAAAATCTAAAAAAGCTATTTTCTCAAAAATGGTTTTAACAATTTTGTTTATTTTTCATTAATCAATATTTAATTAACAACCCTATATTGCAGTATCAGATATTTCTCTTAGAAAAATTTACGAGGGGTAATTTATTCTTGAAGGTGACTTTTTCTCGACGATTTTCTCAGAAAAGTCTCTGGCAAAGTTTGTACACACTTCATAAATAAATATTTAACCTTACAACATGGTATAAGTCAATTGACTTGAAAAATATATGAGTAGTAGTTTATTCTTGGAGTTGAATTTATTCCCAGTGAGTTTCTCAAACTCGACCAGTTGGCAACCCTGTATCTCGACAACGAAGCTAAATTCGAAAATTACAAGAGGACCATTTGTCTCCTTTTGATGTCACGAATCATCTCCCAAAGTTTGTGGACATCTTTCAGGTTCACCCTTAATGAAGCTTCTTTCCGAAAGGTTAACTATTAACTTTAGGCATTGTTTATTTTTTTTAAATCACAAATGCCGTTATTAATTTTAAGGCAGAGAGCTATTCTGAGAGAGTAGATCTTGAAAAATAATTTTAAAACTTAGACTTTTGTTTTCGAGACATTTTACAAGCTATCTCGTGTCCGAAACATTAGTCTCGTCTTATCTTGGATGACACAAAGCACGTCTCGTCTTTCTCGAGACATGTTTTATCTCGTGCACATTCGTTAACACTTGGAAAGGATTATCTTTCTACTCAAAGCATTGTTTTTATAATGATTGCATATTTATGATAATTGCTGTCAACATAAATTACAGTCCTTTCAGTTGAATTAATTTTTATTATTATTATTGAAATTAAAATTAAATGCAATATCTAGTTTAACGTTGCACGATTATGCACCTACGCTAAGGGAGAATGATGATGAATGAAATGGTGAAATGAAGAAAGTGGGAGGAAAATGGAAAATCCCAAGAAAACCCATACCCATGCACACGGTATTTCTCCACCTCAAATTTCACTTGGCGCGAAGTGGAATCGAACCACGGACCCCATGCACCAAACGTGAATGCTTTATTATTATTATTATTATTATTATTATTATTATTAGTATTATTATTATTATTATTATTATTATTAATAATAATAATAATAATAATAATAATAATAATAATTGAAGCGAGCTTAACGAGTTGAGTTGATTTTGAGTTTAACGTCCTGTTCAACAGCGAGGCTATATGAGACGTGAACCTACTGATTAACGTGGATTCCGAACCACATGAGTTCCCGCCGGGAATCCAATCCGCATTTCCCACGCCAAAGTCGCGTACGCTAACCGCTTAGCCTCGGAGGAGCTCCGAACTTAACGAGCTTAACGAGTTTCAACCGTCCGATTCAACCAACGTTTGGGTGCCTGCTCGTTCGTCTGCTCCATGACAACTTCTCATAAAAGACATTTCATTTTAATGAAACTAATAAGTGCCATCTTTTAGCTTTGCGAAGTAACTATTGCTTCGAATTTGAATCTGTAAAATATAAGAGGTTAAAGTAACCAAATGGTGCAAGTTTCCACTCATGTATACAAAACAATTTTGCAATATCAACTACGTGAATCTTGTCCTATAAAAAAAGCCGAAAACCCTACACCGAAGAGCCCTCCGAGATTTGATCATTGTCCACACGGACTGAAATTGTCGTTTGAAGCCAATACTTTAATATGAAGCCAATAATTTCTTTAAAATAGACGAAAAATTCGAAAGTTATAAGCATTTTCATGTTTTTGCCTTTTCCCATAAGGGAGCCGTAGCCTCTTATACTGAAGAGCCCCCCCTTCCCTCGAGATTTGATCAGTGTCCACTCGGACTGAAATTGTCATTTGGAACCAACACTTTAATAAAACTAGCTCTATGGCCTATGGAACCCGGAGGTTCAATGCCGCGTTCACAAAAGCTCTCCACTGACTTCTATCCTTAGCTAACTGCATCCAGTTTCTAGTTTGTATTCCAATCTCTGCGAGATACCAACACTTTAATACGAAGCAAAATATTTCTTTAAAATAGACGAAAAATTCGAAAGTTATAAACATGTTAATATTTTTGCCTTTTCTCATAAGGGGGCCGTATTAGCCTACACTAAAGAGCCCTACGAAATTTAATCATTGACCACTTGGACAGAAATTCTCATTTGAAACCAAAACTTTAATATGAAACCAAAAATTAAATTTTTACATCAATTTAAACTGACTGGGTTCCGGTTCACTCCGCTATTGTTTAGTTTAGTTAAGGGGTAATTTGTGACAGCTTCACATCATCAAAAGAATCCTTCACTTCCAAGCCCCCCCCCCAGAAGTTCGTGCTGGATCCGCCACTGGAATCAATATACACTTTTCCTATTCTTTTTGCCACCCTTGATTGCGTAGGGGCTCCTTCGTACAAATAAAGAAGTGGTAATATTACAATCAAGGGGCGCTATATATTAGGCATTTCTTTAGTTACCTACCCCTAACCTCACAGGGCCATCTTAGGTAGAATAAAAAATGTTACGTGATATTCCAATCATGAAAGGGGAGAGGATGCTGTAAATATATCTTATTCATTTTGTCTGCCCTGCTTATCAGAAATTACTTTCTGTCGGAAGGGTACTGAAATGAGAGGGGCAAAATAAAACGTCGTACCCCCTCCTACATGGTTGCTCAAACAATTACTAAAGAAAATATTTTAAACTAAGATGTTTAAGATTTAAACTAAGAAACTAAGATATCCTTACATTATGTAAGGATGGCAGATGGCATATTTAGGATAATAATAATAATAATAATAATAATAATAATAATAATAATAATTATTATTATTATTATTATTATTATTATTATATTTATTATTATTATTATTATTATTATTATTATTATTATTATTATTATTATTATTATTATTATTATTATTATTATTATTGAATGTTTTTGGAGCACCGAAATTTTGTGAGACGAACAATGGTATGTAGAAGTTTAAGAAGTTTAAGATGGGTGGTCAAAGGGGAGGAAAAACCAGGATTTTTCTCTGTCTGACTCTCTAACGTAAAGATAATGTGCTGAAGGTAAGAAGCATCATCATTCTACAATAGGTTGCTTTTACGTAGAATACCAATTACTTGAGTTTTCCTCCTTCGGGCTACTTACTTTATGCAGTAAATTCAAAACAATTTCAATTCAATACAAATACATTGTAAAACTTTTCCGTAATTAAACATCTAGGGAAAATTAAACATTTAATAGGGAAATCTGTTATCAAAATATCCAAACACGTAGATAGAAGACTATCTAGTGAGAAATATTGTGAAACTTTATAAAATCCTCCAAATTAGAATTAACATTTACTGGGAAACATTCGTTATGCGCCAGCGAGCATATAGTGAGCAGTGAGCACAGGGAAAATAATTACGAAACTGTTTGCAAACAAAATTAGGGACGCTAATGCAAGTGAGAGAAATTAATAATATTCACGGAGAAATTAAATATCGACTAAAAGCAGGGAATTCGTGTTACTATTCGGTTCAAAATCTCTTATCGGCGCGATTTCTGTCGAGGAATTTGAAGCTTAAAATATACAAAACGATATTCATGCCTGTTGTTCTGTATGGTTGCGAAATATGGTCACTTACTCTGAGGGAAGAACATAGACTGAAAGTATTTGAGAACAAGATCCTGAGACGAATATTCGATCCAAGAGGAACGGGAATGGAGAATGGCGGAAACTTCATAACGAGGAACTACATAATTTATATGGTTTACCCAACATTGTTAGGGTCGTCAAGTATAGGAGGCTTAGGTGGGCGGATCATGTAGCTAGAATGGAAGAAAGTAGAAACGCTTTCGAAGTCTTGACTGGAAGACCAATCGGAAAACGACCATTAGGAAGACCTAGGCGCAGATGGGAGGACAATATTAAAATGGACCTCGCAGAGATTGGAATACAAAGTAGAAACTGGATGCAGTTAGCTAAGGATAGAAGTCAGTAGAGAGCTTTTGTGAACGCGGCATTTAACCTCCGGGTTCCATAGGCCATATAGTTAATTAGTTAGTTAGTTAATGCAAGTGCGACAACGACACTTTTTTTTTATGGTATCGTCATAAGTTTTACACATATGTTACAGTTTGATTCTTTCCCACATAAAAAATTAATAAAATAACCATAGTTATAAAAATGACAACAGCACTTTCATGGGGATCGAACCCATTACCTTCGGCATACAGACTCGTTGCTTTAACTAACTGAGCTATTTGTTTTCTTATGTGAAATGAGCCTGATCCGGTAAAGACGATTTTTCATTACGATCGTGCTACCAATTCCTCCTTTTCCATAGATAATTTCCACTATTTGCTCTATCTTTGCGTTAATACTTGGCATATATTCATATATTTGGAGTTTGCAGATAATGCACGTAATAAGACATATTAGAAATACTTCGTTAAAATTTTCGTTTGTAGATCTAATCCACGTTTCTCTCAATGACATAGATGTCGCTGCTTCGTGTTGAACTGCAGGATTCCCTCGCGTTCTTGAAAATTTCCCACTTTAGCAGAGTTGGTAATTCTCGAGATTTCTATCGACTTAATGTTTTTTGCTTCTAATTTCTTTATTTTAAGCTAATATCTAACACAAATATTAAAAACGGGTTTGTTATTAACCTGTCCTGCTGGGGAAGCCTTCCGAAATTTCCAACACATCAAGAAAGCGGAGATATTTTCAATAAACTTCAAAATAAAGAGACGCGTCATTTATTTTGCTCATAGTAGTACAACGACCTAAAGTAAAAACATCTTGTTCCTGGGCTTCCGCAGGGTCCCAGGTGGGGCCCAACTCAAAGTTTTCAAGTGGCAAAGTGACGATGACATGTAAAATGATCTAAAACAACCGATAATAGTCTCCAATCCAAAGTTTTCGAAGTTGCTGAGATGAATTGTGGCACTGCCGATGGCATTTAACTCTTAAGTTCATCACCTACCAACGTGGGGTGA
This sequence comes from Thermobia domestica, assembly GCF_964235325.1. Taxonomy (NCBI): domain Eukaryota; kingdom Metazoa; phylum Arthropoda; class Insecta; order Zygentoma; family Lepismatidae; genus Thermobia; species Thermobia domestica. The sequence goes on from NC_137464.1 coordinate 162,123,401, forward strand.
CAAAGGTGAGGGGTGGGATGGGAGCGAGAGACATGAAAAAATAATCAAAAAGACAATATTAGTATCAAATCCATAGTTCTTGTGACTGAGATGAATTGTGACACTCCAGATGCCGTTCAAGTTCAAGTCATTATTGGCATGAGGGTGTCAAGGGGACAGGAGTTCAATACATAGTTTTTGATGTCGCTGAGATGAATAGTGACACTTCCGATGCCATTTAATCCAGGTTTGGCCCCTATCGGAGCTCCACGTTCAAGAGCTAAAAATAACATAAAAATAATGCGTATATTTATCGTAACTACCTACCTGGTTTATATCGAAGTAATCATCGAAGGAGATCTTAAAGTTATTTACAGGGCCAAAGTTATTTACAGGGCCTATCGAGCCTATTGATTCGCTATTGAGGTTCACTCTGCCAGATCTACAAAAGAAATACAAAGATATTTTAAGAGGTACAAAGACTACAAGCATATGACCTAAAGGAATTTTTATTAATTCACTTTCAATCTTATATATATAGCTCAATGTCAGCGCCGGGCTGTTGATAGTGTAAAATGAGCGACTTCACTTACAAAGCTGTCCCAAAAGTTCTGCAACATACAAGAGGAAATTGAAACACGAATATCAGAAACAAAGACAGGCCATCATGTTGGATGACCATTACTCATCTTTGGAACAACAGTTCAAGCTGATGGCGATATCAGATGGTAGGTTTAGAATTGAAAAACTTGCGACAGACAGCATGCATCTCATCATATGAATTGAATTGTCTACCACACAAGAAATGTATGAGAGAGCGCAACAAACTATAATCTGAAGGTGCAACATCTGGTCTATAGGCAGGATGAAGTAACAACTCAAACCCTTCAAGTTCAGCCGACCATACTTCGAGGCCGATGACTCTGAGCATTGTTAATTTGCAGCAAAAACCTCTTACTCCTCGTTAATGACTGATATTTCTCATTCAGAATGGCACACACTCGGCGTAATTGTTCAGAGTACAGTTCACCTGTTACAGCATGACCCTCTGGAACAAACTCAAAATGAATTATCTGGTCAATATTCCACCAAACACACAGCATTAGCTTTTCCCCAAATCTGTCCTGTTTCACATTGGCTAGGCTTCCTGTCCTTTTTTCACCCACTGTTTACGTGTGTCATATGTCAGGGTTTTTCGAAAATACCCACTTTTTATCTCCTGTCACAATTTTCCACCAGAAACGAACACCACATGGGTTATCTTTTAACAAAATCTGGCAAATTGCCACTCTGCGATGGGCCTGTCCCTCTGTTAGCTCAAGCGGACTTTGTCGGGGCTGTTTATTGATGTAATCCATGTCATGCAATTGACGGTTTACTGCCGATTTGGATGCCCCAACCACTCGTACTAACACATGTGTACTCGATTGTGGTTCAGTACTCACAACATTTTGCAGAGAGCCGTTAATGCCCATCAGAGGTAAACCCTTGCGGAGCTTGTCCGCGATGCTTAAATAACCTGAAGTAATTTTTTTGAACCAACGGGAAGCTGTCGATCGATCCAGTACTGCTTTGTCCTCTACACGACAAATTTTCTCCGCTGCAGCATTTGCAGTTAGTTCTTTTTTCCATAAAAATCGTAGCACAGCTCGCATTGTAATTTGGTCCTCACTCATGTTGCCCTTTTTGACTTTACGGGAACACTCGTTACACACGCACTATTTGCCTTCACTTGATCCCACGAACCTGTCCTCTATGCCTCCTAAAATAGGTCATCGTGATTGGGAAAGTTAGTCGCTTCCTTTTAAAAAAAAAACTGGAATCTTGTAATTATGATAATGTAGCCAAATATGAAATAAATTTTAAAACATGAATTTCGGAATTCTTGCTTCATATATATGCTTTAGGATTAAGTAATTCATATCGGACTTCCGAAGAGAAACATCAAAAGAATTTAATGACCGTGTCTATAGCGACAACTCCCAGTCACGACCCCTCTCCAGTTTTATTAGAAAGAGGAAAGAAAGAGTGAGAAAGAAGAGGAGAAGGTAGGAGAAAGGAGGAAAAGGAGCAAGGAAGGCGGAACTAGAGATAAATGATTACTGGATAATTATGGAAATATGAAAAATGAAATCTTTAGTTTTACGTTCCACGATTATGCCGGTTAGGCTAAAGAAGAATTATGGAAATATGATAAAGGAACTTGAATAGTTATTAAAACGTGATTCACATTCGAAGGTTATTACTTGAGGATCAATTCTGAAGTGACCCGGAAGAGACACATGTTCCCTCATACTACCCGGACTTGGATCCAGGCAACTGCACAAGTGGGAGTTGCCCTAACCCAGCCCAGGGGACGAGAAGTTTTAATTTAATTGTTTATCTATTATTTCGAAACGTTAAATAAGCTGTATCCAGTATTTGAATATTCATAATGGAGATCGAACACACATTTGAATCAGTCAAGAAAAAAATAAAGTAACGTATATATTCTTCACCAATAGAAGTCCGAGATTTCTGAAAAGACTGTCGTTATTCAAGCTCATCCTGTCATTTTAGCTTTTCTCCCAGAGCCGATTTAGACTACTTTGGAATTAGTTATCTTTCATGACCTCCGTCATACACTAATACATATATAATGTCATTACAAAATTATTATGAACACTATCATAGAAAATCAATATTAAATGCTACCGCTTAAAACTAAATTTATCATTCATTCACACACACACACATACATACATACTTGACAGAGTATCGACAAACCATCTATCTACGATTTGGTGAACATTTATTACATCTATTAAGAAATTAAACACAGAATTTATAAACATACATATAAATATGCCAATCCACACACGAGATTGAACAATAGTAATGCAAGGATATATATATTAACAGATAGATTAAAAGGAAAGAAAAATATGTTACATATAGAAAGAAAAATATATAAACACTACGAGTCCTCTCTCGTAGCTCTATACGAGCTATAATATCATATATATTATCGCAGCACCCTTTCTGGTGTCCATGCATTTCACTTTATTCCATTTCTTATACACACATAAGATTACGTTTACTAATAGTCATTAACACATATTCTGTTCGTCGAAGTATCTATCCAATACATTTCTCCCATTTCTGGGGTTAAAATATCAAAGTCTTGTCACTCATATCACGTTGACTAATGTTGCTTATTCTGTCGTTCACCTACTATCCCATTCATCTTCTTTCTTTCTTCAGTTTCTTTCAGTTAATATCACCTTCTACTACCAGGCGCACACAGTTAACGTTAGATTCACACAATGTATATGTAGGAACGAGAATTTTCCAAGTTCAGAAGGAACTTTCGTTTGTATTGAGAACACGACTACTGAGGTGGAAACACTGATCAAGTTTGAGAATCCGTATGGGAGGGAAGGAAATCGAAACGTAGTTTTACGGAAGGATTTTAGTTTACTAACCTGAAGGTAGATTTAAGGATACAATAGGGTTACGATTACTTGCCTTAATCCCATGCTACATACAGTTAATGTCATTATATATGTTACTTAATAATATTACAAAGATTGAAGAGAGTACCTATAACATGCGGCGGTATTTTCTAACATTCACATTTTACATTTATCGGATATCTCGGAACTGTAGCAACCAAGGACCGTTCGGGGTAGGTACCAAGACCCTTTACACATATTTATTCAATTCTCCATTATACATCTTATTTCAATATCATACTTATATTCCACACATATTTATATTTTAATATTCATTAACCATTTAAACTTTCAAATCAATAACCCCTACACATTAAATTTTATAGGTTGCACTTTACCTAATCACCTAATATTTCACCTAAGAGATAATCAAAATATATCGCACATTTACAAATAACTAATTGACCGCACATAATGATAAAATTAATATTCTCAAGTATTTTATTTAAACTGGTAGATATTTAATTTGCATGGCAAGCACGTAAACACAGAATATGTATAAATATATGGTTCTAAAAGGTTAACACTACTTTTGGGCACAAAACAACTACAACAACATTTACGTTTATGGCTACCAATGGAAACAAACGTAGAAATGACTGATAATTCGAAGGGGAATTCCGAACGAATAATGAAAAAAGGCAAAATTTTATCGTATACTGAACCATCGCTCGCTATTTCAGGGGTCGAAATATGGAAAACGTTTCCTCAATATTCCACATCAACGAATACCTCCACGAATCGTGTCTCGCGATATCTCGGTTGGTAAATCAAGTTCAAATGATCTATGTTGAATGGTTGATATACGTCAAGTTCAAAACGGGGGTGGAGAAGGTTAAAAATAACAAATCTTGAAGAAGAGAATAGAGGAATAGATAGAGAAGAAAAAGAAAAAGCAAAAGCGGTGCCAAAGGAATAAGCTAGGACACTAAAACTACAGGGATAAGTGGTAGAATTTAGACATACAACAATAAACAGCCAAATATGCTTTTCTATGCCTAAAACGTGCTCTACTATATATGTAGCCTAAGATAAATATCTTGAAGCCCACAAGCTAGTCCGTGTCCTGAGCGAGATTTCCAAAAAGACAGTGGCTTTATGGAAATCTCACTTCGCGCTGTGTCCGGCTGAGACTGTGGAGACTCCGGTACTACCGGAATGATTGCGTGGAATCTTAATTTAGAATTTCTAAATAAAAAAAATATCCGACCCCTCAGAAACTGATAACAGTTCCCAGTAAAGTATAGAAACTAGAGTAAAGTCGATAATTTAGAGACGATTCTAACAGGGACTTGCCAGAATTAAAAAATAAATTAAATTACTTTTGTACTAGTAAGTTGTCAGCGAAATCTTATTATTAGCTCCCAAATCGCAAGGGTGCCAACCTTGAGGAGTCAACTAATTTCAAAACACTATATCTACTAGAAATAGAAGAAATGAAAATTCATGGACATGGGGGATTTTGGACGTCCTGGTACGGTATAACGAAATTCTACTGTACTAGATTTTCTATATTATTCAATCCTATCCATTCCGTTACCTCCGCAAACAGCAATGAACTTAGCCTAATCAGGTGACGTGGATAAGAGATCAGAGATGCAGAGTAGTATCGCAAATGTAAGCTGAACGCGTATATTTGAACTGTACCAATTCTGCAAACAGCTATTCTGTTTTGTGATTGACTGGAAAATGTCCGGAATTATTTGCTTTATGGCTACCATTTGTGTCGTCAGGCTGGATGATTAGTTAGTATGTACGTTTTACTATTAAATGTCAAACCACGAAGTGAAAATGGAACCCGTCATTTATACACGACACACTATCCTCACACAAAATTCGAACGTAATAATTAATGTACTAATGTATTTATCATTATTTAAATAAATTCAATAGTTTGTAACAAAATTTCCACTGGACAAATATATTCACGGGTGTCCTATAATTTGTTCATACTCACTACCATATACACATATATATTATTAATATTACCATTACTCACTTATATATCTTTATTCATTTTTATAATGTCGATTTATTTTGACACACTATAGTCTACCATTACGCCCAAGACTGTTCAAAGCAGTCTTATTATATGTTAAAGTCAACAAAATTATTATAGTACATTAATTAATACGCGAGATCTTGTATGAACTGATATTAGATTCTACCAAAGCAAACTAGTATATTTCACTCTAGGGCTTCGAATTATTTTATATGCAATGAAAGATCAATGTCATTAACCCGTAATAGGGCGCATGGTGTACAAAGCTCCGCAGCAAATGCTTTTAGTATTGTATGAAACACAATGCGGCACCCCCGCCGCTCACCCCCCACCCTATCTATCCCCCACTACCCCTCTACCTGACCCTTAGACAGAGAACCAGTTTGACACTCAGCTCTGGCTAGGTTAGGCGATTTAGGAAGCAGTGTTGTCTTTTGTACGCCGCGCGCCCTATTGTGTGAGTTTTTGTGCGGACACTTGTACGCCGCGCGCCCTACACCGGCATTGTTTTTACAAACTTTTTACGTACTTGTTTTAGTGAAATCGTCTTGTTTTGCGTTTCATGTCGTCGTGTGTTGTGTGTTTGTAATGTATTATAATTTGAATCTTTAAATAGACCTATTACTTTGTAGAATTTTGTGGTAAAGTTATTTTGGCTACAATGGAAAATGAAGAAAGAAATCGTTTGCTTTCTTTACTTGATAGGGTTAAAAAATAAATCGAAGAAGAAGAAAGAAATGGTTAACCTGGTATAGAGACTTGCGTAGACATTTGTTTGAATATAACGAAGATGATAGTAGAAGTAATGAACCTGAGCAAGAAGATGTTATCGAAGAGGAAGGATCTGATCAGTCCGAAGATGAATTGGAATACAGTGATCACGATAAGGAGTCAGAAATGTCTGCTAATGAAGAAACAGCAATAGAAAATGATAGTGATGGAACAGTAAACCGGAATGTATTAATTGGAAAGGACAAGGAAACTGAATGGAATGCTCACATGAATGATGCTAATTTACGTGGAAGAGTGCGAAGACAAAATATTATTCGAGCGGAAAGAATAGGAGTGCGTCTTCCTACACCAAAAGGTGAAGCTTTGGCAACGAAAACCCCATACGAAACTGACTCCCTGACTCGCTCATTGACGAAATTGTTGAGTACACCAATGTTTGGATACGGACAAATAGAGCAAATTATGCTGTTGAAAGGGACGCTAAAGAGACTGGCCGATTAGAAATCCATGCTGTTATGAGTTTGTTATTTCTTGCCGGTGTGCTGCGGTCTTCGAATACACGTATGGAATATCTATGGGCAAACGATGCACTAGGAATTGAGTACTTTCGTTCCACAATGTCAGTCAAACGTTCCATTTTATATTCATTTCTTGTTATAAAGTCGTTTTCGCAAATGTTAGTTTTTTTTTTTTACCTGTAACTGCTTAAAATGATAAGTTTAAATAAATTTTGTTTAAAAAATTGTCAAATTTCAAGTTTTTTTAACATATAAATTGTTAAAAAACAACTTAGGACTGAAAAATTACAGTAAATATGTCTTTAGAGACCAAATGAGTGTATGTGGTACTTTGTACGCCACGCGCCCTATTACGTAACTTTTTCTTATGCGCCCTATTAAGGGTTAATTATCCTCTTAACTACATGCAATCATATTTTCTGAGAGTGTCAACAATGCTATCGTTCAGCGAACGTAAGGAACAGAGAATTTCGAAACTTCATCCTGACAACAGAAAATGCCATATAGACAAACTTCAAATTAAGGAAAAAGGCAAAGCTTTCTGTTATTAATAATTTGATTACTGGATTATATAAATGACTGTGCTTGTCAGGAAAGTTAATTTACAATGTAAATCATATAAATAGCTAATCATATGGGCCAGAACTAATATTTACTCATCATTAATCGCAAAAGAAGGGTAATTTTCGTGTTGACCAGTTTACAGTTTACTAAGTATCAGAGCAACAAAAACCTAGCGGCGAATAATTCACAACTCGGCACGAGATGGCGTTAGTAGTATGAAAACGAGCTTTGCACTAGTAAATGAAATTTGTACTTTGTCATCGATAACTATAAGTAATCTACTATGCAATTACGGTACAGTGTTACTATGAATCTGCGGTGTGAATTGATTTATCCGTTTAAACTGACCACAAGAGACGACTAATTAAACGATACACTGTCCATAAATCGATTAGGTTTACATGCACACACCTACATGCTACAGCCCACATAAACTAAGAAACCAAATATATATATATATATATATATATATATATATATATATATATATATCACTACACATGTTGAATCATCTTATCGCATAGCTCAACTATACATAAATCAAACAAATTACTAAATTTCACCCTCTCTATGAACTATGAAAAGGAGAAGGATTAATTAGAGCCCAATGGCCCTACAACTAATCAAATCATGGTTTCCAATTACTATTAATGAAAAAGAGAGATAGGTCCCTTTCCTGATGGGAAAAGAACCCTTACCAAAAATCGTTCTACCCATTTCCGTTGGAGCTGTGGTCAATTTAGGAGCAAATGAGAGTTCCTGTGCTAACTTACACTGACATTATGAAATTTAATTTAACTATAAATAAACCTACACCTACCGCCATGTTAATAACAATTTTAAAAAATCACATTAACTATAGAAGCTATGTTATTACAGGCCTTCGTACCCTAAATATATTTGGAAGGGTTAACGGGATATCCTAAATGTTTTAAATCACTTAATCTTAATCTGGGGAGCTCTCGACACCAAAAAGACCATACACTATTGTTCTACTCCTATCCACAGCCACTTATAGATGCAAACATGGCGTCCTTGACTTGAGGTTCCATATCTTAATTTTCTTGAGTATTTTAAAATGAAATTTTAGTAAGTTAAGACTCTCAAATGCTTCCTCACTGTTTATTTCGTAACTTAAACTACTTTTGCCTTGATAATACGGCTTTCTTTGACTAAAATTCCAATTTTCTGAGAACGGAAACTGATGTGGTCTAGCTTCAATCGTGTCCCAAGCAGAGAATGACAAGAATCGCACCTTAATACTAGCGTTGGAAATAGTTCCAATCAGAACAAAGGATTTTGGCGGCGGAAAATATAAAGCGAATAGAAAATAGTATAAACTGGATGAACCGAATTTTGGAAGGATATGGGCATCTCAGAGGGACAAAGGGGGTCTAAATTATTCTGTCAAATATTAGATTGGAGGATAATTTCAAACAATTTCTGTCCAATAGCGGACCTATGTTTTCGTATAACATTAAAGTGTATAATTTCAATACTCATCCATTTGAAATGTTCATATACAGGGTTTACATTAAAATAATGCATAAATAAAGATATTATTCTCCAAAATATAATTCCTACTGGGTTATTCAAAGCTTCCATAATAATTTTGGTTTGGATAAGAAACAAATGAATATACTACGTGGACCGATGAATATATATTGAAAAATCTACAGTATACATTACGTTCAAAAAATATTGGGCCACTCCAAACAAAAATTTAATTACCCTGAGTGTAATGATACATTACACAGAACAGTTTTCATTTGTAGCACCACCTATCCTCCCAAAATTTTACCTCATGCAGGTCAGTATGCTGATGGTGCAGGACTTCTAGCATAGTCTGATATTTCCAAAGAAGGCAAATTATTGGCGATCAGTTATGTTATATGAACGTGGCGAAGGTGATAAGTGTGTTGTGTATGTAGCGAGAGACAATGACCAAGGTGATACGGCCTACATAACTCACCCGTAAAACCACATGATACGGATCTAAGTGACAGGACCGCTGAGGTTTAAACGAGTTGTCATTCAAAACCTTCATGGATTGCGGTGCAAGTGACGGAACAAGTTAAACAGCAACTCCCACAGTCCGTGTCGACAACCTCAGTCCGTTGCTAGTTACATGGAATGAATATAGTATAGGATTGGGTTGAACAGGCAAAACCGCGTATATGGGACCATAACGCTTTAATTCGATGGCAATGCAAATTGGACCACTGATGACTTGAAACGTATGTGATATGATCGGCTGAATCATTGTTAACATTATTTCAAACCTCGAGTCGTTTTTACATGTGGCGGACACCCAAAGAAGCTTGTGATCCGCAGTGTTTCAGTCTGAACTATGAAACTGTGCAATGTTTTGGGCTGTAATATCCTATTTTTGAGTGTATCCTGTACTGATGCTGATCGTCACTTTGCTGCCGTAATTATATGTCGCCACTTAAGGTGTGATCCCCATTTTATGATCCAGATGTTTTTTTGGGGCAGTGATACCATAATTCAGGATGATAATGCACCAATTTACACAGCTGGAGCTGCTGCAACGTGATTTCACGAACATCGGGATGAAGTTGAATACCTCTCTGGCTCGGTATACCTTTGAGCCACAACAAAATTGAATATCTGTGGTTCACTTTGGAGACATAAATCCGCCACAAATCTCCCTCTCTCACACACACAAGGAACTGGATGAAGCACTGCACGCGGAATGGAGTAATATTCCACTTGCTATCATTTACAATGTCTATTAATAAATTTCATGTCGCATCAAAGCTGTTCTGAGGACGAAAGGTAGTATATATATATATACAGGGGCGGATCCAGGATATGATCAAGGGAGGTGCTAAATCAAATTTTGCCGTTTTATCCAGTGTAAAGCAGGATTGAAGCCCATTTTATCCAGTGTATATCTTAGCGTCAAGGGGGGCTATAGCCCCTATATCCCCCCTTGGATCCGCCACTATATATATATATATATACTACCACAATTCCACTAATTATATTGGAAGATAAATAATGGAAATATGTTAAAGTAAAAGTAATAATCATATGCATTACAGAGTACTCGTCATCATCATCGTATGTATTATGTCGTTATTGGGAGGTCACTTGCTTCAACTAAGAAGCTTCCATGTTCCACTGTCTTCTGCTAACCTCTGTGTCTTCACGTACGATTTCTCTATTTTAATATCGTCTATTAATGTAAAGTACTAGTTGCAAGGTTTCTTAGCCATATAACTTAGATATAAAGTTTTTCTTTTAGAAGCGAAGGAAGGACATTGGCTCCTGCTCATGATAAAACTACTTTTAATTTAGCTATTATGAGAATTTGCTTACCTTACAAAGAATTCAGCTAAAGAAGAAGGAAAGATACAAGAAAACAAGTGAAACAAAACCGATCAAATTATATTTATCGCGTTATAAAATTTATACTACATTATAAACGACTAAATGAGGCGTTTTATTATCTATACTAATATCATAAAGCTCTAACAGCCTGAAGTCTAAAGCTTGCTAAATAAAATATTTATAATATGACGTTTAGATATAGTAGTACTATATAGTTATGTTCATTACAGTGTACGCTATTTCTATATCACGGTTTTAAAGTTCGCATTCCAATAGTCTACTCAAATGTACTAAACTAGACTGATGTATTATGGTTAAGCGGAAAACTGAGTATCGTGCAGGAAAATACGATGAAAAATTCCAGCTTACAAGGTGAAGATTTTTTTTCAAGCATGTTTTAATGTTTTTGTGTGGAATAGTAGACAAACTTCGGAATACGGTAGTAGAAAATTTATATGTTGCTTTTAAAAACTTCGACCTGTACTCATTTTGTGATCTAATGGCTAATGATCTCGTTTCTCGAGTACGAAGTCCAGAATCCAATCCTTTTTTGTGGTGAAAATCTAAATACGTAGATGTTGATAACCAATTTAAACTAATACGTTAACATCAACGCAGAAATGATACGTCGAACACCAATATTGAGGTTTTAAACTCTAAATATGAATTTTTAGTATGTAACAACATTTTGTGCATTTCTAAACCAAATTATATACTCTAGAGTCACAACGCACTAAGGATTTTGGTCGATTGAATTTATTTAATTGGATGTTTGTCAGTACCTGACTTTTTTCGCTATTATTGCCTTGCTTTGTAGACCGGAATCGGCTACTTTTAATACAAGTTGCTCATTAAAATCAGTCACCATGCTAGATCAAAAATTAAAATTTTGTACTTCTGTCTGACATGAATTCGGATCTCGCGTACTAGCACGCTGCATTACTGAATTATCTTATATAATATACATTTTGAGCTCCTTCGTAGCTAAGCGGATAGGGTACACGCCTTTAGCATGGTTGGATTTCCGGCGGGAGCTCATGTGGTTCGGATTCCACGTTAATCAATAGGTACCGTCTCATATAGTATCGTTACTGAGAGAGACGTTAAACTCAAAATCAACTCAACATACATTTTTTTTAAAACCCTGCTATCTAATCAGAAGGAATAGTAATAGAAAAATCTTAGGTTTCGTGAGTGCTATATTAATCGTTAGTAGAGCGGCACGGTGGCTTAGTGGCTCTGGTGTGTGAGGTCTCTGGTTCGATTCCAGGCCAAGTAAATTTGTGATGGACAGCATCGTGTCAATGGGTTTTCTCGGGTTTGTCCAGTTTCCTCCCACTTTCTCATTCCATAAATTCTTCCATCGTCATTCACCTGCCTTAATCATCGTTTCTTTAGCCTCACAGGCATAATCGTGAGACGTTAAACTGAAATATTTATTCTATTTTCACTAATCGAATATGTAGCTTTTAACAAGAGGAACTTGGAATCATCAATTTTATCTCTCTTTATTTACGAGTTAGAAACTGTTTCCAATTATCGTGTTATTTCGTATTAACATAACAAATGTATATACAGTCATGTTGGAAGATTCCCAGCCACATTTATATCTCTTCAAAAAATAAAGAAAAAAGAAAAAGAAGAAGAAAAGAAAACCATTTCTTCGTAATCAATCAATAGATTTTATAAAGCTGGACGAAACGGTATGCGCGATTATAAATCCTCATGCGTATTTTTCGAGAAAGTCGACCAAAAGGAATTGTTATGACGTTAATAAAGTATGCTATTCGTAGCTAGCATAAATAAACTCATAAACATTCCATCTATTAAGATAAAAACCGATACTAAATATGTCGTCATCAAGCCTTTCATCATGACAATAGAATGATGGCGGTATACATGATGATTAGTGAGATATAGTAACCTACAACCATAATTAAATCTTAAACATTAGTTTTAAATATATTTCGATTAATATTTTCAGAGTTGTACGTTTTTCTCCTTTTTTGCAAATATGAAGAAAATATATTTTTTAAATTCACTTCCTCTTGTGAGTAAGTATACGGGATATTTTTAAAGAAAGATGAGCGCCATGATATTTGAACAAGACTATACGATAAATACAGTATTTTAAGAAATATATATATATATATATATATATATATATATATATATATATATATATATATATATATATATATATATATATGTTGTTTTAAAACTTACAGTGAGAATCCCTCTATCAAACTCCAATATTGCAAATCCACAAGTATTGTAAAGAGAACTATGCTGTACATTTCCCAATACAATCTACTTGTCTTAATATCAAGAAGAGTCCACATATGAGAGATAATGAAATATTAAAAAAATGACTATGAATCAAACATTATTCATAATTTTTTCCGTGTCTTAATCACTCTTTCTTTGAAAATGCATTTTGTGCTCTTATGATTAACATTATGAAAGGATGCGTGCGCGCACACATAACTTAGATTACAAAATCAGGAAACATGAATTAGATCTATATACAGTTTTATTTTCGAAACTTTTTTCATACAGAATCAGTGTAGCTTATTACATTGTGTGTCGCAGAAGTTAATTAAAAGTTGCAAAGGACTAATTTTTTTACTTTTGGAATAAGCTATTGTGTATGGTATTGTTTCAACCTATCTCTTCGGAAGTCTTCAATAATAAAATTGTTTTCGTCAAAGGAAAGAGCGTATATGACAATGGTATCATTTTTAGTGTGCCATAAAACTTGCTTTTATAAGCATGTTATGTACATCAAGTTTGTGATTCCAATGTTTTCCGTATACCTAGACATTTATGCGTTTATCTAGCCAGACACATGATCTTCTGTTGTCTTACAAGCGGAAGCATACGTACAGAAATTGTAATAAAAGTTTCATCCGTTAACTTGTACAAAACAGTAATGGAAAAATTATTTAATTATATATTTACTTTTCTTGTTAATAAAAATATGTATCAACGTGGGACTATTTCACAATGTAAATGAAAGGATGTGGATAATTCAAAACAACTTTTAAAAAATCGAATCTCGTTTCAATACATCTTTGTTGTTTTCAAAATACTACCATATGTAAGTATAAATAGTTAAAATTCCGTATAAAATATATCGGAGAAAATGAATCTTTTCCTCAACTGTACTTAGATAATTTTAGTATTTGGCTTAAAAATTTTACAAAATTATTATCATATAATGAAAAGAAATATCTCCGAAAATGACTCACAAACCAGTAGTTAGATGCTATTGACCTGATCAAAATAATAGGCGAATACAAATTGTCACGAGTAGTTTTTGAGGAGTATATATATATATATATATATATATATATATATATATATATATATATATATATATATATATATGAGTATGCACATGCAGGGTGATTGTGCACCGTTGGCGGAAACTTCGGAGATGAATCTACAGATAAAATCAAGAAAAAATGCCACATGAACATTGGGTAAATGCGGCTTCGTTTGGACGCTAGAAGCATCTGAAATGCCATGCCACCTTCTGAGGCGGCATTTTGTAATGTCGCGAGAAGGGACAGAAAAGAGGAATGTTGGGTCAAAACATATCAAAGAAAACCCCATTCGAAGAATACAATTATGCACAAGTAATCAGGGAACATTGGCGGCGCAACGGTGGCTACAAAGAAAGTGAATAAACACCAGAGAAAAGTAAACGAATTACACTGAGAAACTGTAAGAAGTGATGCTACATGTAACATCCAGCAACAAACGGAAATGAACAAAGACAATTGGCTGCGTTGAAGCTCCAGAGATTCTTTGGAAGCCGTCATGTAGTAGTATCTTGGTAACACAGAAAAGTAGCAATTTCGGTTCAAAGGAAATCCCATCCGAAGAAGATAATTATACACAATTGATGACATAACAGTGGCGGTGCAAGGATAAACCACAAAGAAAGCTGGAACTCTACATGTGGAATGCGTATGCAATTGGACTATCCCTTTGAAAAACTCCTGGTGCATAGGTAGCGAAATGTACGACTGCAAAAGAATAAGAATAATAATTAAAAAAAGATAAGAAGCGTAAACAGCGAAGAGTGGGGAGCACGGTAATTCCCTCACTGTTTGTAACAAACCTTCTAATTTCTGTTTTTACTTCGACATATTACGTTTTGCGCCCCGGATTACTATACGTGAAATCACCTTCACTGAAGATTACCTGGAGAAGGGGTTAGAAGGGTAGATAATATTATACGTATCCCAATCAGTAGTGTTAAATGAAAGTGAAGTGAATTGTCGTACACATCTCGCTTTCCGACTTGCATTTTTTAAAGCATTCATATGTATTCAATCAAACGCAGATCGCGGAAGCGAAACTAGGACTATGGGAAAATACAGTTAAGAGTCAGAAATAATTTTGATCTGGCAATTATGAATAAAAGGAAAACTCGAGGCGCGGATCTCCCTCCCACGTGCACTCTGTCCCCACTTCGACAGACATGATTGGACGCAATGTTTATTATGAACGCAATGTTTGACAAAATTACGTTTGTTATTACATGAACAGAGGGCTTACACCAACAGTAGGTGGAACAAGGGGGCGTGACGAGCGTTGGGTTGTAGAGCTTCTACAGGCAGTAGTGGAAGCGTTATCATGGAAATAGCACTCGCATTGATGGTGCAGAGTACAACGGTCAGTGGATTCGTAGTGAATAGGACAATCAAGATAACATCGCAAGCGTTCCTGTGATAAACTGCTCTGATACAGTAATTTCGGGACCGGCTTTTAAGGTGCAAAAATGTAGTAGGAAAAAGGGAATAAAAGAGGCTGAAAAATCGTTCAAAAGGTGCTAATAGGACCTTTATTAAGTGCTATAGTATACAGTTACATGAACAATCTTTATTCATTAGGGCTGAAACAGCAAATATTGTTAAAATCTTGGCTTTAAACATTTGACAGATTGCAAAATTGTTTTATTTAATCTCAAACTTGAACAACATTCGACATTCTTGTAACAAAATTGTGGTTAAAACAAACTAGGTATTTAAAATAAAAGCATTAATTTAGCAATATTGTGGCTTGAGAAACCCTTACTTACTACTGAGTTTTCAGCAACTGGTTTTTCGAATGTTAGTTTATGTCGCTTGGAGCTCAAAAGCTCCTTGCACGGTACGTGAAGAAACTTCGCTCGACATCAACGGAAACCAGTGGTACACATCTTGTAAGCACATGGACAGGAAGTTCAGTTGACGTTGCAAAGGTTTCTATGTCCGGATAGTTTCGCAAATTCAGTTCAAATTTATCCCTAGGAAATTCGTCAAGATTGCGTCTAAATTTATGGAATGTTACGTGTGAACCAGATTGAAAATAAAACATATTGTTTTGTCAAAATTTTTAAGAAAAGAGAGAGAAAAGGGATAATAAAGATGCTGAAGGGTAAAAGAAGTAAGAAAAAGGGAAATTTTATGAATCTAGCGAAAAAGGTACAACATCCATTAAAAAGTTGCAACAAAGTGCGTTCATTTCAGTTCGTTTTATGCCCGGAAATAGATATTATAAACTTTGGTTGTTATAACAACCACATTTTTAGAAAAGGAGCTGAATCTTAAAATCCGCTCTCTAGTAATTACGAAGTTTATTTTGTAGCTCCCCTGCGCCACCACTGTTGTATCATCACTCGTGCATAATTGTCTTCTTTGGATGGAGTTTCCTTTTATATCTTTTGTACCGATATTCCTACTTTTCTGCGTTACCAAGATATTACTACATGCCGCCTCCCATAGGATCTACCTATATAGGACTTCAACGCAGCCATTTTTGCCTTTGTTCATTCTCGTTTGTTGTTGAATGTTACATGTAGCATCACTTCCAACAGTTTCTCAGTGTAATTTGTTTACTTTCCTGCGGTGTATATTCACTTTCTTTGCGGCTCACCCTTGCGCCGCCAGTGTTCCCTGATCACTTGTGCATAATTGTATTCTTTGGATGGGGATTCCTTAGATATCTTTTGACCCAACATTCCTCTTTCTCTCCGTTCTGGCGATATTGCAAAAGGAAGGTAGCCTGTAGCCTCCAAACGAAGCCGCATTCACCCAATCTTCATATGACATTCTTTATTTTTTTTTTACCTGTAGATTTATCTCCCGAAGCTTCCGTCAACCCGTCAACGATGCGCAAATCTCCCTATATATATCCAAAAGTGTATCCTTCATCAATTTTCAATAGGTGTACAGGGTATTCCCTGCCGGATGTAATTCTCACAAGGGACTTATTATTATTATTATTATTATTATTATTATTATTATTATTATTATTATTATTATTATTATTATTATTATTATTGACAACTCGATTTCTGAAAATACTTGCTATCATCGGATGCAGCGCGCAAAGAAACCTAAGAAAAACAAGTTTTTAGTATCAGACCGTAAACAGGGCTGGAGATAAAGGGGTCCTAAGTTCGAATAGAGGACGCGGAAAGTGCATATAAAAATCATGTAATTTTGAAATGAGTGAGGGAATTGAGATCAAAGGTGTGAGGTGCGAGTATCGAGTGTAAAGCTCTTCGGAATAGGTATACTGCGCATCATGTCGGCCATCCTAAAAGTCGCCGTATTGGAGTTATCGAAAATAAAGAAACGGGAAGGAAATCATATGACATCAATTTAGGCTAGCCTGTTCCCAGAAATTCAAATAGAAGTTAGTTTTTACCAACCCTTATGTGTTGAGTTTTTACGGATGCTGGAAATTTTGAAAAGGCGCAATTAATTGTAGTGTTTTCTACCATTTTAGTCGATTCAACGTGAACCAGAAACACGATCAAAATTGGGCTGTGAGTGTGGGCACAGTGTTAGAGTTACTTCCGTGGATGAGGGAGTATTATGTTGTTAATCAAGCTTTAAAGGTACATACAATCCTATCAATATATTAGCACCTTAAGGATCCTCGAAACAGCTATGTGAGAAAGTTACTCATGAGGCGGAAACTACAGATGCTTAAATTCCAAGGGTAATCAGTGTTGATAGGGAATAGCGTTTTGAACCTGCAACCTAATTTTGAGTAGTTCCACCGGAAAATGTTGGAGTAGTATCTTACGAAACATGACTCCCGTCCCATGCAGAGTCCTTGTGTATTTATGACCCATTCCAGCTAAAATCACTGGTTCTAACACTCCTTAGTGCTCTTCTATGCATACACCGACGATTGTGGTCACCTCTGGTATCTGTTATTTTTAGAAACAGTGTCCATTTACAACCATGTGCAGGATTACAATTAACGGAGCAATCTGTTCAAAATTTCCACCATCCGTAACTACTCAACACATAAGGGTTGGTAAACACTAACTTCATATTTGAATATCTGGGAACAAGCTAGAATAAATTGATATGCCACATGATTTCCTTCCCGTTTCTTCATTTTCGATAACTCCAATATGGCGACTTTTAAGATGGCCGATATGATGCGCAATATACCTATTCCGAATAGCTTCACATTCGACACTGACAACCAGATTTGATCTCAATTCCTCCAATTGTTTCAAAATTACATGATGTTTATATGCAATTTTTACGTCCTGTATTCGAACTTAGGACCCCTTTATCTCCAGCCCTGTTTACGGTCTGCCGCTAAAAGCTTGTTTTTCTCGGTTTCTTTGGGTGCTTCATCTGATGATAGCAAGCATTTTCAGAAATCGACTTGTGAAAAAAAGAATGGCCCTTATCAGATATGCTCTCAATAGAATTTTGAGATATACCCTGATTTCATGGAGGGTCCAAAATAGGCAGGAGGTAAGCTTTGGCAACAATGGACATCCAATGCTTCGGAGGGAAGGCGGAAGTGTTAGGAACAGGCAGCTCTACGTTTGTTTCTTATTTTGTGTGTGTGTGTGTGTGTGTGTTAGGAATAACATGTGATGCGATGTATTTTGTCATGGTATATTTCACGTTTTCTGCACTTATAAGAGTGAATGAAAACATTGCAGCATGCGTTCTCCCGAGTACAAGAGACCGTGCTGCTGACGATCCATAACACTTCTGACATTGCGCCAAATGATCCCATGTTCACTGCTATCAAAGCTTATCGTTTGCCTACTTTGGACCAATCATAAAATCAGAGCATATCTCAAAATTCAGTTGATGGTATGTCTGGGAATTTCATCCTGCAGGGAATACTTTGTACACCAATTGAACATTAATGAAATATGCATTTTGGAATTGCGTATGCGTGACTTCCTTTACGTTGATAAGGACCACCATCTACAGTCTCTCGAATTCGAAATAGGGGTTCTTGAAATTTGGCTTTTTCGTGATTTTGGACAGTCCTAGCTCTGGAACTATGCACTTTTCCCCACAGGTTCATATGAACTTTTTCTCTTATTTTGATGTAAGAAATCATCTTTTACAGTTTGTCGGTATAGTTCATTAACACTAGAAAACGTGAGCAAGAGCTGTTTAGAACATGGGGTGAAAATAAAACCCAGTATTATTAGTGATGATATGAAGTGTGAACGTGAAATAAAAGCAAGGATATGAATGATGAGAGAAGCCTTTAGGAGAAAGAAAACGCTATTTTGTGGGACCTTGAATAGAGAGTTGAGAAAAGGAATTATAAAATGCCTCGTGTGGAGTGTTGTACTGTATGGATCAGAAATATAGACATTACGCAAAACGATGAAAAACGACTGGAAGCTCTCGAAATGTGGGTGTGGAGAAGAATGAAAGGAATTAGCTCGGTCTAGCGGAAAACAAATAGGAAAGTGTTGGAAATGGTGAATTAGAAAAGAACAATTTTAGATATTTTTAAGAAGAGGAAGAGAACTGGTTAAGGATATTGGGTAAGAAGAAACTGTAGGGACGTGGTGGAGAGTATAGTGGCAGGAAAGAGAGAGAGAGAGCGAAGGAGACTACAATTAATGGACAATATCAGAGCAGGGAAATCGTACGTGAGGACGAAGAAGTTAGCGGAAGACCGTGGAGCAAGTAAGCTCAGTTGCAGCAAGTGACTTGTCAATAGTGGCAGAATTTCTATGATGATGATGATGATGATGCATATCAGTCGATAAATCACATCGAACTGAACAAAATGACATACTTGAGAGTAAAATCTCATGAATAGTTTTTCAAGAAAATTGAAATAAACTAATTTTTATGTTACTGAAAAGTATATTGTTCATTGTCAATAATAACTAGTACTTTTTGTTTTGTTGGAATAGATTGTTTATTTACTTATGTGTAAAATACTGTACCATATCGGATAATGTTAAGTACCGTAGAAGATTGTCTAGTGACATACACATACTCTTTACAGTGACACATATAATCCTAACAGTGATATACAGTACATACTACTTGAATAATTCAATTTATCAGATTAACATTTACATTTGTTAAATTTAATTAAACTTATGTATAAGAACTTGTATTGACTTGGTTTTCGTTTTTTCGTATATAATCATGTATAATCATGATCATATATAGTTTTGATATTTACACATCAATTTCATTCAAGTACTATTAAACGTGTATGTAACGCAAATGCATTTTGACAGAGCAAGGGACATTTAACTCGACTCTAAAAGAACAATTAGATTCACGTTTATTTGAAAGAAAAAAGAATGCATCATATAAATCAATGGCATGAAAAGAGAATATAGAGAAGGTACTCAATCCCATTAATAAATTGATCACTATGCAACAAAACTTACTTGATGCTATTTTGATTGTTGCTTGCAGGCAAGGATGCAGCGAGCACTAGAATGGCAGTTAACAAGCAGAGAGCAATCATATTTTGTATATGTGTGTGTCTGTACGTAGTAGCCAAGATAATATACAAAGGATCAAACTACCATCATCCTCTTCGTGACACAAAATGACATGTTAGGAAACCGAAAGCAATGACGAAATGTTGCTCTTAACTCATTCAGCACGAGAACTGCTATTGTTTTCTTCTCTACTTACAGAGACGCCATTTTCTCTTTACCTTTGCATTCATTTTAATCATTACTACTTTAAAAGTTGATGACTCTAAATCATAAAGAGCATTTTTTTCACGTATGATGAAATTTCTTCACACAATTAACATCTTTTAACACCTAAAATGGTGTGTATATAAAAAATTATATATAGTTAGAAGTGCGTGTAATTATCGATTTCGTACTTTTATTCTCACATAATGATCAGAATTGAATGACTAATTAAAATGTTAGTGACTTTATTTAGTGGTGGATGATTATTAAACGATGAAAATGTCATGTTGTACTTTTACTTTTCTTTCTTGTAAGTTGCCATGTTAAAGTACTTGTTCTTATTTTTCATGCGCTAGATAGTTTGACTTCCAATATTTCTAATATTGATGAAACGTATTCGTTTGTATTGTTAAACAAATTATTTTTAATTTTTATCCTTAACTTGAGTTTCCTTTTTCCAAAAGTAAATCACAAGTACACATAGTACGTAATTGACTACACTCTTCCTATCTTATCCAAGCTTACCATGATGGTAGATATTGCTTATCTTTGAGCGCAAATGAAAACATTTCTACGTGAAGGTCTTTAATTTCAGACCATGGGCCATCAAACTTTCAAAAACAGTTCTGGTGAATGTACAACAAAATTACATGAAACAAACCTATTATTCAACGTTAATTTGACTCATAAAAGAGCGAGACGGATGATTAGCTATGCTGTATAATGTACTGAGCACCTGCAATAAAAATTTGCTTTATAATACTCAATGAAGGACCATCATTTTTATGCCCTAGTAGCCATAATGGTGAAAAGAAAATAAGTAAGAATTAAAACCAAAAAAGAACAATTATTTGTTTCAGCTGTCACAATATATGTTAAAGTAGAGTGTTTTGTAAAAATGTTTACCGGCATTAAAGTTACTGGTCACAGCTTCATAACTTAAGGAAGTCAGAGGTTTTCCTCACAGAAACAAAAATTTACTACTGAAGGATATCGGTCCAGTAAGAATTAAATAGATCCAGTGGCGTAGTAATTCCTGTAAGATAATCAGGAGCTTCGAAAAGAAGCCTCCAATTTAGAAAACGCTGAATTAAGTCTAATAGACGGGCATAGACCGGGAGCACACAAATAAGAGGTCATGTGCGCTTGTGCTATAAAAAGTGCACGATAAGCGCACATAATTTAAAAGAGTTCTTGTCCTTAGTGGACTGATTTTTTTTATTTCGCAAAATATTACATTATTCCTTACACACAGTCTTACGTTGTAAATTACGAATAGAATAAATGATATATCAGGACCTTGGAGGAGAAAAGGCGAACCCGAAAAATCGATTTTTTTTTCCTCTTAGCGGACAGGTCTGGACAATATATAGATAGCGCATCTCGCTCTGCTTCGCCCTTAGTTTTTTCACAGATTTAAGATAAACAAAGATTCGCCCTATCTATCTTAATGTACTTACAAAACTTTTAGCTTGATTTCCCAACACCCCGATTTCAGGATTCGCCCTTTCTCCTCCAAGGTCCTGATGTGTCGGAGATGAACATTCATTTTCTATAAAGGAGGAGCAATGAAACCAAAAGTTAATGTATCTGTTAGGGGTGTTCCGTGCATTGTATTCACTGAGCATAAGTTCTGTCAATTTCGTTGTGGAAAAGATAACATAACTTGGAGATAAGTTAATATAATACGTTTTACGTCTTTGCTTTCACGTTGACGGTACTTTTTTAAAAAAGAAAATATATTAAAGGCCCTGCTTTATTAATAGCCACAGCAACCATTTTTCAAATTAAATAGCAAGGTTAATTGTGCATAAATGTAATTAAAGAAATTTGTTTCAAAACTTGTAGCAATCTGGTACAAGTTTCTTCTCCTTGACCAAACTTATTTAGCTGGTGGTGCTTACATCTTTCATTGTGGTGCGAGAGTAAAAATTAATTCTAAAATTTCTCTACGTAATTATTCAGTGTTTCGAAAATACCAGTTAATGGAATAATTTGTATTTTTGATATGTTCCCCACTCTGAAAGAATAAGTCTTGAATTCAATTTTGATACATCATTGCCTTAGATTACGAACTAAGCAAGATCAAAACCTTCTCAAAAGAACTGGTTAATTAACTAACAAGCAAGATCTTTCAAGTGCCACACTCCAATTTGCTTGAAACTCCTGGAGTGAATAAAGGAGTCAAAAGTATGACATACTCGTTTTTTCTATCGGCCAATGTGGGGGATGAAGGGGTAAACAGCCCCATAAAGTGCGAACATAGGGCTATATGACACATTTTAGTAAGGCCGTAACTAACAGCGACAACGCAGATTTGCTTAAAACTCCTGCAGTGGATAAAGGAATCAAAAGTACATAGGTGTTTTTTTATATATCGGCCAACGTGGGCAATGAAAGCGGTTAACACCCCCATAAACTGCGAACATAGGGCAATATGACACATTTTAGCAAGGACATAACTATCAACGCACAAAACAAATGTGCTTGAAACTTCTGCAGTGAATAAAGGAATCAAAAGTACATACGTGTTTATATATATATATATAAACGAGGGTCATTCGGAAAGTAAAGAACGTTTTGCGCTAGCGCGTGCGCGTGTTCCCCCACCCCCCCTGCCGCTTTGTTATTGACCTGGGCATGCTTTAGCCTCAGTCTGGCACCAGCTGCGATCCGCTACGGTCCGTTATTGCTTCGCTGTGCGACTGTAAAATGTGCGATACAATTACTGATCCCGCCAAGTATGAGGTTCGTAGTGTGATAAGATTTTTGAATGCAAGGAAAGTGCGTCCGATAGAAATTTATAGACAAATCACTTAGGTGTATGGAAATGTAATGAATGAAGCATCAGTTCGTAAGTGGTGCATTATGTTTAATGACGGACGGACGAATGTGCACGATGAGGAACGCTCGGGCAGGCCTTCTGTTGTGACTGACGAACTCAAAGGAAGAATTGAGCGGAAAATTCAAGAGGATAGGCGATTCACTATTGATGGGCTGCACGATTTCTTTCCTGAAATTTCAAGAACTTAAGGAAGCTGTTAGATTGGTTCAACAGTTTGGCGGCAACTGTGTATGCCGAAGGCATAGAAAAACTTGTACCACGGTATGACAAGTGTTTAAATTTACACGGCGACTATGACGAAAAGTAACTTAAGTATCACATAGTATGTAACACAAATTTCGCCTTTGTATATCAGTTATTAAAGTGTTTATACAAAAACGTTCTTTACTTTCCGAATGACCCTCGTATATATATATATATATATATATATATATATATATATATATATCGGCCAACGTGGGACATGAAGGTAGTAAACACACCCTAAAGTGGAAACGTAGGGTAATATGACACCTTTTAGCAATGCCCTAACTAGTTACGCCATTAGAGTTACACATTGGCTAATGTTGGAAAACAGCAATTTGGTCACTTTACGTAGAACAATATTGTGCACCCTCTTAAATGCCCACAGCCACGTTTTTAAGGCCGTAAATGTAGCTAGGTTATGCTCCTGACTTGCCTGGAAAGCCCACTGCTGTAGTCTACGTCATTCAGCGGTAAATGTACACCTACTGAGCTTTGGAAATTTCTGTGGCGAGCGACACCTCACGCAATTTGCCTTTGCGAGTTCCATCTGAAGAGACTTGCTTTTCCCTACGGTACGACTGTTTTCGTGACGTTAATCTCTTGTAGTTTCGCATAACGAACCGTAATGACAATCTCTTTCGTTTTCCACTGTTATATAATTCAACTGGTTTCGTCTTCTATTCCAAGTTAACAGACTCACCATTCATATCACCGCAGGTTCCCGATGTTTTACTACGCACATATTCCTCTAACGTTTCATCCACTTCTTCAGAGTTGGTGATGGCATTTGGTTCCATTACTTCCTCATCCAAATCAAAATATGGCATTTTCGTTGCTACTTACGGCCTTTCTAAAAGGTGTCATATTGACCTATGTTTGCACTTCAGGAGGGGGTTTACCCCATTCATCCCCCACGTTTGCCGATATAAAAAACACGCATGTCCCACTTTTGATTCCTTTATTCACTCCAGGAGTTTCAAGCAAATCGGAGTGTGGAGTTTGTATCTGGCAACATTGTGAAGAGTTTAAAAACATTTGACTGTAATGAGTCGTAGTAGTTCTGCAGAAGCTAGAGAAAAGGTTGAAGTCATGTGTACCGGTAACATTTGTAATTTTTGAAGACATTCAGTCAATTTGTATGGTTTTGGTCTTGTTTGTAGAATGATATAGTAATGTGTGACGTTTAACGGAAAATAGACAAAAGATAGAAAGTTGTGGTTTGATTCTTAAACACAAATTGCTTTTATAGACTGTAACATTTTGGCACACCAACGTGAGGCGGGAAAAAAGGACGAATCATGGATAAATTAGTAAAGGCTAGGAAACCGGTGCAGATATCGTTTTCAAAGGCTTATAATAGCTTAGTGGCTGAATGTGAAAAACACAATGTAAATGTGGAAAGTGTCAAGTTATATTTTACGAAGTTGGAGAGACTTATAACCGAATTGTCAACCTATGATGAAAATATTCTTGAATTGTTGCTTAGTGATACAAGCAAAAAAAGTGAAGCACGTTACAATGAAGAGTACAGCAACGTGGAAAGTTACCGGGAAATGTTCGACGAAGCGCGTGTAACAAAACATGAGAACATTTTGAAAAAAGTAGCTCCTTCTAGCAGTTCAGGTGGTCATACAGGTAAAAAGAAACTTAAATTACCGAGAATTGAGTTGAAAACTTTCAGTGGGGAAATAAGTGAGTGGATAAGTTTCTGGAGCCAGTTCAAACGAATTCATAACGATGATGAAATCGAGAAAGAGGACAAGTTCCAATACCTGCTACAAGCAATTAGTACCGGTAACAGAGCATGGGACGTAGTGAACAGTTATCCACCCACAGCCGATAATTACGATAAAGCTATAGAAAGTTTATGCAATCGTTTTGGTCGAGAAGAATTGTTGATAGAGTACTACATACGTGAACTGTTAGGACTTGTTATACAGAATGTTTCAAATGACAAAAATAAGTTAAAATTGTATTCCTTATATGATAAACTTGAGTCATATTTACGTGCGCTAGAATCAATAGGTATGACTAGTAAAAAATATGCAGCTATGTTATTCCCCTTGGTAGAATCTTGTTTGCCTGATGAAATTTTGAGGGTTTGGTTAAGGCATACAGCGACTGCCAGTGTAAGTGACAGTAATGCAAATACGTATAGTGAGAAACTAAAACAGTTGTTACAGTTTCTGAGAAATGAAGTGGAGGGAGAAGAACGCATTGCGTTAGCTCAAGCAGGGTTTAAAGTGAAACAAACTTCCATGGTGAATTTTAAAAAGAATAAAGAAGAAAAAGGGTGCCTACTGTTAATAATCTGTTTTCTGGACAAAATCCGGTAAAAGAGGACAAACGGTGTGTTTTTGTGAGGCGTATCATTTACCACAAAAGTGTGAAAAGGCCAAAAGTATGAATCTGGAAAAGAAGAAGAAACTGTTAATGCAGCAAAAGTGTTGTTTTCGGTGTTTAAAACCTCTAAAACACACTGCCAAGAACTGTACATTTAATGTTGTTTGTTTTTTGTGTAAGGGAAAACATTTTTCGGTTTTGTGCTCGGAAAAATTAGAAAACAAAACAAACCAAAATTCAGAACAGCATAATGTAACGCTAACGAATGAAAATGGTAGGGATGAGTTTCTCCTACAAACACTTAAGTTAAAATTGAAAACAAACGGGAAAGAATGTGTAGTGCGTGCACTTTATGACAGTGGTTCACAGAGATCATATGTCTCTAAGCGAGTAGTGGAAGTACTGGGTTGTCAACCAATATGTACTGAAACTTTAGAACATAGTTTGTTTGGTGGTGTCAAAACACAAAAGCAGTCCCTTAACAAATATAGTATACTTGTAGCTGATGTTAATGACAATCATTCGTGTAGGATGGAAGTTTTAGAGAAACCAGTGATTTGCGGTGAGATACCTTCTCTTAAACGTGGACCGTGGTTAAAAGAAATGAAGAAGAGAAAAATTTGGCTGTCCGATTTAGATAGTACAGGAGAAATGGAACTGTTAATCGGTGCGGATATGGCTAGTAAATTTTTAACAGTAGATATGTTAAAGTTAGAGTCAGGACTATTTGCTGTTAGAACAATGTTTAGATGGACGATAATGGGTAAGTTACCGTCCAAAAGATGTTATGGTATGTCTGCCAATGTTGTGATCACTTTATTGTCAATCAGTGACCGTATTGCGGATTTGTGGAAATTAGATACGTTAGGCATCACTGACCCAATAGAAGTTAAGACTAAGAACGAAAACCATGAAGTGATTTTAAGACATTTTGAAGAAACTTTGTGTGTGAATTCAGATGGTCGTTACGAAGTTAAATTGCCGTGGAAGGAAGAACCTATGGAACTACATGACAACAAGGAAATAGCTGAAAAGAGATGTGTGAAGATGACCAAGAAGCTGTGGCAAGAAGGAAGATACGAAGACTCTGATAACGTCTTCCGAAACTGGTTGGAAGAAGGAATCACCGGAGGAGGAGCTGGACAATCGAAGTTACTATTTACCACATAGGGCAGTGATAAAAGAGAATTCCACTACCCCAATCAGGCCAGTTTTTGATGCGTCTTCGAAAACAAAGGGTGCATATTCATTGAATGACTGTTTAGAGAAGGGTCCAAACTTAATTGAAGAAATTCCGGCACTTATGCATAGGTTTAGAGAAAAAAAATAGGGATTATATCGGACATTAGAAAAGCTTTCCTGCAAATTTCGGTAAATAAAAACGATCGTGATTATTTAAGATTTCTTTGGTGGGAGAATTTTGACGAAAGGAAGTTTAAAACTTTTAGACATATGCGAGTTGTTTTTGGTGTGAATTGCAGTCCCTTTCGGTTGGGGGCCGTGCTTAATTACTATTTAGAAAATGCTCCCCGTGAATATGAAGAAATAGCTAGTAAATTGAAACAATCCCTTTATGTCGATAATTGTATCACGTCTGTTGACAATGAAGACGAAATGTTTGCTTTGATCGAAAAATCAAAGTAGCTGCTCAGTGAAGGTAAATTCGATTTACGAGGATGGGTATATAGTGGTTCTTCTATAGGCAGTAATGATGTTTACACTCCAGTTCTAGGTATGTTATGGGACACATGTACAGACATTTTATTGTGTGATACAAAGAATTTAGGCAGAGTAGAAGGACCAGTGTCAAAACGAGTTATTTTATCTACTGCTCATAGGTTATTTGACCCTCTAGGATTTCTGTCACCAGTGACGTTGATTCCAAAATTGTTACTTCAAGAAAGCTGGGAAAATAACAACTCTTGGGACACACCAGTATCTTCAGAAATTTCCAGAAAATTCGACAGGTGGTATAAAGAACTGACGATGTTGGCCGAAATAAAGATTCCTAGACAGTTTGCACAAGATGTTACAAGGAACTCTTGGACGTTACATGCTTTTTGTGATTCTAGTAAATAATGAAAAACTGAAAACAGTTGTTTCATTAAATGTTGCAAATAAGCCAAAGTGGCATATGCAATATTTTTCAAATTATGAGAATTTAATACGTATGGTTGCATGGATCTTGCGTTTTATCCATAATTGTCGTTCAAAGGAAAGTAAAAGGTTAACGGGTGAGCTATTGGTATTTGAAATAGAATCAGCTGAGAAGGTTATAATGAGAACTATTCAGAAAGAATGTTTTGTGAGTGAACCAGATCGTTTGAAACAATTGTGTACTTTTGTTGATGGTGAAGATTTGATTAGGTTAAAGACTAAAATTGCACGTAGACTCGATGAAGATGATTTTCGGAGTCCTATTGTATTGCCACCTGAGCATGAAGTTGTGAAGATGTTGATATTGAAGGAACATTTGAAATCAGCTCATGCTGGAGTTCAAGTATTATTGACAAAGTTGCGTGAAAGGTTTTGGATTCTTCGTGGGAGAAAAACTATAAGTTCTGTTGTTCGAAGATGTGTCAAATGTAAACGGTACGATGCAAAAAATATTAATGTCACACCAGCTTCCTTGCCAGAAGACAGAGTTAAGGATGCATTAGTTTTCGAAATAACCGGAGTGGATTTAGCTGGGCCTCTCTTCCTTCAAGATGGGAAAAGATGTTGGATTGTCTTGTTTACTTGTGCCGTTTATCGTGCAGTGCATTTAGAACTGGTACTGTCTTTATCGACCTCTAGTTTTTTGTCAGCTTTTAGGAGATTTATTGACAGGCGCGGAAGGCCGAAGGTCATTTATTCTGATAATGGAACGAATTTTGTCGGTGCAGATAATCTCTTTAAGTTAATCGACTGGGAACAAATTTTTTTGTACTCATCAGTAGAAAGAATTCAGTGGAAGTTCATTCCACCTACCGCTGCCTGGTGGGGTGGATGGTGGGAACGAATTATACAAATGATCAAGAAGCTTCTTCGTAGAACGTTGGGTAGAGCGTCTTTAAGTTATGAAGAATTGAGTACAGTGTTGTGTGACATAGAAGCAGTTATTAATGCACGTCCGTTGACTTATTTGTCAGAAGATTCAAACGATCTCACACCCATTACTCCAGCTATGTTTTTACAAGATAATTTGGAGATAGGAGTACCTGATCTGGATCATATAGAGACAGTTGACAAGTCAAAAAGATTTAGAAGATTGCAGCACATAAGAACACAATTGAGAGATAGATTTCGTAGTGAGTATTTAAGTCAGTTAGTACTGAAGCAAACCGGAAAGTAAACTTGTCGAGAAATAAAAGAAGAAGACGTTGTACTTGTTGGAAGTGACAATAAGAGAAGACTAGACTGGCCTTTAGGAAAAGTTACAAAGGTGTTCCCTGGGAAGGATGATATTGTGAGAGTAGCTAGGATTAAGACTGAGAGTGGAGAAATTATAAGACCTGTTCAGTGGTTGTACCCCTTGGAAGTGAGTTTTGTTCAAACCGAAGAAAGTGTTGTGCAAGCGAAAGATGAAGAGGAATGTCCGTCTAAAAACTTGACTTTAGGTAAAATTGAAGAAAAGGGTGAACGTGTTGCCACAACAAGAAAAGGTCGAAAGGTGAAGATACCTGTACGATACTTAGTGTGATTTTGTTTTGATTTATTTGTCATAAATCAAAAGGTGGGAGGATGTGGAGTTTGTATCTGGCAACATTGTGAAGAGTTTAAAAACATTTGACTGTAATGAATCGTAGTAGTTCTGCAGAAGCTAGAGAAAAGGTTGAAGTCATGTGTACCGGTAACATTTGTAATTTTTGAAGACATTCAGTCAATTTGTATGGTTTTGGTCTTGTTTGTAGAATGATATAGTAATGTGTGACGTTTAACGGAAAATAGACAAAAGATAGAAAGTTGTGGTTTGATTCTTAAACACAAATTGCTTTTATAGACTGTAACACGGAGTGTGACGCTTGGAAAACCTTGCTTGTAAGTAGTAGTTTGTGATCTATAGAAAACTACATGAATAAATTATATTATTCTTCTCTTTCTGAACTATTTTGATAAAAACGGGGATCGGAGTAATAAGCACCTAAGCAGAGTCGGCTCTAGGTATTTTCACACTCTATATGAGACATATTTTGACGTCCCTGATATAATAATATTACACTTTTTGTCAAAGTAAAGACCTTTACTTAAACTGAAATTACCATTCATTACCCTCTTGACCTGGATATAAGGTAATGCCATTTCGATTTCGATCAAGTTCACGATGAAGCTTTCTACCATATATGCTAACTTGCTTTAATAACCTTATATAGGTTGTATACTAGTTGTGCACCCCATTAATGTTATGAACTCTGCAAAGCAATAATAATAACTAACCTGTCATGATGCCCCTAAAATTTGTTGCCTGCGACAGCTGCTTAATTAGCCAATATGGACGAGCCGACTCTGCACCTCAGTATGAATACACAAATCATAATCAAGTGGCACTGATTAGAGGGGTATGGAGGGCAGTTTGCGATTTTTTTTTTTTTTTTTTTTTTTTTTTTTGCTTCCACACCATTACCTAAACATATACTGTATTTCCTTACTATTGGCACATTTTCGCAATTTGCCACACCTCCAGTATCTACAGTCAATCACCGCTACTCATGTCAGGTTTAATACAAATAAGCTCGATATGACTACTTATTATTACGTTGTATATAGATGTTGCCAGCGTTTGTATCACAATACGTAATCAATAGACTTGGTATATTGACCTATATACACCCGATATCGATACAGAGCTACCTTGTGGCTAAATATGCAGGATATGGCCCGGGTTCGATACCTTATATTAATCCATGTGTCTCGGCTTTCATGTTAAGCTGTAGGTCTACCTCTCACGTAGGTAGTGATAGGGATATTGAACTCCAAACCAACCAACTAATCCAACTTGATCCCTGAATATTCCGTACAAACGAAATTTCAAGCTTATAATATTGATATATACATAATTTCAATAAGGCTTTAAAGAATCAAAATCCTATCAATAACAATGATAAATCTAATAATAATAAAACAAAAATCTATTATTATGACTATATCTTACGTAATGTACCTGCACGTTACTATTTTTTATGTAATAAATAAATTTTCTTGATAATTAATACTGACAATTTTTATATCTTGTTCATTTATTATAATAAAGGTTATATATATCATTTATGTACAAAGCAAGCAAATTTGTCTACTTTTTTGCGGTTAATCATGTCATGCGTCCAGGTTAGAAAAGAAAGGATGTAGCAAAAAGAAAGAGTACACACGTACTGCACTCAAGTCTTATTTTCAATGATCTAAAGCCTCTCAGAATTTCGAAATTTGCATTCAAATTACGCATTTTGAAGTATAACCTAGTAAAAATTATAAACTTTGGAACATCCTGAAAATTTGGGTTTTGAGAGAGCCTTATAAAAATTAGAACGAACCGCCATTAGGAATATATTCATTCGTGTGTACACGAACAGCTCAACGACATCATTTTCGATGGGAAATGAAATTGCTGGAACTTCAAGTTATATTTTGTAGGGAGGCAGCTGTTCTGTTAAATTACTGAAGAGAATCGAGGGTCCTTGAAGAAGATAATTGTCGTATCAGCTTAATTTTGCTGATATCAAGGTATTATTAATACTAATATATATTGGTATCCAGTATAGGCTGGTGATAGGCAATATGGTACATATGTCGTGAACCTTGTGATGTACCTTTCCGTAAAACAAAATGTGACCAGAATATGAATTACCCAAAAATCTAGGTTAAGGCAGCGACTAGAAAAATGAATTCAACAGTAATTGATGACTTATCATGTTGCCTTGGCTACTTGTTAACTACTTTTTAAATAATATTTGTATTTATTTTATAATAAACAGAAAGTATAATTTTAATAACTTCCGATTCGTATTTTTGGATGTAGAATAATATTACCTATTATTGTGGTAAGCTACATTTCATTATCTCTTTCCAGTTACAGCTCCTTCGTGGCTAAGGGGTTAGCGTACGCGCCTTTGGTGTGGGAGTTCCGGGTTCGATTCCCGGCGGGAGCTCATGTGGTTCGGATTCCACGTTAATCAGTAGGTCCACGTCTCATATAGCCTCGCTGCTGAACGGGACGTTAAACTCAATCAGTCAATCTTTCCACTTACGAAATACGGGCGAAAGAAAAATGGTTAGCTTTTGTATCATTTTTAGTAGTCTACCCCCTTAGTTGGTTGGAGATAAAAATGTGAATGTAATTGTTGTGAATAAGTAGAATATTCTCATCCTGAATACTTGACACGATACGACGAGTCTGAAAATTTGCTTGTTATTGAATTTACTAGCAGCAAACTAACAATGTACGAGGTTTCTTATTCGGATTTTGAGTCAGAGCTCTTGATTGTGCTATTCTTCTGCTAATATTTTTCGTATTATATCCTAGGGCGAAAAATTAAAAATTATAAAGTTTGAGACTGGTTCACTGTGATATATGAATTCACACTTTAAAATTTGACATGCTTACAACTAAGCTCTTCTTAAAATTACAAAGATTTTACTTACAATTTGAACATATAAAAGAAACTGATAGTAAAATCGCTGCCCTTTTAAGTAGGAATTTGGTTTTGCATCAAAAATTATGGTAGCCATTGTAAGAAAACTCTTGAATTATGGCTATTTTTCGATCAAAAGATCCAATATATTTCAGGCAAAAATTTTCTTGTAATCCTTATATCTCGAGAACTACATATAGTGTATCCAAACCAAAACTAACAATTTACTCAGTATGATGTGTTTATTCCGTAAAAAATACGAAAACTTGATTTAGGGACCGTTCAAAAATTTTGTGGCCCCTGATCCACAAAATTCAATATATTTCATACAATCAAACATTCTCTTGTACGCCCCATATTTTGATAACTACATATAGTGTATCCAAACCAAAACTAACAATTTACTCAGTATGATGTGTTTAATCCGTAAAAAATACGAAAACTCGATTTAAAGACCGTACAAAAATTTTGTGGCCTGATATACAGCATTCAATATATTTCATGCGATCAAACATGTTCCTGTACGCCCCATATTTTGAGAACTACATATAGTGTATCCAAACCAAAACTAACAATTCACTCAGTATGATGTGCTTATTCCGTAAAAAATAGAAAACTCGATTTAGAGACCGTACAAAAATTTTGTGGTCCCTGATCTACAAAATTCAATATATGCCATACAATCAAACATTTTCTTATACGCCCCATGTTTTGAGAATTACATATAATATATCCAAACCAAACAAACAATTTTCTCAGTATGATGTGCTTATTCCTAAAGAAAAACGAAAACTCGATTTAGAGACCGTTCAAAAATTTTGTGGTCCCTGATCCACAAAATTCAATTTATCTCATACAATCAAGCATTTTCTTGTACGCCCCATATTTTGAGAACTACATATAATGTATCCAAACTAAAACTAACAGTTTACTCAGTACGATGTGCTTATTCCGTAAAAAATACGAAAATTCGATTTACGGGCCATTTAAATATTTTGTGGCCCCTGATCCACAAAATTTAATATATTTCATTCAATCAAACATTTTATTTTACGCCCCATATTTTGAAAACTACATATAGTATAGCCAAACCCAAACTATCACTTAACTCAGTATGATATGCTTATTCTGTAAAAGATAGGAAAACTCGATTTAGGAGCCATTCAAAAATTGTGTGGACCCTGATCCTAAAAATCAATATATTTCATTCAATCAAACATTTTCTTGTACGCCTTATAGCTGGAGTACTACATATAGTGTAGCCAAACCCAAAGTATCTCTTAACTCAGTATGATGTGCTTATTCCGTAAAAAAATACGAGAACTCGATTTAGGAACGAAAAGCCCATTCCGGACTTTTTTGGCCCCTGATAAAAAATCTAATTATTGGCCAAGATCGAAAACTTTCGATCCATTTTTTGGATCATTCCTAAAATTCTTGTTACGTTATATCAATAGTAGATGTTTATACTAGGTTTATCTGTTAGCTATCTTTGAAAACTGCTACTGAGCCGGAAATCAGCAGAGTTCAGGATAAAGAATATTTTTATGTCCATATCCAAATCACATAGTACCTGATAAAGGACTGCAGTTTGTGCCACATTACTGGAAAATGTATTGCATGGAACATCGAATCCACTATATACTAACTACTCATTACAATCAAAAAGCCAATAGAATTGTAGAGCGCTCCATAGAGAATTAAACCTTAAAAAAATGAAATCTTAAGTTTTACGTCCCACGGTTATGCCGGTTAGGCTAAAGGAGACGGTGATGATGAGAAATGAGTGAAATGGTGGAATGAAGAAAGTGGGAGGAAACGGGAAAACCCCGATAAAACCCACGAGCACGGTGTTTGTCCACCACAAAGATCACTTGGTGGAGGCTGGGATCGAACCCGGGACCTCAAGCACCAGAGGTGAACGCTCTACCACTGAGCCACCGCGCCCCCCTAGAATTAAATCTTATTATATGTCCTATGTGCCAATGGAAACCCTACAAAGTGAAAGAATGTGTTAAAGTTGACAGATGATTTATTGAATTATTTTTACAATAGTACAATTGAATACGCTCCTACTGAGGTATTTATATCTTGTTCGGTCAGCGATTTAAGGAAAAGTTTCCTTGGACATCGTGATTAAAGGATGCGCAGTCTTCTAAGCGCCATATTCAAGTAGAGCCTCGTATGCTATCCGACAAAAGCGAAACATGTAAGCTAAATTAAATCGATTAATTCAGTCGTAATTCAAGAGGGCATTTTAGTAATGGTCCGGGCGCACTTTTTTCAGATGCTTATAAAAAAAATTCTCACAAGTGTATGCATGTAAACATAGATCCATATGTAGTGACTGGAATAGGTTTTCTTGAAGATCCCCAAGGGGATAGAAATGATCGGTCAAAATTTGTCAGTGTAAAACTTTTTGATTATTCTGCCAAAAAGCGAAGAAACTTGCTAGAAAAATTTAACAAAAAATGTTCTTGTTCCTTTGTTGAAAAACGATATTTTTTCAGGCTGTTGAAAAAATGTTACGTACCATTTTCTCTGATTACGTAACATTGTTTACATAACTGCTAAGCATATGGTGCACTACCCTTGTACTGCAACACGGTGTGTGTATTGCGCTTTAAGTACCCTTGTCATTAATCTACATGTTAGTCCGGTTATTTGTGCTTATATTATAACTCATCTGTGTTCGTGATTTCATTTGATTTGATTCTCAGTTTTAACGTCCCTTTCAAAAGCGAGGTTATATGAGATGTGGAACTACAGCTTAACGTGGAATTCGAACCATATGAGCTCCCATCGGGAATCGAACCCGGGTTTTCCAGGCCAGAGGTGCGTACGCTAACCGCTTAGCTACGAGGAAGCTCTCATCTATGTTCGTATGTTTATTGTTTACATTCGTACTTTTCATTAATTCTTTCATTGGTGAAAATAACACATTTAGGAGTAAGATACGGTAGCAACCCCGTACTTAATTTTCTGTTATTAATTATTATCTAATAGTACTTGGGAAAATAAATTCCATTTAAAGTTTAAGACAATCGTTTAAAAAGTATCAGCATGTCTGGAAATACACATTGTCTTGAAGCAAACAAGACAAGGTGTAAACATTACACCTACACAATCTTGTTATTATGAAGTTCTACAAATCTCCTGTTATATACACAACATCTCCATACAGGGCCGCGCCGTGGAGGGGCGATCGGGGCGACGGCCCCGGGCGCCGAAGTAAGGGGGCGAAAAATTCGGGAGAAAAAAGGAAAAAGATAGGAAAAATTACTTGGAATATATGTATGGGGGCGCCGTCGTATACTCTCGCCCCGGGCGCTGATTTTCCACGGTACGGCCCTGTCTCCATATAACTGGAGATTTGTAGAACTGTGATCTCATTGTGGTGGAAATTATTTGTTAATTCCTAAATATTCAAAATTCTCATTTTGAATTGTTTCTTATACTTATGATTCTAGATAACATTTGTAGTTCTCCGTTTCTCCTTTGTCATTAAAGTTATGCATCACGTAAGGGTCGCTAGGCGAGACTAAACCGAAAAAACAAAACAATTCAAGAGGAGTACTGAAATTAATATTCGGATGTACATTATGCTTCAAATTACCATTAATAAATATTCTCCTTGATAATTAAAATTGATAATTCTTATACCTTGTCTATTTATTGGAATAAAAGTTACATATATGCAAGGTAAGCAAATTTGAGTGCTTTTTGCAAGTATTTAATGACAAATGAATTTCTTAATAGAGTTCTCATGTCATACGTACAAATTGAAAAATAGATTGTAGCAAGAGAAAAGAGTATACATGTATTGCCAATGATCTAAAGCTTCTCAGAATTTCTAAATGTACATTCAAATTACACATTTTGGAGTATAGCCTAGCAAAAATTACAACCCTTCGAATAATCTGAAAATTTGGTTAATGAGAGAGCCTTATAAAAATTAAAATAAAACGCCATCAGGAAGATATTCATTTGTGTGTACACAAATAGCCCACCGATACCATTTTCCAAGAGACAAGAATTGATGAAATTTCAAGATTTATTTTGTGGGGAGGCGGGAGCTGTTCTATTAACTGAAAAATCAGAGAATTCTCGAAGAGAGTAGCTGTCGTATTAGTTTAATTTTGCTTGAGTCCAGGTAACATTAATATTAAAAGATATTGGTATTCAGAAGACTAGTGATAGGTAATATGGTGCCTATATGTCGTAAAACCTTGTGATGCGCCATTCCGAAAAGCAAAACATAAAATAAAACAAAACTTATTTAATTATTTTATTCGTATTTATTATATTAAGTAACTGATAATATACAATTTGAAGTATTTAATGACAAATTAATTGCTTAATAAAGTTTATTAATTTCTGATTAAGATAAATACGACAATCGAGATTGAACGAAACAAACAAAATGAAAGGAAGTTAGTCCCATGTTTGGCCTTTGACATTTATTAGTTCAATCAATAACAAGGTATTCGGAAATAAATTGTATAAAACATTTTTATATGAGCTTTATGATTCTCAGATATAAGATTTTGTTTGAAGTAAACACATTTTATTTATTGTTTACATGAGATCTCACTACTTTCACCTAGGATCAAGTAAAATAATAAATTGTTTAAATGCATTACTCATCTGCCGAACAAACTGGTCAAAGCAATTAAACAGATTTACTTCGAATGTATTATACTTAAATACTCTCTTGATCTTCCTACTCTGACACTAGAAATGATATATCTAGGTGTTATAACAATGTACTTATATCTCGGTACATCAATATTGTCCAATTATGTTCTTTATTATATATATATATATATATTTTAGTATGAAGTACCGGTACTGCGGGAGTACATCTTACTGCTTTAGATTCTGACTTCCTTATTGCTACAATCAGATTGTTTAAGCGAGAGTCGTATCATATTTCACACATTCAAATTACCAATAAAATACCTATGCACTACAACTACTACTGACTACATAAATGAATAAAATTGAATAAAATGAATTATGTATAGATGAATTGTTGAAACAAGAAAGAGCAATGAACGAAAGAAGAAACAATAGACAGCCACAAGAAATCGCGTTAGCATTTGTATAAGAGTTCAATAAACAAACATTCCGTTTGTAATATTAAAACACAAATATCAGGACCTATATTTAAATCTTAAGCATGACAGACCATTTGATTGTTAGCAAAAAACTGTCGTACATTTTCACAGTTTGAGCAAATGAAGCAAGTGCATATAATGATTGTAACTATTTTACTTGAAAGTCATATATGTATTTAACATTTATAGCGCTAGTTGATACTCGAAGCAGAAAAATAGATGAACCACTGCAATAGTACACTCAAGTGGAATTCAAGATAAACATCCTTAAAAATGAACCACGTACAATAGAACAACGAAATTTTAACGAAACAAGCAAAACATTTCTTAATCGGTAAGCAAAAAAATTTTTTTTAAAAATTATGTTGATTCATTCTCTTATCTTTCAAAAGTATTTGACATGCATCGCCTAAAAGTATGGGACAAGGTTTTTCATATATCGGGAAAAGTTACAAAAGGACTGCAATTGAGAATAATACTTCTTCGATATTTTTAAGATGTGCGACGTCAAACGGTTTACCACATCATTGTTATCCTACAATCCATGTTACATAAAATATATCAAAACACTAAACGATTAGGTTCAATTTCAAATGCACAGTCGCACTTGTAAAAACGCGACTTGTAAAAATGTCGCCAAGGCTCGGCCGGCCATGGTAACAGATGCTAAGATCATATGATACTCCATTGAGGAAAATACATCCACCAGTACACGACAATTCTCGAACCAATTCGGTATGTTCCAGTCCACTGTAGTACGTCACTTTCACGAACTCAGGAAAACCATCAGAAGCTACTGCATTGGGCCACATGACTTGACTCCAGCTCAGGCCCAGAGGAGAGTAGATGTGTATTGATAACTACGGTAAAATCCACGTGTTGAACTTTCGCTGAAACGGATTGTCACACGCGATAAAAAGTAGGTGTGTCTTAGAAATCCTAATGTGCAAAAACAGTAGTTAAGTAAGGGCAAATTTCCAGAACCGGTTGTAAAACAGAGTTGTTTCGAGCATAAAGTCATGCTTTACGTGTAGTGGAATTACGAGGGTGTAATTCACTTCCAGTTCGTTCCTAACTGTCGTACAATTAATGCCGATCTTTATTCCGAATAATTGGAGAGGATGCATTGAATATTCTGCATTCGTGAACCGAAAGCGCGTCCTGGTGCAACAGGATAACGCAAAATCTCACTCGGCTCCAGAAACGCAACAAAAATGCAAGAACTTTAAGGCATCGCATTGGTGTGACACCCGTCAAATAGTCTTATTCTTCTCTTCGAATTACTATATATTTAAGTCCGTGACACATTTCCTGAAGTCACGAGGTTTCACCAATCAACAAGCGGTGGAAACAGAAATGACTAATTTCTTTACATCAAAGGAGAGGACCTGGTAACAACGTGGAATCGAGAAACTAGGAGAAAGGTGGCTGTAGACAATTCATCACGAGGAGCTATATTTTGAATTTAAATTGCTTTCATTACACTATAATAAATATATATATATTGTGTACCAGAATATTACAAGACTTATGACTGAGGCTTGTAATATCTTATTTAAATCACTATGAAGATCTGAATTTGTTGTAAATAAGGCGTATTTTTAAATAGGAAATCAAATATTTAACTCGTTTAAAGATATTGATTTTCATGCTGTTTAGGTTTTCATGTTTAAAGAGTGTTAATGCTTCAATTTTACCAACATACTTAGAAAATAAATGAAAAACCATCCAGTACAAACTCGCGAATAACTCTTCTTTCGATTATTTATTTATTTATTCCATTATCTCATCTTATTTAAAATGTTTGTTTAGCTCTAAATATGCTCAAAGAAATGGCCTACATTTTTGCATAAAAATTCAATTTTTACAGGTTTTTAAAATCATTGGTTCTTATGATAATTACCTTATTTCGCTTTCTATTTTAGAAGTGTCTTATGTATTTGGTAACTCAGTCATCTCTCACGCATTTACATACTAAATGAAATACTCTTTCGGTAGAACATACTTTGTACTTCCTCTTTATTCAAAATGTATGTCTTTTATTTTGGAAAATGCTTTTTTCTGGTTCGAATGGGCTAATTCTCAATCTGTTTCGATATTTTTGTTTCCGTAGGGTCTTTTGCAACAGATGACTCAACTATCTAAAACCCATCAGAAAATACTAATAAAAAAACTCTTTTGATATTCTCTAAATCCCACTTCCTCTTCTCTTTGTAATTATTTTTAACTGCTAGGTAGATCTGTATTTGATCGAAGTAGAAGCATATTCCTTTGAAAAAGTAGTTTTATATCTCGTCCGTAGCATTGATCCTCAACTCTATTGTTTTCTTTGGGGTGGGAGTCTTAAGCAAGTGGCTTATTAGTTCAAACGCATCTACAAAATACTAGTAAAAACTCTTTCAGTATACACTACATTTCACTTCCCCTCATATTACACTAACTTATTTTTTAATTCCTATGCAGATTTGCATTTGATTGATATAGAGGCGTATTACGAGTATTAAAAAAGTTTTTTTCTCGTTCGGAAGCATAAATACTCACTCTATTTTGCTTTCTGTTTTTCTAGGGTCTAAAATAAGGGTCAATTATCCGAACGCATCTACAAATCAGATGAAAAACTCTTTTGGTAGACAGTACATTCTGTTGTAACCTATTTATTCTATTATCTTAATTTACTTAAACTCCTGTGTAGGTCTTCCTCTGTTCGAATTATATGTCTATTACTTTGAATTTTTTTCTCATTCCGGAGCATTAATTTTGACGCTATTTTGCTATAGTTTAAAAGGACATTATGTATAGAGCGGCTCAATTATTTCCAACACATCTACAAAAAAAAAAATAAATAAAAAAAATAACTATTTTGGTAGACAATACATTCTCTTCCTTTCGTAAGTTAATAAATAAATTACAGTTTTATTAATTATTTAATAAAATCAAGTAAATAAATAAATTACAGCGTACGATTTCACAGCGTACTTCGATGGAGCTTTATTCGGTTGAACGCTGTGGTTGGAAGCATTGTCCATGACAATGATACTTTCTTTCGGCAAGTTAGACACGATATTTGTCCATTTCTCAAAATTTTCAGAGTTCATTTGTTCATGGTAATTTTCAGTCGCTTTTTCTGCTCTAAATATATTAAGATTTTTT
Organism: Thermobia domestica; assembly: GCF_964235325.1. NCBI lineage: Eukaryota > Metazoa > Arthropoda > Insecta > Zygentoma > Lepismatidae > Thermobia > Thermobia domestica. The sequence continues at coordinate 162,164,314 of NC_137464.1, forward strand.
CATCAATGAAATCACTTTGCAACCCAGCACTAAGTAATATTAAACGGTTAGAGGAACTGGTGTTGGTCAACATTCCCTGGACAGACTCACTTTGTTCACATTTATTAAATGCCAAATTATTATCCATCCACGATTCATCAATGTACATAATGTTCGTTTTCCGTGCCTATACATTTGAGATAACTTCAGTATCTTCCTCGCTACATTACAGCTTGGATGTTCAATAAGTATCTTTCTTCTACTTTCACACTTCTTCCACCTAAATCCCATATCAGGTCGCAAACATCGTAATGTATGGGTTGTCCATGGAAAATTGAGTTTTTCTCTAATGGCCACTAGCAGTTTCAGTACTGTTGGTACATTCTTCTGGTTTAAATAGAAGTTCTGAAAGATATTTCGTATCACACGTTTATCAAATTCAATGTAATGAAATTTATATTCTTCAGAACATGGCCGTTTCTTGCCTGGAGAAGTTAATGAGGATTCACCAGTTCATCTCCTTTTTTCCAAATTTTAAACCTCATTAATATTCCAGTATAGTCAGAGTCACGCAAATTTAATTTATCTAATAAATATTTTAACCGACCTTCCCCTGCTTCTTCATCACATATATTTATAACTTTTCTTACAACTTGTCTAGCTTCACTGCGAATAGTTCGTTCCGTCCTGCGAACTGAAACATGATTTGAATGGCTAAAATTACTATCGCTAAATGGAATGTAATACGATGGTTTATCTTTTTAAAAAATAATAAAATTTAACAAAAGAAACTGACTTGGCCGAATTCAGTGAACACTTCGAATATTACACTGAACTGATGAAATGCTATTCACTAAGACTAACACACTGACACTTGACGCAATCTGTTTCACACTCATTACATGGTTACTGGTTCACATTTGTGAAGAATGCCCTCATTTCACGATCACTTTGTTTTGAGCACTCCCAGTGAACTTTTTTAGTGTGCATCCATTCATGCTTCAAGATAAAAGATTATCTTTAGTCACTTGTTGACAAGTCATCCATAGAAAGTACGGAAAGTACTAACTGCACTTGCTTCATTAGATCGAGATCTCGCTTCTATATAGGTTACCAAACATCCAAACTTTTCCCGCTTTTGTCTTTCATATCAGATAAGTGTTCAGGCCAGCACTTAAAAAACTAGAACCACTTTCTTTCTCATTTTATATTATAATATGTAAGCAAGGTTTGAACTTGAGATAAAAGTATATGTGCAAGATGCCACCAAAAGAGACATAATGTTAAGTCTAGTCCAGTGACATTTTGATGTTATGATATGTCCAACAAAATAGCAAGCAAGTTTTCTCATCTTTGTACACAGAACTTACACACAACAATAATAAATAAATAATATCATCAGCTACATCTATCATCCATAAAAGCATTCTGACACAATTGGAACAGATAAATGCTAAAAATTTTCTAAGAAACTGACAAAATATAAACATTTCTTGACGCCGGCCGTGTGGTAAGATTTATTTTATTTTATTTTATTTTATTTTATTTTATTTTATTTTATTTTATTTTATTCTTTTTTAAAGAGAAGAACTCTTTCACTGCACTTACTAGACACGGACATCGGTCAGATCGTTTCACCGCTTCGTTGCTTCGTTGAGTTTTCCTGTCGTGGCTTTTCCCCTTAGTTATTTTATACTCGTGGGCTTCCCTCAAGTCATGAGTAGTCTAGAGGTGAAGAAATCTTTGGCTTTGTGTGAACCACGAACTAAAACAACAAAACCCAAAAAAGATGAATAAACTTGAAAAAGCTTTCAAATTACTTTTCATTAATCTTCAACAAAGCATGCAACGATAACGTTTATGTATATTTAGTTATAGAACAATAAGGACAATAGTCCGGTACCTTATGATAACAAAAGCTTGTGGTCAGATTTGTTTAAACTTGTTTAATTTATGCTGTTAAAGATATAATAAGTTGATAATAAGTGAGGAAGCATTAGGTGATTGAAGTGTATTTTTAATATCGTGAAATGAATGATAAATATTAAGGAAATACAAATTTTAAAAGGAATAAAAATAGTTTAATTTATTGAAATAATTATAGTGGTAAGTCTTGGTAAATACCAAAGTACCAATTTTAAACGAACTGGAACCGCAATATTTAATTATATACGTGTGTTACAGGTATCACTTCATAATAAAAAAAAGTGCATATTATATTTAAGATAAAGATATATATATATATTTAAGATATGATGCATGAAATAAATTAAAAAAAAAAAGAAAAGATTTTTATTGCGTTATACGTCGGATATACGTAATTCCTTGGACTGCATATTAACCTGTGTTGTTAATTCCTTTAGTAGATGAGCATATTTTAAAAATACTTTTAATTTGCAACTTATTTCTAATATCCGAATATTAATAAATATATGGTTTGTACGTTAAAGGGAATATATTTGGAGTATGGACAGAAATATCGTTTGGTTTTTACCTTTCTGCTCCTGTTCGAGTTTTTCAGTTTTTCACTAATCTTTCAAAGCGTTTCATTCCAGTTTCAGTTACTACATTCCACTCTTATGTGTAATAAATGCTTCTATTAGCATTTATATAATTTTAATCCGTGTGAAATTTGTTCACCTTCCGAGTCAGATCTAATACAAAAAAATCCCTAAATTTATCCTTAATACCCAAGCATAATAGCAACTGAAATGAACAATTTTGTGTCAAATTGTTATTGTTGGTAATTTGCTAGATGGTTACTTTCATACTTTTAATTAGAAGTATCTCGATACATTACAAGCAAAGAAGGAAGGTTTAAATTTATCTTTGAGTAAAAATTGGCAATTAGTTTTGGAAATATTTAACAAAACTGAAACTACTAAAAAAAGTTGTTCGGAAAAGTTTCTTTTGGAAACCATAGGCAGCCGTTAGATCGGCAAGATAAACATTTGTGGACAATTTCATGTTTTGGCTAATCGGAAGCAAACGCTTGTGTTCATGTTTCAGCTGCATCTTATGTCATGTATCCGAGTAATTACCCTTTCAATTTTAAATAAATTAACTTGATCATTAATGTTCTTAAGTGCTATAACAAAGATTTGAAGACCATAGGAATAATAGCTACATTATTCACAGTACTTCTTGAGTACGACAATGCAATACCTTACTAGTGATTTAGTTTACATTGGGAGTTGTGGTTTACATTCACAATTCACTTATTTGTATGTTACTTCAGTAGTTTAATTTTAAATCGTAACTTTGGATCTCTATTAATAGTATAAGATTTAAACACAGTAATGATTAATATTTTGGGTTAGAAATTTGTGTGTTTCGTAATTGACTTTTCTCCCTAAGCAAGACTAGCTCCTTTAGGTAATAAGCCACGACGACATTCTTCTTCAGGAAAAAAGTTAGGAAATTAACAAACAGGTAATCACCCCGAAGGGAAGTAACCACAGATCTTGTGAGATCTTTTTCAGTTAAAACTGGTTTAAACCGAAATATAAGAGATAATAATAATAATAATAATAATAATAATAATAATAATAATAATAATAATAATAATAATAATAATAATAATAATAATAATAATTAGGGCTCGAAAGTTGAAGACCTGACAATTGCCTGAAAAGGACCTATAAAAAACCTAAAACTTTCTAAAATAGGACCTAAGAACTGGAAAATGGACGTAAAAAAACCAATTTAATTATAATTACATATTTAATGAAAACAAGAAATACAAGCTTCTGGTGGGTTAACCGGTCTGTCCTTCCACAAACTGAAGTACAAACTAAAATAAGAAAACTTTCCCACCTTCACTCCTCCTTGCTGGAGGACATTGTTACGCCTCCTTACCTGACTTGTGATTGTTGCACATCTGGTCTTATCAGTCCAGTCGTTGAAGAATTTCTTATCGTTTGAATTTTCTTTACTAAAGAAAATATGTTTAAGACGTGGTGGTGATCCGAGTTAATGGCCAGAAATTTATTCTCTAAAGACGAAACACACACACACACACACACACACACAAAAGACGTTAAGACATATAAAAAGCTTTAAAAAAGACCAATAAACGAAAAAAACGCTGAAAAAGGCAAAAAAAGAACAAATAAAATCCACCATTTTCTGGCCTACAATGACCCAAAATGAACATATATTTTGTTAAGCTTCGTCTTCGGGCACTCGTAGGGATTTTTCCTCAACTTCCGGGCCCTAATAATAATAATAATAATAATAATAATAATAATAATAATAATAATAATAAAGTTGTTTGAGTCGATAGTGAATGCTAGATGCAAGAAGTGTACTTTCAATGTGATGATGCGCAAGGTAAATTCATTTATGAATTTATTTTCTGGCTTGAGATGGAAAAAATGAAATGAAATATCTGAGTTTTACGTCCCGCGGTTATGCCGGCTAAGATAAAGGAGATAGTGATGATGACAAATGAATGAAATGGTGGAATGAAGAAAGTGGGAGGAAACGAGAGAACCCCGAGGAAACCCAGGCACACGGTGTTTTTCCACTACAAAGTTCACATGGCGCGAGCTGGGATAGAACCAGGGACCCATGTACCAGACGTGAACGCTCTATCACTGAGCCACCGCTACCCCAGCTTGAAATGGAAGTATCGAAACTGAAGAAAAAAAGTCAAATAATTTTTAATTATTTTTTCAAACGATCTCTTCAGATTCTTCCTGGAGCCTAATAGTTAAATTACATCGAAACAAGTAATATACTATATTTACTCTCAAATACAATATTTTTATTGGCAAGTTCTTAAACTTTTTTTTTTTCATCCTTCATTTGAAATTAGTCATACTAAAAGGGAATGTCTCTGCTCGCTAACTGCTGCGTAGCTATATGTTTGGTGTCACTGAAGCTTGATTTGCTGCATCTCCTCACCCTCCCCCAAAATGGTCAGAAGGAAACTTTTCTTTGGATTTCCACACAAACATGGCATTCACTATATACTGGGAACTTTGAAAAAACAAAGAGAAAGGTGTGTCTTTGGAGAATTAAAAAAAATATATATATATGTAGTTTTGAGAGGGCAATAACTACACCCCCTGTTCTCCACATTTTCACCCAAACTTGTATTCATCTCTGCAACTGTCTATAAATGGTTTCCAGTAGACATAAATATTATAATGCCGTTTACAGCAATTAGATATTTCAAATAATTCGGGAGATATGAAAAAATTGTACAATTTGATATATTGCTTTAAATGGCGTATTTGTGGCAACTTTCTAAAACAATTTTTGATTTACTTTGCTTCCACAACATCACAACAACTCTTGTTGGAAGGTACAATTACAATAAGTTCTTAGAACTACATAATTTTAAGCAGTATTACAAACTTTAGCAATTTATACCATGTCTCCAGGGCGATTTTAGATATCTAATTGCTCTAAACGACATTGTAATTTTCACGCCTATTGAAAAACTATCTATGTAATTTGACGAGGCATTTTTCTAAGCATTTTTTCGGAATAAATGACTTGAAAAAAAATCACGTTTTCATCCTTCTGACTTTGTTCGCATTCATTCGAGATTTGTCATATCATGATCATAGTATTAGACACTAAAGTACTTTGAATGTAAATTGCCCCGTCTGTCTTATTTGTGTTATTACTGCTATAGGAGCCACAAAAATGTGAATGTTTATAGTACTGTAAAGTCCTTAGTTTGCAAGACTACATGATTAGTATCGTATTGTATATTTTACATCTAGATGTGAAATATGTAATAATCTGACGTAGTGCCATTTGAAAAAAAATCAACTTTATGTTGGGTTGGCAACACTAACCTTGTGGTATCACAGAGTACTGTGCCAAACAATTTCCTCCTGTTGATATTTCCACGAGCAAAATTTCAGCACTTTCTGTTCATTAGTTTAAAAGTTACAAGAACTTATCAAGATAAATAGTCCACCTGTATATATCCTATTTCAAATTACCATATAAATATGTAGTCTTTACATCATACAACTTGATTACCATCTCACGTTTCACTGCTAATGTTACGATCAGTGATGAAAATTTTCCGGAAAATTTTCCGATTCATAAAAACATATTCCACTTATTCCTACATCGTTGTTTAACAGTCATGTGAGGTGGAAAATTTTTTTCAGGCTCAGACAATTTTCAGTACTATGTAGGAACAAGTGAAACAATTTTTCATCAATCGAAAAATTGTCAGTCCTGTACAGTGATGAAAATTTTCCTGAAAATTTAGAAACGGAAAATTTTCCGATTCATAAAAACATACTCCACTTATTCCTACATCGTTGTTTAACAGTGATGTGAGTTGGGAAATTTTCTTCTATATTTTTCTAGAAAATTTTTCGTTCTTAACAAATATCAGTGATCAATTAACAGTTCCTCAGTATTCAAAAAAAAAAAAAAAAAAAAATGATTGAAATCATGTATAGAAATGTTAAAAAGTGAAAGATCGTTTAAAGAATCTGAAAATTTTCATGGCTTAGACAATTTTCAGTACTATGTAGGAACAAGCAAAACAATTTTTCATGAATCGAAGTATTTTCTGTCTTCTATGGAAAAATTACAGAACTTTTTATGAGTCGGAAAAATTTCATCATTTTGAAGCAAAAAGTAAAACAACTTTTTGTGAATCGGAAAGTTTTATTGCTCTGTAGAAGCAAGTGAAGGAAATTTTCATGAATCGGAAAATTTTCATCACGATGTAGAAACAAGTGGAGAGAAACTTTTCATAAGCCGAACAATTTTGGATATTATGTATACTGATGTTAGGTGGAAAATTTTCCACTACATTTAACTGCATATTCAGGTATATAATTCAATTCCTGTAGAGGGAAGTTAGACAGCAACAAATTATCATTTTTCCAATTAGCTTTCGGAAACCAGAAAATTTTGTAATATTTCAAGTTGGGAAGTAAAAATATACAGTTTTTCTCTCTCTCTCTTTCTCTCTCTCTATCTATCTATCTATCTCTCTTTTTCTTTCTCTCTCTCTCTCTCTTTGTGTGTGTGTGTGTGTGTGTGTGTGTGTAAAGTGCAGGGACCATACATCAAGTTCGTACAGAACAAATATCACATTCCAATATTTAAAATGTAACAAGAAATTAAAAAGAAACCTTTGTGAATTTATCAATTTCTGAAACAGAAAATTCACACGTAGGACTGCCTATGTAATGAAATAACTACATAAAAGTTCCTTGTGAAGATTATTTTTTTAACAGAGAATCAAAAAATGATTTTATTGTGTTTAACACTCGTAAATCATAATTTCAATATTGGAATTTTGTATAATCAACATCTTAGAGCAGATATTTGTATTGTAAAACTACTACTATTATGTATAAAAATGTATTAGAAATAATGACGATTCGATAGAACAAGTACATATATACACATATAAGAAATATGTTTTTTTATTTTGTAAATTAAAATGAAATTACTTGCTGCTTTTAGAACGCAGCGCTAATAGTGCAGCTTTTTATGTTTCTTTTTATTATTTCATTGGAAGAACAACTACACAAATCAGCTGCTTCCTTATTATTTATATTTCACTTTCTCTTCTGAATGAATATATGAATAAATAAATGTTTAGTTCCAGAAAATGGTCAGTATTTGCTTTCATAAGTTACTTAAACTCGAATTTTGGGTAGTCAAAAATTTACAGTAGGCACTTTATATTATATCTACGTATTTATAAATGTTGCAGTATGTAAATCTATTAAAGTAGTAAAGCTATGAGAAAACCATCTTATGCGTATTAAACTGACGAAATCTAATATTGTAAGATCAAAGGTGGATTCTACGGGAAGAACGCATTGAAGTTTTTGAAACATTCTTGAAATGAAGAATCGTTAGATTTTCACTTCATGAAACTTTTAAGACAATATTTATTACCAATAAATTTTACGGCTAAACAAAGATGTAGTAATAAGTGGAGTATGTTTTTATGAATAGGAAAATTTTCCGGAAAGTTTTCATCACTGATGTGCAGTTAAATATAATGGAAAATTTTCCACCTAACATCACTATACATAATATCCAAAATTGTCCGGCTTACGAAAAGTTTTTTCCACTTGTTTCTACATCGTGATGAAAATTTTCCGATCTATGAAAATTCCTTTCACTTGTTTTTACAGAGCAATAAAACTTTCCGATTCACAAAAAGTTATTTTACTTTTTGCTCCAAAATGATGAAACTTTTTCCGAATCATAAAAAGTTCTTCAATTTTTCCATATAAGATAGAAAATATTTCGATTCATGAAAAATTGTTTCACTTGTTCCTACATAGTACTGAAAATTGTCTGAGCCATGAAAATTTTCAGATTCCTTAAACGATCTTTCAATTTTTAACATTTCTATACATGAATTTAACCAATTTTATGATTGCTGAGGAATTGTTACTTGATTACTGATATTTTTTTAGAACAGACAATTTTCCGGAAAAATATAGCGGAAAATTTTCCACCTCACATCACTAGTTACGCTCTTAATAATTTTCACTTTATCGCGATTGTGAAGAAGATTTCAGAGGGGCTAAAACGTTCGACGGCAGTATAGAGAACATCGCTCACATGCCACAACTTAAGCCATATAGCCTATTACAGCCCTGGAACAAGTCTTCTGACTTTCTGTGTATCGTTGGCCACAACATTAGGCTATTCTGTATACAAACTGACTCTAGGACTGCATTTTTATCACACAACTACATTATCATGTCCGCCTATCACGTTGTATTAACTATCTAGGTGGAGTAGTCACTCTTTGCAGATGAGTTTTATTGTAGTATAGAGAGTAATTAAGTGTCTATTCATCCAGTGTGTCCCAAGGGCACATTACAATTTCTCAATATGTTCCGAATGTTTAATATATGTTCCGGATTCCTCATCCGAATGTCAAGTTGGTTCAGCAAAAGGAACAATCAGATGAATATGAAATACAATGTAGTTTTACTTATAAAACATAGTTTTTATGCATAAATACACTTATACATTGAGCCCCTTTCTGCTTACATAGCTCCAATAAAGCTATCGTTTTGCTGATGAAGCATTCTGGTTGAAATCTCGGACAATTTTTACGATGGAAAACAAATGCCGTATTTACTCGCGTAATTTTCGCACTTTTTTAGACGAAAAAAGTTGTTTTGAAACAAGGGTGCGTAAATTATGCGGGGAACAAAATTGCCACATCAGTGAACATCATCTAATTTTTTTCCCCAGTCAAAATAACACGAAAATACCGGTACACATTTTCTTTGTAGCAAGAATTGACAACAAACAACTAATTCTAAATTTGTAGAAAAATAACATTAAAAAATTGAGTAAGAAGTCGTGTGGTTTCTTACCTTACAACAATGGTTTGCTGTGTTGCCAATTGTTCATTAGCTACCGTAATTGATTCCTGGGAAAATGCTGTTTCACAAAAAGTTTCCGCGTGCGCAAATTACGCGAGGAAACTAAAATATACAGAAAATGCCCTTCAAAATTGGGATGCGAAAATTATGCGAGGGCGAAAATTACGCGCGTATTTACGGTATTGAATAACGCAATAACCAAACTCACGCAAGATTTCGTACAAAAAATTCACATTGCTTGTAGAAAAAATGTTTACACATAAAAACTAAAATCAAGATTCCTTTTATCATCACTGTATTAGAATCACATGTTAAACAATGTAGGAGGAAACGAAAAATTAAAGAATAGAAAAGTAATTATGAAGTATTGAGTTGTGAACCATATTGAAATACAATCACGTGATACTATTGCTAGATTGAAAATGGAAAATTTAGTGGAAGAAGACAAAATTAGTGACGTGGATTGATCAAAAAGTGTTAAAAAGAGGAAAAGTATAATGCAGAAAGAGGAAAATGTATGTGAGCTTATGTAAAATAATAGAAAACTAATATAATAGAAAACTAATATAATTGAAAACCTAAAGAATGTAAAGTGCAAATTAATGGAAACATTTATTTAAAAAATCAAATATGTAATAAAGAATAATAATCAAATAATGGCAAAATTTATAAATAATAGAAAACGAAAATCACTTACTAAAATTAATATTTAGAGGGAGAAAAGTTAGCAATGAAATAGATATAAGAGAAATCAAGTTAGTTAAAGAGATGTTATGGACAGGCAAGGGCGCCCATCAAGGAGGGCAATGTGGGGCGCTCCCCCCCCCCCCTAGAGGAAATTGTACTTCAGAATATCGAAAACCCAATAGAATTTTTACATTACTTACAGCAAAATTTGAAACTATATTTGAAACGTCGCTTATACTTGCCCCTCTTTGGAAACCACAACATGGGAGCCTTTGTGGACAGGTAAAAATCAAGGAAAGAACTCACGGATAGAACTTTAATATAAGGGCCTTACATCTCTTTCTCAGGTACGTGGGAGAATGTGGAGATGTGGAGTAAACATTATGAGGGTATGTACTAGGAGATGTAGTGAAATGTGCATGGGTATGAGAGATCTAGGTAGAAGACTCTTGGTCGAATTTATTGTTGTGATGAATTGAAGATATTTCTGTCTCACATTAATCACCTCACCTGGAATTGACAAAGCTTTCCCGATCCAACCGAAAATCATTTAACAAATCTCCTCCCTCCTTACTTTACGCCCTTGAAACATGCCTCACTTCCACCGAAGAAATGGCAGAAACCCATATGTCCTATATTTGATATCAATCAGTTTAGACTTTGCATCAATCGACAGTTAAGATTATTTCAATTTCATGTACTCTCTACTCAAAAATACTTGGCCGCTTATCTCTCTTTGAAAAGTCCTGCACTCCTACCTAAAGTTGGAATTAAATCTAACAGTTGAGAATTTTCTTAAGGCAATTGAGATCCTTATTTAGAAACAAAGTATTAGAATTTCCTGCATATGATTGCCAGAATATAGTCCAGACTTTTTGAGCAAAGACTTAAACTCACCCATTGTCCAATCTTCTGTGCAGATGAAGCTCTAACTCGTCTTTCGATACACATTCACAACTAATATAGCTTCTGCAATGCTGAAATTTCCCCATCTACCTGTCTCAGAACATACAACTATCACAAAGTACATTTGACCACACTTTCTGAATAGGTATCCTGAAAAATTCTTTTCCTTAGACTTTTTCACATTCCTCGGGGAAAGATAGGAAATCTCTTGTATTGCCTTTCTATGCGCTAACTTCCCTTCCTCCCAGTCTTAATTCTTAAAGACCCATCAAACTAAATTCACTTTGTTTCGAAGATACCAAATTTTATCTTTGGAATTTTTAATTCATTTTTTATTATTATGTTTAATACGCAGTTTCTATCTTTATCTGTCATTATTATTGTCATTAGTGTTTTCTTGTTCTTGTTATAATTTTAATTGTTATTAATTTTTTATTGATTTGCATATTATATATTTCAGTTATTATTTTATATTTCCTTTCTGTTATATTACGTAATTATTCATATACAAATTTATCTCCTTAATTATTATACCTTCTCTGACTTGTATTATTACCGAACTAACATATTAGCTATATCATGTTCTATTAAAATCAATCCGCTTTAAACTTATCACTTTATTGCAATACAGTATGTTAGGCAACTAGGTGTTAACACCTACGTTTCTCTTTCTTTTCTTTCCTTCCTGCTTATTCTCCTCTATCTGATGAGATACTCAGCGAAAGCACTATAATGTTTTTTTTTTTTTTTTAACATTGTGTGTCATTGTTTTAAGTATTTGATTTTCAACCAACTTTGAGATTTATTACTCCAACCTACATACATACATATATATACTTGTAAAGGGGTAAAACTCATAGGCGTCCTAGGGAGTGGTGGGGTATTTGCAGAGACTAGGCATCCTACCAAAAGAATCTCTCAGAGACCTGGGGTCATAGGGGATGGTGAGGTATTTGAAGAGACTAGCCGTCCTACCAAAAGAAACTCTCAGAGATCAGGCGTTCTAGGGAGTGGTGAGGAATTTGCAAAGACTAGGCATCCTACCAAAAGAAACTCTCAGAGACCAGGCGTTCTAGGGAGTTGTGAGGTGTTTGCAGAGACTAGCCCTCCTACCAAAAGGAACTCTCAGAGACTAGGCGTCCTAGAGAGTGGTGGTGGTGGTGAAACGATGGAAATTGATGCCTTCTGCAGTGTTGAAGCTCCTTTTATCCAAAAATGTTTTTGACTTGATTAATCTTCGTCACTTCACGATCTTGCATGATTGTTGATGACATCTTCTTCGTGGCTTCGTCCGAAGTCAAGTGTGTTTACAGTCAGCACGTGGTGTTGGAAGTACCTGTAGAACCTTGCAATATATACAGTACAGGGTGAGGGTTTGTGAAAATCAAAATTAACAACACTTGCATAATAATCATTTAATTATTATTATTATTATTATCACTATTTTGCCTTTATACTTTGGAACTACATTTTAATTGGAAGAAGTAGCTATAGGCTCGCTGCTTATTAATTAGAATTTAATTTTAATCTCTCGTTTCAGCATCGAAACTACATAAAACGAGACCTACTGCTTAATGTAGAATTCAAACCACTACTCGTGTGAGGTATTTATACGACACAAATGTCCATCGTTCTGGATAAAATAAAAAAACACACGTAAAGAAAGCATGCATAATAGAGATTTGCCCGCGAGGGTGCCCCTATAAACTAATTTTATGATCTTGTTCAAAAAAAGTATGGATACCTATTTATCTTTTAAGATTTTTATACCTTTTTCGTTGTTGTTGAAATTTTTCCGAAATTTTACACTTTCTAAAAATCGATTGTAGTAGCTCAAAAGTAAATGAAACCAGATTCTGTATCAACGAGGATTCCAAAGAATCTAAAATAGATCTCAGTTCCCTTATACCGAAGATTATCATTTATGCTTAAGAATATTACACAAAAAAATAACCTAAAACCAAGTTTATAACCTCTTAAAATGCAGAGAAAGCTTTAACTGATTTTAAACAATGTTCTTAAGTAAAAAAAAATTATTTTGAATTGTATAAAATAAAATGTCAATGTGACAGCATATACATATACTGGGGTAGCTAAAAGTAACAAAAAAGAGTGAATAGGGATTGAAAAGAAATAAAAAAAAAAAAGCAAGCAAGCACACCGAGTTAGACGAAATACGTATTTTCATATAATCAGAATATAAAGAATACACGTGTTAATATAAATTAACTTTACAAATAGAAAGAAATGTATTCGAGTCATTCTGCATCCGCAGAAAAAAATTCAGAAGTTACCACAAATAAATGGAATTTGAATACAAGTATGTTATTAATAGCTTTCAAGGCTCTTCACTAAGGTTTAAATCAAACGGGAAGGTGTGCGTTCGGAGCATCCTTCTCTTATTCGTATGTCCGTAATACAGTTCTACTTCGTGATGCATAACGTAGGCCTGCAAAATGAAACATTTGTTTTGCAGAATAAGATGAAACAAATGTCCCTACCTAATTTCGATACACTGATTTCTAATCTACAGACCACTTTTCTATATAACGTAAAGATTTTTACAATGTTGAGAAGAAAATAATTAAAGTCTGCTAATTTATTACAGAATCATTACCAATTACAAAATCGAATGTATGTAGAACTGGCTACCAACAACAAAATGTGACGAAAACGGGAGTGATATAGAAGTTATCTGAAACTCACCAAATACAAATTAACTGCTCTGTGTCATCTTAAGTTTGTGGTCTTCATCTGGGTTATCTCACACTAGACACCAACTGTAATCTGCTATCATATACAATGGTCCTATCAATCCTGATACCTCATTTCCATCTCTTTAATGTCTTAGCGAAACTTTACCCCTTTCCTCTGGTAAGTGAATTCAAATTTTGTTGAAAGTAGCCACGAAAATGTTTCTTAAATCTCATGTCACATTCCAATATATACATTTCTTTTGAAACGTAGTTTTCACATTCTGTTCGTATTGGTCATGTTTGACATTACTCAAAAGTTGTTGACAATATTGATAAATGAGCCCCATGAATGAATCTCCAAGTAGTTCATAATATTTCTGAATGCAGAATCTTTCATGAGCTTGTGAATTTTTGGGTTATCAAAAATATCTTATTATATGCATTGGACAACAACAAAAAATATTTGAACTAGATATTTGGAAACAAGGACCACCTTTGTCCAACGCTTTGACGAATTGCTTTACTATCCCTAATTTAATGTGTAAGAGAAGTAACGCTTGAGGGTCATTTAATAGGGAATGCAACCATCTTCTGATACCATTAAACTTTGTTATGATGTTGTTCATGATTTTAGTTTTTAATTTCCCACGATTATACTTCTAAACTAAGGGAGACGGTGATGAAGATAATGAATGAAATGATGAAACACAGAAAGTGAGAGGAAGCGAAAGAACCCCGACTCTTAGTTTATTATTATTATTATTATTATTATTATTATTATTATTATTATTATTATTATTATTATTATTATTATTATTATTATTATTATTATTATTATTAAACAGAAAGTACGCTTGAGGCGAGTAGAGATCCACCCAGGCTCCTCATGAACCAGAAGTGCGCTTTCTACCACTGATCCATCACAATCTAATGTTGTCCATAAAGTTGCAACTTCATAATGTACATTCAAGCAGGAATAAGTACCATCTATTGTCTTTGAGATACTACAATGTAAATGGCGAACAACAATAAAGGTTTGTTGTCCTTTAGTCCGGGTTTGTTCTTCCAGGTGTGAACTTACATTTATAAACAAATGCATTATGGAAAAAAAAATTCGAAATGTTTAAGCATTTAAAACACCCTTCTACAGACGCTGATAAAAGCAGTACTTCTAATACAACATATACTACGTACTATATATAAATGAATTGATTGCACAAAATTTGTACGTGGCAGGACAAAACTATTAATGGTTTTATAATCAGGGCATTAGATTTGACTTATCTGTCGTAACATATTTCGCGTCGCAAAATCATTGCGACTGTATAATTAATGACAACATATTATAAATTCTGGCCCACTCATGAAATCAAGAAAATTCTTAAACTTTTGTACCCTTCAAGCAAAATCCAAAAATTATAGTTCTTTTACTTTTTCATACGTGACGGGAGAAACAAGTTTTTGAAAAAATAAAAAGTGAACTAGATAGCTTGATCTTTAAATTAACTGAGGCCTCTTTGCTAAGGCTATTTTGTATATCTCAAGTTTTAGATTATCTGGTGAGTGTTCACAAAAATTCATATTTGTAGCGCTAGTGTTGTCAAATCGCTTCAGAAATATACTATAAGCGACCTATCGTATTACATCCATATATATGAGTTGGCTGTATGATTTTAAAGGAAAGATCGAAACAGAGACAGATGTATTTGTTTCTGTGAACGTGTTACACGCACAAAGAAAAGTTTTCGTTTGATTTTATTTTTCTCTTTCAATCCAAATAAAACTTATATGAAGTCTCGAAAAATGACCGATCGTAGATGCGAGGTCAGTATTCACGCTTCGTAATAGGAAGGTTATAGTTTCCAATGCAAGACCGCTAATCTAGGTTTCTGTTTCTCCAGGATCTGTGTCAGTTTCACGAGACAGAATTTACTTTCTCTTGTGCTAAAATTCATAATAACGCAACATAAATGACTTTCAAATATATATATAGTGGCGGATCCAAGGGGGCTATAGGAACCTGCTTTACACTGGATAAAACGGCAAACTATGGTCTAGCCCCTCCCTTGATCATATCCTGGATCCGCCACTATATATATATATATATATATATATATATATATATATATATATATATATATATATATATATATATGTATGTATGTATTAAGAAAGTGAAAAAAAATGTCTGTCTTATCATTATGGGGAACGGAATCACTATTTGAACATAGTTAGTACGTACCTTTGTCTAAGCTTTTATTATGTCATTTTTACCACCCCTATTAAAGTGTATATTTTAAGGGAGAAAAAACAGTTCAAAATTTATATTAAAACTAGAGTATCTCAGGAATTCGTCAAGGAGAGGAGATAAACATTGTATGTAAACTTCTCATTAGAAATAAAGGACATGTGACTATGTTTTTTTTTTTTAAATTCCGTTCAGGGGGAGGGGAAGAAGGATATTGAAATCGACTTTTTTATTGCAAAACGGAAAATCAGTAAACTCTTTGAAATTAATTTTGAAACATAATCTCTACCTCGAGCACAGAAAGACAAGCATAATATACAAAGGAATCAAAACTAAATTTGGGATGAGTAATTTGGACAAAAGTTAAAATAACTAATTGATTATTTTCACTGTCGTTATCAAGTACTGAAGAAAAAGATTTAAGATTTGTATTCTATTGACCAACTGAATATTTTTATTGATTTGTACTAACATTTAATTTTCATACACCTTGTTGCTATTACATACCGTTCTTTACCTAAATCATGACAAAGCTGACAGCTGTCATCAAAATCTTGATGTTTAATTTAACATAATTTGGAGGGGCAAAAGTGATGACGCAACAGGCAACGTAAAAATACAGATTGCTCTCCTTAGTACTTTGAGAAGCAGAACTTTTGGAAATACTGGGACACGTGTCAATTTCGTTTCAAAGAGTAGTATATATATATATATATATATATATTGTAGAGGAACTCGATTTTCGAGAATAATTATTTGTATATTTCAAATTTATTGTTATGTTTATGTCTTGAAATTATTGAGAAAGGTTATGGGAATTTAATGTTGAATGTGTAAAGTTAATGCAAGCTGCACAATCTCGCTAACAGTTGTGTCAGCAATTCATTGTAAACAATGTTGTATAAAAATGTCATCGTATCGTGTCTGGCAATGTAGGAAGGAAATGTTGAAAATGTGTCTTTCCTCACATTAGCCAGATTCTGGAAATTGTACAAAAACATGAATTTGTGGGATGGTATGAATTTCATGAGATTACGGATGTGCGGAGAATTGCTTAGGATCGGAAAATCAGAACGTGTCGAGGGTTGCAGTTTTGAGTTTTGACACATGGAAGGAATTTGTCTCTCCATGTGAAAACGGGGTCACACGTGCAACAGCAGACGAAACAGCAGACGATGGTAGTTGGACCCAGCCAAACAAAACCACAGGACGAGAAGGTTTTCGGATGAGTTCATGGAGATCGGATCAGTCCTAGGAGTTTAGATCAGCTCTTGAGAGTCAGTTCTAAGAGTTCCAAGATTGGTCTTCGATTTTGAAGATACTTGGGTTCGAGTCTGGAGAACCAAGTTACATTTAATTAGCCACCAGATGATAGGAGGAAACAGTACGTTGTACTTCGGCTTATTATAACGACGCAGAACTTCGAGGGAGAATTACATTGAGAGGCCCATTCCTCAATGCCAGCTTTCATCGTCCAACAACAAGGAGTGACAGCTTAAGGTGCAGAGTTCAACACCAGATCGACGTGGGACAACAACAGATTGAACCAGGTATGTGTGACTCCGAGTCAGAATTCAAAGCTCAATGCTTGGTCGTACTATATCTTACTGGCAAATGACTCCGAAAATCCGTTATAGCAACGATTCAGAAATCTCACAAATCATTCATCAGATTTTAGAAATACAGTATTGTATAATTAATGAAGTGTACCGTTTATTTATTTAAATTATCTCCATGGTGGACATGCTGTGAGGTCATTTTGACCATTGTAATGATCCCAGGAGTAATTAGAAAGCATGATGGAGATGCTGAAAGACGTTAGGTCTTGGTAACGATCCCGGTCGATAGAAAGCATGGTGGACATGCTGTGAGGTCATTTTGACCATTGTAACGATCCCAGGAGTAATTAGAAAGCATGGTGCAGATGCGTTGGGTTAATTTCCCAGTTAAAAGTCAAAGTATTTGTATAACCTTTTTGAGTTATCACACGGACAAAAGTAATTAGATTGATATGGTAATAAACAATAGTAAATTTAAATCCCTCCCGTCCCACCCATGGTGAATTATGTGCGTATAGTAAATTTAAAATCACTCTCGATGGTAAATAATGTTAAAAGTAGTAACTAAGATAATTGTTAATGAAACCGCCCATCCCACCCTCGCTTCAATACAGCTTAATGGTAAAACAAGTGCGTCGACTACTGAGTTCGATTCTTGATTGAATGACAGAAAAGTGTATCAGTTATATTAAACAACGAATTACGTTTATTAAACATAGTAACTAAATGCTAGTTTGTGTTGTAATAATAAGGTTAATAAAAGTGACAAATACAGTAATAATATTAAGAGATTACAACAATAATATTAAGAAAAAGAAAGTGAAATAATTTCGTTGTATTTATGTTCTGGACACACAGAACAGATGCATGTATCAAGCAGGTTGTGTTGAACGGAGGACGAGAGTCGCTCAAGCGATTACGCACGAGTGTACCCGAGTTGACACGAAGGTACAAGGTCACGGAGACGGCCGCACAGAAAATTTGCTCCGTGTTGAAGCAGGCAGAACAACAGAGTCGAACCTGTTGTTGTACAATACATTAAATATAACTTTCATTAATTCTAGGATTAGACTATTGATTATTCAATTAATAGTAAATAGTAATAGTTATTACAATGTTGTCCCTAAAGAACAATCATAGGGTGCACTACCCTGTTCTTAAAGACAATGGTAAACCGGCGACAATGTTTAGTAAATCTAGGTACTATTCATTAGATTTAGGAGTTTTGAGATATTTTGCGGAATATTTTCCGACATATAGTGTAAACAAAGAACAGACATTTAGAGAGAATGTTCTGGGTCGCCGATACAAAAACTATTACATGATCGAATTTTCTGAGAAGGATTTTAGCGTTGATAAGTTAGTAGAATTGGGATTCAGGAGACATTTCTTATCCATAATTACTGGTATTGCTGAAACGAATACATTAATACGCAACGCTATATTTTTCGCAATAAAAGAGGAACAACTTAAATACAGAGTATGTGCGTTATTTACTAGCGGTGCTAGTCAAGAGCTAGTGGATACATGGCTTGATCATTTTAGAAATAGATTTGACTGCACGCAGGCAGTAAAGATTTCTGAGTTTGTGAGTACAGTAGCGTTATACGAGAAAAGAGCACAAATCATAGTAGCAAGCGATAAATCATTGCTTGATTTAGTAGCTTTTGCGTTGTTCTTCAAACAACGAACACCTTGGTTATTAGCCTAGTGAGGGTCAAGAAACTACAAGAGTTTTGTGTAGATATTAGTATTAGTATTGGTTATATATATATGGGATAAGGATATATTATTAGTAAATTATTAAGGATTTAGAATTTAGTAACGATAGTAATTTAGTTATATGATATTTTGTGTTAGTAATATAGAACGTAGATATATGGGTAATTATAGTATTAGTATTATTATTATTATTGGAAGAAAATCTGACTATCAATCGGTTATTATAGTATGTCTTTATGGCATATAGTTTTAATATAATTTTAAATAGTGACGTAGAATAAAAATAGGAAGACTATGGAGAAGAAAAGCAAAACAAAGGAAAAGAAACATGAATGATTTTATGTGATTAGTTTTGCGTTAGGATTTTAGATGTAAGAGAAGGCAAGAATGAAAAAAAAAAGCAAAGCGAATGATGCAATTGAAGTAGAGTTAGTCTAGACGTAAGTAAAAATTAAGAAACCCTGTTAATTAGGCCAAACCTTTCATTAGGGGAAACTCTAATCAGGAAGGAAATCCCATTCTCTTCGAGTTAAATTGGGTGATTACCAAACGTCGATGAGAATATTTATTTATAATGCAACATAAGTCTTCCGTGATTGTTGAAAAGAGACACAGAATTGACTCGCACATCACGTGAAAGCAGTGCAAATTTTTTTTGGTGGAGATATCCTTCATTTTTAGCTAATCCCTTAGAGTAAGATTAAAATTAAGTTAGAATTAATTAGTTATTAAATTATTCGACATTCTAGGGAATTCTAGGATAGTCAGAGGAGAGAGTGAGAGAGGTTAGTAGAGCATCTAAAAGTAAAAATAGTCTAGATTAATCGATTCAGTTGTATTAGTTAGGAAGAAAGAGGAAAAGAGAGTTGGATTTAGGAATGTGAGTATTGAGAAGAAGGAAATTTTAGTGATAATTAGATTTAGAATATAAGTAATTATAGACGTAAGACGTAAAAGAAGAACATCAATAGATCTATAACATAGACTATAAGCTAATAATGAAATGTGGAGAGAGAGAAGAAGGTAGAAATAATAATTAATAGTAAATAATGTTAAATAAATAAATAAGTAATAAGATATAAGTAAATATTGACTTTAGAGATTTAAGCATACATCGACGAGTGGATATATATAAATAATTAAGTATGCATAGATGAGCGCTAGGAGTACTCCATGAGAATAGAAGAAATAGTTATATAAATGTAGAATATATGAATAAAGCGCAAGAAAAGAAGAAATGGAGAAATATTATCGGGGATATGCAGAGGATTTTTCATGCAGAAGAGAAGCCCTGAAAAGATATAGAACTTTCGGAGTTGGAAATAAGAAGTAGTTTTAGACTTTCTTCAATAGTTGTCCTACTCACAAGCTATAGGCCCTGTCGGCAAGTGTTAAAATAATGTAATAATGTAATAATTTAATAATTTAATATAAAGATAAGTATAGTATAATAAGTTAAGAAGAATAGTAATAATAATAAGAAGATGTTAACCTAGTGTAATTGTTGCGGAATGGCCATCCTAAACAATGAAAGTAGGTAAATAAGTAAATAAATAAATAAATAAATAGTCTATGATAATGATTTAAAAGAAAAAGAGTCACGTCTTTGATATGAGAAAAAAAAAAAAGAGAATCACGTCACGTTAATCTTGTTAAATTTAGGTATGGAGAAGAATTAAATTTTTGAAAACCCGTCAGATTTTGTTAAAACATATATAGATAGTTATAAATATGCTAACTGTAGCCAATTGTTGAGTGTGATGATACGGCAAGTCAGGCTGCCGTATTTAACGACCAAAGCCTTTAGGATTTTTAGGAAATGGAAAATCCATCATTTTCTGAATCACAATCAATTTTTGTATACAGTTAACAAGTGTTAGGTTAATAATAATTATAGGTTTAGGTCAAGTAAATAATTGTAGTATTTAAATAATATATATAGTCGCGTGTAAATTTGGTACTTACCCATATAGTTAATCCATTAAATAGTCCTTTGTAATGTCCAAGTAATTATATATCCATTAGAGTAAGATCACATATTAATCAATAATTTTTCACTTGTAAATGTTTTAATCACTTTATAACATTTTAACTTTAACATATCACATTTTGAATATTTATTCACGAACGGATATGCCAGATAGATAGAGTAATGGTCAGGTAATAGCATGAATTTTGAATGTCGGTAACACTACCGTAGTGCAAGAGATCCCGTACGCAATTTCACGAATAGAGGTCACGCATTGGAACATTGTTAGTGAATTCCAATAAACATTCGACGTAGATAAAACATTTACGTACATCGTGTGATATTGTCGTTATATAAAATAATGTGTTTTAAAACTATTAGTGTAATAATTGCGACGCAAGATTGGAACTTGATGTTATCCAGTCGACGATGACGCGTGAATAGAACGCAGGAAGTTGAATTAACCTTGACAAAGCTTGATTGAAAAACTGTTGAGCTTGCAGTTACTAAGTAGCTTGAAGAATCAGGATTTCCAATGCACTGCTGCAGGATTTTCTTTCTGTTCAGATTAAAAATGAGTGAACAAAAATTTTATGAAAATAAAACATTAATATTTTCAAGCTATAGAGTGCAGATGTGAATATGTTAATTGCATATGTTTTAATAACTTTGTGACAAGTTTTTATTTTTACAGTTCCATCCACGGAAAGGTGGAAAGAGACGGAGTTAAAACATTACTGATACGGCCAATAATTTCATTGGTTGGCAAGTATGAACATTCAGAGTAATGGAAATTTTTGGTTACTTGATACTGTAAAAGCGTTGTTTCTAAGAGGAGATAGCTCAAGAGTACTTGCAAATGTGTATGCACATTCACTCTTGACGAAATGTGCTGTGCAAGTAGTTTAGCAAAAACTCGTTAGATGTCGCGAGGATATACTTTGTGACATGACATTTTGAAATGTCGTATTTTATAATGTTAAAAAAGTAATACAAAGATTAAAAATTCGAATATATATATATAATTTTTAAATAAATGTTAGGTGAAGGAAGATTAATCAATATTTATATAATCATGTTGAATAATAATACATATTTTATTTCATTTTAAGTTGATATTTATCTTTAATATGGTGTCAGTATATATATCATGTACAGGGTGTTTATAGAAAATCGCCCTCTTACGACGTCGAATTTGGTTTGCGGAGCAACCAATTTTTTAAGGGGGGACATGTAGAGGAACTCGATTTTCGAGAATAATTATTTGTATATTTCAAATTTATTGTTATGTTTATGTCTTGAAATTATTGAGAAAGGTTATGGGAATTTAATGTTGAATGTGTAAAGTTAATGCAAGCTGCACAATCTCGCTAACAGTTGTGTCAGCAATTCATTGTAAACAATGTTGTATAAAAATGTCATCGTATCGTGTCTGGCAATGTAGGAAGGAAATGTTGAAAATGTGTCTTTCCTCACATTAGCCAGATTCTGGAAATTGTACAAAAACATGAATTTGTGGGATGGTATGAATTTCATGAGATTACGGATGTGCGGAGAATTGCTTAGGATCGGAAAATCAGAACGTGTCGAGGGTTGCAGTTTTGAGTTTTGACACATGGAAGGAATTTGTCTCTCCATGTGAAAACGGGGTCACACGTGCAACAGCAGACGAAACAGCAGACGATGGTAGTTGGACCCAGCCAAACAAAACCACAGGACGAGAAGGTTTTCGGATGAGTTCATGGAGATCGGATCAGTCCTAGGAGTTTAGATCAGCTCTTGAGAGTCAGTTCTAAGAGTTCCAAGATTGGTCTTCGATTTTGAAGATACTTGGGTTCGAGTCTGGAGAACCAAGTTACATTTAATTAGCCACCAGATGATAGGAGGAAACAGTACGTTGTACTTCGGCTTATTATAACGACGCAGAACTTCGAGGGAGAATTACATTGAGAGGCCCATTCCTCAATGCCAGCTTTCATCGTCCAACAACAAGGAGTGACAGCTTAAGGTGCAGAGTTCAACACCAGATCGACGTGGGACAACAACAGATTGAACCAGGTATGTGTGACTCCGAGTCAGAATTCAAAGCTCAATGCTTGGTCGTACTATATCTTACTGGCAAATGACTCCGAATATCCGTTATAGCAACGATTCAGAAATCTCACAATTCATTTATCAGATTTTAGAAATATAGTGTTTTACGTTAAATGAAGTGGAAGTATATTTATTTGTTTAAATCCCCAAATAAAACCTCTTGCAAGTTAAGTTATAAGTTACCCACTCATTTTAGATGGTGAGTGGAAGGCGCCTAGTAGCACTCATTATTGCATCCCCAAATAGGCACTGAGTGGCTAGGTTGTCAATATATATATATATATATATATATATATATATATATATATATATATATATATATATATATATATATATATATATATATATCACATTTTAATGAAAATGTCGTGATGAAAACTCTACTAAGCCAAATATTTAAAAAACATTCTAAATTTTGTTTAAAAATTAAAACCGTTTAGTTATTTGTCTGTGTTAACGTAGAAGACAAAATTGATTTCATTTTTATATAGATTGGAAAATGTTATAGAAAATGACAGATTTTTGCCTTCAGAAGTAGAATTTCTGAAAACACTGAACACGTATCTGGTTATTGTTAATAGGGAAATTATGTATAAAGGGGGTGAAACTTACCTTCCTATCATGAAAGACTTGTGAGATACTTTACTTTGTTATAAACTTTGAAACTCCTTCCCACTTAGGACACACATTTCAATGAAAATAATAAAATCCTGACTAGAGTCAAGTAATAACCATGTTTAAAAATTGACTTCAAATGGTTCAACCGTTTTTGCTTGATGAGGTAACAGACAATGAAGACTTCATATGTAGAGAATAATATTATATAAATTATCTTCTTTATCTTCTTTCTCACCACCCTACCTACACTCGCATACACTAGAATCAAATTTTCGTAAATGCTGCGACAAGTTTCCAGTTATATTTAATATGTTAATAAATCCACTTGTATTTCTCTAATTTGAGAGATTCGTAAGATACTTCATTTTTAGTTTAAATTTTAAATCTCCCCCTTCCCGTTCAGGGTACGCTCTTCAACCAAAGTAATACTTGATAAACCCAATTCGAGCCAAGTTGTAACTGCGTTTAAAAATTCCTTTCAAATCGCTCAGCCGGTTTCTGTAATTATGTAACAGACATTCGACTTAATTTTTATACATATGTACAATTTGATATTTACTTTTTGAAAATACGAAATTCTGAATAATGCGAAATAGTTGGTTTCTTAATTTTGGCTTTCTTAAAATATACTTTTAGAGCTTGATGTTCATTCCTCTGTTCACAATGCACCATTAAATAGTAAAAATCATTAAAAACGACATCCAAGATATAATTAACTATTCACTGTATCCGAATTGCCTTTTGAATAAGGTAGTGTAGCCTCAATTCTAGTAGATATGGTGAAAAAAGGGAACAGAAACATGAGAAGTTATATTTATTCAATTTTTATTAGATTACACAGCAGTTTGAGGTATATTGATTCAGTAATTAGCAAAGACCTCCAGGTGCCAAATCTGCCGCTAATCATATATTCTAAAAAAATTCTAGGAAATATTTTCAATCAATATCATCAAGAGTTCGTATATTTGGTGTATTAGTGGTCACTAAAAGAAATGTGTTGATAACTAATTCTTGCACAAAAGTTGTCATACGAGCATTCTGACAAAGATTAACATTCAGCACTTTTCTCAGTAAACACAGTCCAGTAGATAGTTGTGAATTAGAATCTTGAGTGATCCTGAGTTCGATAAACTGTGGGAGAGCATTAAAAATTGAAAGCATTACGGTAGTTCGGATTACATTTCAAGCTGTAGGTTCATGTCTCAAATAACCTCGGTGCTAAAAAGTGATGCTAATGCCCCAGAGACAAACAAATAAAGACCATAAATTATGACTAAACTCGGGGTATTAGAACAGGGGTTGAAACATAATTATAGGTATATACCGAAAATTCGGCGCACACACGTATCGTCCAGGGTATGGTGTATTGCGTAGAACAGTGACTAGATACACATTAACTATATTGATAATCAGACGAGACTCTTCATAGAGAAGACATTAGTTTTTAATTACTGGCCCATGGTAATTTTCTTATTTAATTGTTTCCCAAAATTTCCGTCTTGGAAGGTAATCCTAGGTGATACCCACTTGGATTATTCAGAGTTAATTTTAAGTTCTTTGATTTCTCTTTCATTTCTTCCTATTTCTTTCTTTTCTCACTACATTTTGAAATTTTAAGCTTAGCGTGCTTTTTTCTGGTTTCAGTGCTGTCTGACAATGTTTCCACCATTCTCGGCAAATTTTCAGGAACTAATTCTACATCAAATCGGGAGAATAAAGTACTTTCTTTGAGGTTTTTTTGGTAGTTTCATTCAAGAGGCTATATAAACTTATTGTTGCTGTTCTACCTAATAAAATGCCAACGATCTACTTAAAGATGAATTAAGGGGCCGCGGTGGCTCAGTGGTAGAGCGCTTAACTCTGGTGCATGGAGTTCTTGATTCAATCCCAGATCGAGCCAAGTGAACTTTGAGATGGACGAGCAGTGTGTGCGTGGGTTTTCTCGGGGTTCTCCCGTTTCCTCTCACTTTCTTCATTCCACCATTTCACTTTATTTCTCATCATCACCGTCTCCTTCTCATCATCACCGTCTCTTCCCGCAGATCCATATTAACTACAAGCAATAATCCTCTTTGGGAGGTTTAAAAAAACAGAAAAATGCAATGTTCTATGAAAATCACGTAATATTTAAAAAGTTATTGTTGCCCATTTTAAGAGTGTTCGACTTTTCCCTTTTTCCTCTGACAAATTTGAACCTCAGACATTAGGAATAACTCTGAAATCTTAAACAAATAGATGATATGTTTCATAAAACTACATAATATTTACGAAAATTATCTAAAACATATTTTTCAAAATCGATGTAGGGGTAAATTCATTCTTTATTTTAATTCCAAACAATGAGGATAATTAAATAGTTTAAAGAAAATAACCTCCCCTCCCCCTGAGAAGTAGTTGCCAATTTTTTACGTCCCATGATTATGCTCTTTAGACTAAAGGAATCGGCCGATTAATGAAAATCAATGATTGTAACATTATTGATGGAATTCGAAAGTAGAAGGAAACGCGAAAACCTCTAGATAACATACTAACATGATATTGTCCTCCAAAACTCACGAAGCCGGGGATCAAACCGGGGATTCCTCACACTAGACGTGAGCACTCTACCACTGTGCCATCGTGTCCCCTAAAATATCTATTTATATTACATCGAAATAAAATTAATTTTACGAAAGTAATCACGAATTTCTTTTTTATGTAAATGAAGAAACTTCGAATTTAGGCTGAACTTATTCCTTTTACCAGATAAGCATTTTGCAATCTTAACCCTAAACAATTCTGTAGTCCTAAAGAAATTAAACATCATATTGCGTCAAACCCGAATAATTTTTAGGAAAGTTTGTTTTCTTATCGCATGCTATCCGATGGTGTTGACTTTATTCCTCCTTTATTCCCTTGTTCTCGACAGACTTCAACCTCAGACTTATTCTTTAAAGTTAGAGGAACTATGTTTCATTAAAAAATCAAATAACGTTTACAAAAGAAAAGATGTTAGCCTCTAGTGTGTGGGGTCCCTGGTTCGATTCCCGACCAAGTAAGTTTGTGGTGGACAACTTCGTGTCCGTGAATTTTCTCGGGGTACTCCCGTTTCCTCCTACATTGTCATTCCATCTATTCTTCCATCACTATTCACTTACCTTAATCATCCGTCTCCCTTTGCCTAAAGTGCATAATTGTTGGAAGTTAAACTGAAAAATTTCATTTCATTTCATTTTACAAAAATATAGGTAAACAGACAGAAAGATACACAAATGCATATTGAGTTGAATAGTAGAAGCTTGCTTATCCTGGTTTCAATAGAGATGAAAACACTTGAAACGTTAAAGCGTTTAACATAAATTCAATTATGAACAAAAATAACTTTAAACTAAGAAATCATATATTTTAACAAAAATATATTTGAATAATAAACAATAAGTAAATTTAAAATACGCATATATATATATATATATATATATATATATATATATATATATATATATATATATTATAGAATACAGAGTTATTGTGAAGTATATCTATGAGTTTTGTGGAAGCATGTGGTAAATTAATCTACAAATTTCTTAAAATCATTTTGTTATTTTGGTATAATTGTATTATGATGTTATATTACTAACCGTTATATCTAGCATTAGATGAGGAATGTATATTGTGATATTTTAAGCTATATATATATATATTAGTTATGGCGAATCTACCTTTGTACCAAAGCATGAATGCCTATATAAAATTAAACAATATAAATTTCCTTTCAAAATATTGCATCATCAACGAGAGCGATAAATAATTAGAAAACAGTGGAAACAAACACAAATTCTAATTATACCAACAAAGGCTTCCGCTAAATGTTTCATCAGAAAAGGATGCTGACAATGATCAATCACTAAAACAAATATTATCCTAATATACCAACTTTTGTTCAATGATGTTGCCACAAATGAATGTAAATATTTTATATACTACGTAGATTGCTAACCAGTGGAGGCACATCAGCAGTGACTTACCCCTTCGCTCCCGCCTTTAAGGTCCCCACTGATTTTTCACTTTGAAGGCAATATATGTATACATATGTGTGTGTGTGTGTGTTTGCATATGTGTGATAGTGTATTTTTAATATGTTAATTAATAATATTGACCTTAAATTCAGAACTTTCAATTGCTAAGAAATTAAGTAATTACTATAACTGCAAACACATGTAGTTGTCAAACTATATTTTTTATTTTAAATACAAAACATTAAACATATTCTTCACCTCATCGATCAATATTGACAAACCTCGCAAAGAAGGCTCCTAGGATATATTAGTGATGTACCAATGTTTATTTTAAGATAGTTCGCGTCTATCTAGCAGAAGTGTTGCCAACTACAGAAAATTCCCCATTTTAGGGGCAAATTTTGAAAAAATTCCCTTTTATCGCTATTATTTCCTTCTTATTGGCTATATTCGAACAAACGTACCACTATCTGAAAGCCTCGTCCATAGCCTACACAACGCACCATTAAAAGTTTCAGTAGGGTTCTTAGGGGAAGTACAGTTGAGGTTTATATTAAACTGTGTTCTGTAAATGTAAAGCAAATACATGTTTTACACCCAGAATTTTGGAACTTAATTCTAAATATAGAAATTAAGGAAACAGCCGATTTTTTAACATACCAGATCCTCTTTAGATGTGAATTTTATAACGCAAAAGAAAAGATAGTTTCTTCTTTCATTAATTTCTATATAAATTTACAACCGTCATAAGTGATCCGTATATGGATATAGGGATTGTCCAAGCATAGCAGTGGTCTGTGGTACAACCCATGTGGTCCGATTGGAGAGCACCGAACTCGAAAGTGAGAGTGAGTGGCTGTTCTGAGATGTGGACTGTGTAACGTAGTGCTTAACACATCGGTACAGTATGCCGGAGGTCCCGGGTTTGAGTCTCCGTCCACCCAGTCACCTTTTCACTCTTTGTGCGTTAGTTTTAAATAACTTACTCACCACAAAGAATTCAAGAAGTAAAACTGTCGGATTTAGTGGAAAATAGTCGATGTTGCCAACATTGCCCTCTCGCCCTTGAAAAAATATGAGTGAGTTTCTTTCGCAAAGGAATCAGAACAGACTTCCTTCCAGTCTATATTGTCTTCTTCATATACAGAGCGCGTTATCATGACAGGAGCTTCACTCTATTTCCTCCTGGACAACTAAGAATACAGAATTTTTCAGTTACAAGTAAGAATGTGACTACAATGTACTTCGGATCAGATGTTCAAAGAGAAGTGTCTGACTGTTCCGTATGAACTTACACTTAAAGGGGACGCTAGCAAATGACAAGCCAGAACATATGAACAGACACTTTAATTACAGCACTTTAACTTACAGTCACTTTAATTTAATGACACTTTACACATTACGGCTTACGCAGAGTTATCAGTATCTGGAAAACTTGAAGAAGTCAAGGAATTTAATTTTGATCAGGAAAAACCTGGAGATCCTGGAAAAGTCAGGGAATTTAGTTGTTAATAGTACAAAAACAATAACGTTATTATTTTTACTTCTCTCCTTTTGACCATGCAAAGCGTTGTGAATATACTTTTCTTTTACTACTAAAATCCCTAGCATAAAGAATTCGAAGAACTTCAGATAATCAACTGAGCTTGGTTGTACCAGTCTTACTTTTTGTGAACTTCGTGATAATATTAACGCTAACCCCTATTCTGCGAGTACTGTCGACCACTAGTTGATTGTATGAATGAAGGAGGGGAAATATTTGGTAGATAATACAGGGACAACTTATATTAAAGACTTTTTTTTTTTTTTTAAAGAAAAAGCTTGTTTTTTCTCTCAGATTTCATGTTTGATTGATGCTTGCCGACTTAAATTTTAGAACTTGTGTTAGAATTAAAGAACATAATTACATTTTAGAACCAGTTTAAGAGAAGCATGAAATAAGATTTTTTATCAAGTTACTGAAAAGTATTCAACGCTTTGAGTGAGAAATCCGTTTGCAAAACCTGCTCTTTGTGTTTTCTATTGCAAGCAAGCGAAACTGCTTTTGAGAGGGAAATGTGCACGCAATATTGAAAACTGAGGTATGAATACTTAGATCTATTAAGGATCATTTTCGCTTGGGAACTGGAATAATTAGTCTTCAGAAATGTTCATACGACAGCTGTCAGTATGATTTGCACAGTTCCCTCTCAAAATACGTGTTCCTTTAAACGCATATGAAAATGACCCTTAATAACAAATGTGGTGAGCTGATTTTGCAAATGGACTACTCATATGTAAGTTGAGCTGCATACGTTATTATAAGCTATTTTATTAATTTTCTTTTTCTTTTAATGCCTTTCTCTTGTTATCAGAATTATATTTTATTTGATTGATAAAATATAAATTGTATTAATACTTGATTTGACTTTTGATATTAGGTAATTGTTTTTTCAGATTAAACTGTGAAAGTGTCGAAGAAAACTGTTTTCAATATTGAGTGGATGGAGTCCACACTACATATATCCTGAATGGAGTAAGTGGTTAAGAAAAGTCCTTAATAATTCATATAAAGAGAGTTATGTTTTGTGTAAGGAAATATTTGAACTAAGTTACATATTACAACAAGCTGTGACAAGTCATTCAAAAAGTACTAAACAGAAAAAGATGACAGATAACAAAAGCAAGCAAACAGTTATATCACACTTCGCAGCAATGCCAAAATCTCCTTCTCGTTTCTGTGTAAGTGAATCCAGTGATTATGAGAAGAAAATTTCACATTGAGTGTCAGGAGTATCAAAATGAAGCAACATGTCTGACTGTGTTATCAAAGAGGAGGTAACCAGCGCTGAAATCATATGGACAATGAAGATGGTTAGGGACATTTTTCATTTAATTCATTCACTGATTTGGATGCGGTATTTCAACGTATGTTTCCTGATAGTGAAATAATTCAAAAATTTTCAATTGGGAGGACGAAGTCATCCTATGTTGTTGTGTATGACTTGACACTATATTTTAAGCGACAGTTACTTGAAATTCTTAAGGAACTTCCAAATATAGTTGTTTCCTTCGATGAGTCTCTAAACGTAATTCAACAATGGAGTCTCTAAACTTAATGGATATACTTTGGGATAACACGATTAACCAAGTATCAGTTAGATATTTGAATTCTAAGTATCTTGGCCATTCTACTGAGCAAGACCTTCTTAACAAATTCAAAGCAGCTCTTAATGGCTTATCATTTTCCAAAATAATCCTAATTTCATGGATGAATCCAATGTCAACTGGAAATTTCATCTCAATTTGTCTGCTGAAATTGCACAAGATGAAGATGCTGCCGAACTGTTCGACTTGGGTTCTTGCAATTTACATATTGTTAATGGATTATTTCAAAGTAGATATGATGCTGCTGGCTATAATATTAATAAAGTTTTGAAAAGTTTGCACAGATTTTTCAAGGATAGCCCTTCACGTCGGGCAAATTTCATATCGTGCACAGGCATTAACAAATTCCCGAAGAAATTGTATAGTTGACTCTGAGTGGAGAATGCCGAAGTTCCTCAGTGCACTACTGACTACCACCACTTATCGAGAAGTACTTAGAACAATTTAAAAAGTCTCTTCCGAAGTATTTGGAAGATTGAATTGTTCAGAAAGGAATTGATAATCTGCTAACCCTGCCTAGATTGGCTTTTTTGGTATCTATCAGTGCTGATGTTGAAACTTTCTGGTTAAATTTTAATTGTAAAAGCCACTATAAAAGGAGCACCCTTTTCGTCAACATAATGTGAACTGTTGATTCGTGGCCTTATGAAGAGATTATTAAAAGTGAAGTCATAATAACAGCGAACACGACCTTGAAATTGTTAAAAGTACAAGTATCTGATAAAAATTAAATTTGCTCTTGTTCTAAAGTTGACATAGGATTTACTGCAAAGAAGTTTTCAAATCATAGTAAAGCTAATGAAACACTAACGCTTAAATTCCTGCTGGAATGTACAAACTTTGTGGTATCAATTTGCCGGAAGATTCTTTAAGAATGTTCAATAAAGTATAAGTTTATGCTCAAACGTTCTTGTCTCATTCTGAGAGACATTCGTGCAAATGAGAATTTGCGTGAAGATCGTTTAAACTATGTTTTTGCAAGAACTATATGAGAAAAATGACATTCTGCCACGAACTTCAGAAAAAGTAAAGTATTAGTACAGTAAAATGTGTTCTAAGTTTAGAATGGATGGAAGGATAAGTTTAACAGTTTCAACCCTGAAACAGATCGACTGGGTATATTTTATCACAATTTACTCGAAAATAATGATGAGTTCGAACTGTGGAAGATAATGGAAAATTTTGATTATTCTTTCTCACGGAAATGTGAATCTTGAAAGAGTTTCTTCTGTTAATAAGGACATGATGGTAGAAAATATTTGTAAAGATAAAACATGAGCGTAAACGCACTGCTGATCAAATTACTTTACTAGAGATTAAGAAAGCAAAGTTATGAAAAGAAACTGATCTGGAAACAGAAGCTATCAACGTGAAATTGGCATCTTGAGGAAATCTCTTCCGTAAAGAAATGAAAACTTGTCACAACTGTTTGTTGGTTACAGTGTGTTGTATGCTAGATACTGTTTATGGTCATCAAAATACATAATCTAACTTATTGTTATTATTCTACTTACAGGTTTCTGTAATTCCGGAATCTTTGGGATTCCAAGCTTTCGACTCTATCCCGGAGTCTTGGTCACGAAGGTTAAAAGCAGGGAGAAAAAGAACAGAAACATCAAGGATTAAAAAGGAACGGACTTAACAAGGGAAAAGTTGTGTTGTACAAAATACACGTTGTCGAGTGCGTCAGCAATCTGCAGATGATATTAAGCAAAGTGAAATATGGCGAAGTCAATTTGTACGCATTTCCTGTTTTTAATTGAAAGGTTGTCAACTCATGTTATTTTTATCATGCCAATGCTGTGAAAATTTGTACTAACCGCCTCCCATTGGTCACTCACCCGTCCCTTGTCCTGGTTTATTTATTTATTTTAATGAATAAATAAATTTTCAAAAACCAGTCTCTCTACTTCCTTTCTAGCTCCAAATAACATTTTTGATTCTTCTACCCTGTATTGCGTTTCTTTAAAATGTTTCGATAAACCTGACACCAGATTTTCCGCTTTCGAACCTCTAATGTGTTTGTTTACTCGAACTGTTAAATTTCTTTTCGTTTTGCCTATATAACTCTCTTGGCAATAGCATTTCATTTCGTAAATACCCGAGTTTTGATTGGGATACGTGTAATAACTCTTAAATTGGGTGATGTTTTTTTCTAAAGTTTTAGGTGATTTAAAAGCTGTGCGAAACCATATTGTGTTCAGATTCTATTTAATGCAGTTGTCAATCTGGGAAAAATAGACAATCCAATCCACTTTTTTTCTTTTATCGGAAATTAAACTCCTTTTAACCCGTTTACAAGAATTATTTAATAATGAGGCTGTGTACCCGTTCAGACTACCTTCTTTCATCAGGTAGTCAATCTCTGTCTGTAAATATGTTTTTAAGGAAGTAAGACGTATGGCAAGCAAAAACAAATTCTTCCAAATATTTACTTTGGTACATGTTGAACGTGCAGAGTTATAATGAATTTACTGTGTACCTGCTGTTGGCTTGAGATGAACCCTGCTGATGAATTTGTTCTTATGTCTTTTTATATTAAGATCTGGTTACGTAAGACTGCCGTCCTTTTCTTTCCCAACCGTGAATCTCAAATTCTTATGAATATTATTTAATTCTTTTAATAAGTAATCCAGTTGTGAATCGTCCTTGTACATGAAAGATACATCGTATCTATAATATCTTACATATCTATAATATCGAGCCGTACCAAGTTTTCGTTCTTTCAAAATTCTACTTTCAACCATATGACGTACTAGATTAGCTAATAATGGTGATAAAGGGTTTCATAAACAAACCTTACTGTTATTAATTTTTTCTGCTAACATAAAGAATACATAAAAATACAGAGAAAAGCAGAGAGTGAATGTTGTGGTGGGTCTTTCTGTTTATTTTTTTCTTTTATATATATATATATATATATATATATATAGCTTTTAGCTAACAAAGATTTCCCAATGTTAGAAGCTAAAATATATACAAGAAACTTAAGAAATTCAATCTGGAACATGTACTATGCAGATCTGGAAAACCTGGAAAAATCAGAAAAAACGAAAACAGAAAATCGCTGGTAACCCTAATTGCACTATATTGCCACACCTCTCTTGGATAGCAATTAGGATTGCAGACTGCATGTAAAAATAACTAAAAATTGTGTTTGATAGTTCGTCATTCGTACACGGGGATACTGTCCATATTTTAAAGAAAATATATACTTCTTCATATTAATTGGGAAGATACATAACTTTGTGACTATATTATATATCCATTCGTGTTACTAACAAGTGTGTTTGTGTGTTATCACATATACATGCATAATTATAGTAAAACTCCCATTCACCTAACCATTTGGGGGTAAATTTCCAAAATTCATGGAAGTGAATGAGATATTCATATTCTGTGTAGTAAGAAGTTTCTGCTATCTGCTATTTTATATGATTGTACGACAGCGGCTGAAGCGAAATATATAAATGTAGTTCTTTTCCTTCTAATATTTTAGTAAAATTTCAAAATATTTAAGATAATGTGAATCCTGTTTTTAGTGACCTGTCATTACAAGAAAGATTATCATGATCCCGAAAGAAGTTTCTTCCGGATAACGCTTAATAAGCAAGTTAATTTATCAACTATTATATGAAAACATTTGTAATCCCTTTCCCTTCCAAAGGTTTCTTTACAGTAATAATTTCAAAGGTTCTGTATGATTTAAAAATTCTCAATTGATGATATATCAGAGATTTATTATCATTATCATCATTATTACAGATTTATCATCATTCTTGAGTGAAAATAAGAACAAACAGAGATACTGAAATCATTGCCATCGTGCTGCGTTCGCCGTATTTAATTTGTGCAAATAAATAACATTTTAAAAATTGGTTTAAAAAATAATCTCAATATATCAAATTTCGTGCTTTTATATCCAGCAATTGTAAATAAGTACGAGATAATGGGAGAAAAATTCACTCTTCTATTTCGGAGATGGAATTTCCA
This sequence comes from Thermobia domestica, assembly GCF_964235325.1. NCBI lineage: Eukaryota > Metazoa > Arthropoda > Insecta > Zygentoma > Lepismatidae > Thermobia > Thermobia domestica. The sequence goes on from NC_137464.1 coordinate 162,199,283, forward strand.
TGCGATGACCTATCACTATACCAAAAATGTTTTCGATCCACAAAGTAACGAAAATCTCACATCATATCCAGTTAATTAGAGAATAATTCAAACTGTTTCATTATTTGTTGATACCTTTTTCAATGACTTCTGTATGCCGCTAAATCGGTGTCATATATGCGGGTTCCTGCTTACTAGTAGATCTCTTCAGCGGGAAATGTAAATGAAATCTTCAGTTCTCAGAAATGTGTTCTATTTGGCCTCTTGAAAAATTCCGTTGCAAAGTTAGTACGTATTTTCACTGCCCACGAACTCTCACGAACTTTTCGGGTATATTAAAACAAAAAGTCTAAGCTAACAACTGGATAGCATAGCACAGACAAACTCGTCATATGTATGAAGTACTGCCTCAAGAAGTTTCACTTGATAATGTACAGTGCTTAGCACGAAGCACTACACACTGACTCGCACGCCTTGTCATTTATAGTGCAGTTATTAATTTTAAGTGTAGGAAAATGAAGATAAACATCAGGCATATAAAAATAGTAAGGAATTAAAAATATTGAATCTACGCTTAAACAAATTATGTGTAAAGAGAAGCTATTTGTTCTATGGAACCCGAAGGCTCAATGCTGCATTCACAAAAGTTTTCCATTGGGTTCTATTCTTAGCCTACTTTCTCCAGTTCCTTTTTTGTATTCCTATTTCTGCGAGATTCTTCTTAATATTGTTCTCCCATCTGCGTCTACATCTTCCTAATAGTCTTTTTTTCGATTAGGCTTTGAGATAAAATTTTGAATGCGTATTTATTTTCTTCCACTCGACTACGTGACCTACACTTGAGATTTCTAGAAGTAATGACCAGACCTTAATAATGTTATGTAACAGTATAAATTCCTTACAACGGTAGACAGTTCCTTACAATGAAGTTTCTGCCATTACCCATTTCCGTTCGTCTTGAATCCGAACACGCCTCAAGTTTTCAGTTTTAAATCCTTTGTGCATTAAATTAAGGAAATATGTCATTAAATCATTCTCACTTGATACAATATAACATATATTGGACTGACAACACCAAACAAGGAAATAGCACAATCACATTTCAAACAAACTACACCAGACTACTTGACACTTGAAGTAGAACATGGCTAACTCACTATATACTAAGTTAAGGACGTTGTCTTTAAGGGTGAGAACAAAATAGGAATAAGATCGTTCGATAAATAATGGAGTGAAAGGAGGATTACAAATGACTCCTATTTTTAAAATCTCAAACATAATAAATCAGATTAAAATAGCACTGGAGGCGGACAACAGGAACAGAATATTAAACACATTTCCAGAGACCACATTTATTACTTTATTCAAACGCTATTGTGCAATACTTTGCACAGTAACATATGAACTCAAACAAGAAACATATGTGAATATATTTAACTTACATGGCAAAAGAACAGTTACAATTTTCCTATTTCAACATTGATCTTTCTATGCTCTGTTTTTCTCTTCCTCTTCACACAAAGGATAATTTGCTCTTTTCATCTTTCGGGAGTTGAATTTCGAAATTGCTCAAACACGTTTCTTTCCTGTTCTTTGTTTTCTTCAGTTAGAAGTTTTGAACTGAATTTTCGACTCCAATTTATAGTGCTGTAGTGCCTCGAATTTGACACCCTTTTACTTCACTCTTTGAAAAATAAGTTTGCTGAAACCCTTTTCTTCACCCTCGTGGGTGTTAAATATCGAAAAATGCAAAAACGTATATTTGTTTGTTTTTAATGAGGATCTTATGTGGTGAATTTCATGTCATCATCTTCAGTAACTCTAAAAATGTTTTTCTGTTTACCTTTCTTTTTTAAAAAAACAGAAAAAGGAAAAGAAAGAAAGAATCATCAAGACCCGCATTTCTAAAAATGCTTTCTTATCTTCTTCCAATATCACAGAAGGAATAGCTATACTGTTCAAATTAGAATTTTCTAAGTACGGTGAGGTTTGTGTTAGCCATTGATGGATAATACATTTCAATATACTATCTAGGTACTACATAATAAAGGAGAAAAATATTTGTGATAATGTCCGAAACCATAAAACCGATTTGGTAATTCTTTCATCATTGCAAAATGCACTTCTTCTGTATGGTTTCTACCTATTATCTCGCTTTGAAACGGAACGAAATTTTTAGTTTAATACTCCATGATCATTATTTAGTATAAAGGACTATAATAATCAAGAATGTATAATTATGAAAGAATACAGAAGGAAACGTGAGAACATGGGCAAACAGATAGAAAAAAATATTATGTACTACAAGCTCATATGTTCTAAGATCGAACTTCAGACTACCCTGATCATAGGTGAGCTCTATAGTAAGCCACAATACCTTCATTACGTTTGTTATCTATGAAACTAAGCAATAAAGGAAAATGTGTTCTAAATATTGATTACTATGTGGAAATTTTTGTATTGATTACGTATTTCTTATCAACTGTTTGACATAAAGACATGAAATTCTTTACATGGGACTTCTTGCTTCAGGCAGGAGACACGAATATATCATTCATTGTACAAATCTAATATAATGAATGTAGGGGAAAGGAGGGTAATTTTTGAACTGTTGGATGTATAGGTACGAAAGTTGGTATACAGTAGACTTCATGATGAAGGGAATACGAATATAGAATTACATTGCACAAATCTTACAAATTAAGGTTCAATGGGGATTGAGAAACTCAGTATGTTGCCCTTCAAAGTCATAGGAAGCGAAATTCTTTTTATCTTGAACCGTTAAATGTACAAACACGACATTTCTAATGAGTTGCTTCCTCCTACACAGAAAATATGTATTTCAATCACGTATACAAATTTTCAAAATTTCTTCTTGAAGGACGATGAAGAGGGGATTTTTACTGAATTACACTCTGCTCTTGGACAAAAAAAGAGACCAAATGCAGTTGATAAAGACAACAGACTGAGAACATCCCTTTCATTTTCACGAATTTTGGAAACTCCAGTCCAAAAGTAATTGAAGGGAGGAAATTTTATTATAATGTCTTTCTTTCAACTCAATGAATTAAAACAAAGAAATTTGTAGATAAGGCTTTGGGAGTACACATAATATGAACTGTCATCCACTTGCACAATTTTCAGAAATTCCACTCCAAAGGGAAGTGGAGATAGAAATGGAACTGACTATGGCAGTGGTGAAGGAAGAAAGATATTTGTCTTAATTACTAGATGTAACACACAAAATTCTATGTTTTCCTTCTTACTTCATAGGGCGCAAACACATTTATATGGAGGTAATTGTACTAAGATATTATTCCAAAATAGGGGGAGATGGTAGATTGAAATTTATCTTTTTTGTATTCCTTTTGAACCATTAGACATGAAGGATCGAAATTTGGTATTTGAGACTCTTTAGATACTCAGAAGACAGATCTCGACCTCTTGCTTCAGTTTTGGATAAAGATGACTTTGTTTTAGAGCGCAATTAAAACACAAGTTAATTTTACTCACTTAGAAATTCTTTTCAGAATACTAATTCGACGAAAGTTTTCTCGAAAGTTCTTCGTCTTAACGCTGATTGGGATAGAATGAGTGTGTTGTGTTTTCTTTTATTATTAGAGAATGATTAAAAAATAATAATTTTTTCATTTTGTAAAAAAGTAAAATTAAAAAAAAAAAAAAAAATATTGCTCTCAACTACTTCTATCAGTGTTCTCCTAAGTAGTGGTAACGTATGAATGGAGATGACCGTTAATTGACACATACTTTGGTCAATATGGTAACGTAGAAGAAAACGGACGAAGTGGAAGCAATAATGTATCTTGTTGTTTAAGATCTTTTTACCCGACTACGGCGAAGCCAAAAGAAGAGTATTGTTTTTGGCATATCCGCATGGGGTATGTATGTATGTATTCATATTCATTAGTTTCACTGCGGAGCTCAAACGCCTGAACCGATTTTAATATGAGGTATCATTAAATCGTGGTGACAGCTCGGCTAACTTAGGATTAGTGAAGTCACCGAAACCTTTACAGCACACAAATTTCCCATCTATTTGCTGCAGAACAGACAACCATCACAATGGTATTGAGCCTTTGTATAAGTATATTCAAAATTCTTACCCAGATTTTCCGATCTCCTTCAAGAAAATATGGGAAGACATTAATATTAACATTTTAATGGCCTTAACCATCTACAATATCCTACCTCATTACATTTATTCAGCCTTACAAACTTTTACATCTTTGCTAACTTCTTTCTTTTTCTGTTTTTTCCTTTTTTTCTGAGCTTTTTTATGGCTAAGTGGTTAGCGTACGCGCATTTAACGTGGGAAACCGCATTCGATTCCCGGCGGGAGCCCATGTGGTTCGGATTCCACGTTAATCAATAGGTCCCGTCTCATATAGCCTCATTGCTGAACGGGACAATAACTCTAAAATAAACTCAATTCTTTCTTTCTTTTAAATTTATTCTGTCAATTTCATTAATTTATATATTTTGGTTTTCTTTTATTCTTTTTACTTCATTTATTATTTTCTTTCGCTCTTGTACTCTTACCTTTCCATTTGACCCATTAGTTTTCTCTTCTTTCTCCCACTTCTTCCTCTCTCTCTCTCTCTCTCTCTCTCTCTCGATATATATATATATATCTGAGGAAAAGCCTTACAATGTACTTCGTCTATCTTTATATTTTCTCTACTTTTCTGGTGAGTAATTCATTTTCCATTACTATTTTGGGATTTTTTTTCTTTCAAGTAGTTATATATATATATATATATATATATATATATATATATATTACAAAATAGAAACAAAACTATGAAGGTTATATATATACATAAAGTATAGCATGTATGGTGACGAGTTTCTTTAAGAAAGTATGTGTGTTTGAATGTTCGGTAAACACCAACTTGAATTATGAAAACGGAATTAACATTAAATGCCATTAATTCACATGAATGCTTTGTAAATAGCCGTTTTCATTTAAATATTTCCAAGAGATATTTTTGTTTAACTGATTGAAATAAATCTTTTTCTCTTTCTTTTTATACCATGTGCATGGGTTTCTTAGGAGTGCTCCCGTTTCCTCTCACTTTTTCATTAAACTATTTGATTCATTATCAGCATCAGCATTAATATCCCTTAGCCTCGGAGCATTATAGTGGAACATTAAACTTATTTTTTGGGAGGCAGAACACTATTTAACGCAGATAATTTTGGAGTGAAGTTTTTTGTTCATGATTTGATTTAAATGTGTGAATAAATTAGACCTAAATCAAAAAATAATAAAATGTGTGAATAAATAGAAAGAACTAGAAACATAAAACTAGACGTAAATTTTCAAGGTTCAATTATCTTAGGAGAAATTGAGGGTTCAACTATCTTCTCCTAATGATTGATTCTTGTAAAGTGTTAATAAACTCAGTAATGCGTTTATAAAAAATAAGAGGAAAGCTTTTATATAAATCCAATAGATCAGTCAACTTTAGAAAAAATTACAATATGAAAATATCCCACTGCTGAAGTGACAAGAGTAAACAATGTGAGGAAAACTGATTTAAAAAAAAAATACTGCAGTAACATTTAAAATCTTTCTTTTATGTCTCCTTTTTTTTCACACAGTTGGTTAATAAACAGTATTCACACGCACTTTCAGTAGCAAGTAATATAGAGATATATAATGAAATCTTTCAAACTACAAAACACATGGTCGGCAACTTGCTAGTATCGGTCACGAAATATATGAATGGCAATTCACGTCCTAAATCAGAAATGATGTATCATTTTCCCTTAAGAATATAAAGACATAACTATAGAGAGCAGACTCCTCTGTGAAGTCTTTACTCTCCCTTTATTTTCTATTCAGTGGGAATAATTCCTAGTGAGATCTCAAGTGGTTCGAATCTCACGCTAAACTGTAGGTCCACTCTCATATAGCCTTGTTGTTGAAAAGAATGCTAAAATTTAATCAATCAAATACTGTATGAAAAAAATAGGCCAACAATAAAGGTAATGAGATCGAGAGCTGTGCCATTGCATTGTGAGGTAAGAAAAAATGAATTTGAATGAAGTTACAGAGTTTTAAGATGACGAACTACGTACTGAAATTGTAAGCGAATATAATGCGCAATCGATTTTAACCCTGCTGTTCTGTTCGGGTCTATTTGACCCGAAATGGATTTTGATTTCCCATAAAATTTATGATAATTTTCGTAGTGTGGATCAAGTTTGTGACTTAGTTTTATATAATCCAAATTATATTTTCTGAAAATTTCAAACTTTTATTATTACCGGTTTTCGAAATTTTCCTATATATTACTAATGTACTGTTCGGGTCAATATGACCCGAAGAAGTTCTTCTGTAGTGTGTAAGTGAATTTTCAACTGCTGTCTTATATGTCTCGCAGAACTTGTGTATCTACTTTCGTGATGTGTGGGAAAAGTGGATGGAAGTTCTTCCTAAGCTATATTATCCTGAAGAAAACGTCACTGTTGATGAACAAGTATTAGAATTTAGAGGGCGTTGTCCTTTTAAGTAATATATACCCAGTAAACCGGCAAAATACAGTATAAAATCTGGACTATATATGATAGCAAAACATCTTACGTACTCTAGCAACATGTATACATAGGGAGTCTGTGTAAAGAACCCGGTGCATAGCCTGAGATGAACCAAGGTATGCTTGTTGTAAAGAATCTTGTTTCCTAGTTAATTGGCCATAATGTAACTTGTGTAATTTTTTTCATCTCGTTCACTTTTGGACAGAATCTTCTTGAAAAGAAAATAACTATGCTTGAGACAATAAGGAAAAACAAACCTGAACTTCCAAAAATTTTGTCAAACAAAGAACTGCATTCTCTGTCGTTTTATTTTGCAAACAATACAACCGTTGTACATTATATCCCTAAGAAAATTAAAAACGTTGTGCTCGTGAGTACTCTTCACACAGAAGAAAGCAGCAACCGAGTTGACAAGAAACACAACATATAATTGGATTGTAATTCAACTAAAAGAGCTGTAAAAACTTTATATCAACTTGTGAACACATACACATGTAAACGCAAAACCAACAGATGGACCATGATACTGTTGTATAATATGATCGATGTATCAGCTTACAATGGATTTATTTTGTGGTCTTATATCAATCCATGCTGGCAGCAAGGTAAGCTATTCAAGAAAGATTGTATTTGGCAGAAATTGGAAAATCTATCAGTCTACTGAGATATATACTTCACAATGTATGCCGAGAAGTGACGAGTCTCGAAGAATTGTAACCAGAGCACAAGGAAGTGGTGAATCTGAAGCTACAGTGATAACACCCGAAACAGGTATTCCTATCAAGTGTGCAAAGTGCAGATACTGCCCATCATCTAACGACATCAAGACAAATTTTGTTTACTTTATTTGCAAGAAAGGTATCTGTAAATCTCGTGGTGTTTACCACTATCCGCGCCGTAAATAAAGAGTAGTGTGATCGCGACTAACGCCTACCAAATTGTTTCATGGGAGCTTGTCAATAGTACCGCTTACCAAATTTACCAACAAGTATTATGTGTGTCTAATGTGTTATATTCTCTTTACTAATTAATAATCTTGTGAAGACTAAAAACAGTAAAGCAATGCAGTGACATGTGGGTTTTACGAATATGAATAGTTGCATAGTAATAAAATTCTTACTACCATAAGCCATCTTGTTTCAGGTGAAAATAACTAATGTTCCAAGTTAAAATACAGTAAACCACTAGCAAATGTCCAACATTTGTTTCTAATTCAAAATTTCCTACATTTTGGTTTCATCAAGAGAATGTACATATGATGATGATGATGATGATGATAAATTTTCTGCCCCAAGGCAGGTCTTGACCCGAAGGCCCCTGTGCAAGGTGAACCCACGACGTTTTGCTACTGCCTTCCATGGGATAATGAAATATCCTAACGACGGGACCTACAGTTCAAAGTGGGATCCGAACCACTTGTGTCCCCACCGGGAATCGAAGCCGATAACCCTTGATAAGGCAACGAGTGTAACCATTCATCCACCGGGGAAATTATGTACACACATGTCCAAAATTATTGTCGATAGTCTATAAATATGTTGTTGTAGGAATATAATTTGATAAAGAATTTGCCCGGTATTTCTTAAAATGTTAGTATGTGTATAATTGGCAAAAACATGTATGTGGCAAATTTCATGTCAAAAGAGCAGTAAATAAGAACAATACAAAGGAAAATAAAACTTTCTTGTCCATTTACCAACATTTTGATTTACTCATTCTAATTTTCGTATTTATAATTCTTTTCCTATGAAATTTATAACAAATGTATATTTCTCGATTATACACTTTTTATCAGTATTAAAAGTACCCTGCAAAATTATTATCAACTTATATTCTTGCAAGAAAACAGTTATAGATATGCGACAACCATTTTGGACATGAGTGTATCCTCGTCGCCAAAAGTGCCTTTACATCGCTGTGACGGGTATGTGATCGCGCAGTACTGCAAGGAAGGGATGGTTGCATAAGAAATTGTGATTAATTTTGAAGAGTTTTTATTTTGACTAGGGAATTAACATAGGTGAAGGGAGTAAAGACACAGATTTGAAGCATCAGTGCACTGTTATTGAAGCATCAGTGTACGAAAAGATTCGTATTCTCAGTTTTTCTATTTATTGTTTTATATGTTAAGTTAAACACCACAATATGTATCACTGATATCGCAGATCGTATTATTTTTAAAATCGTGTTTGTAACATATTGTCAAAACATTCATCTCCAGACATGATGTAGAGAGAAGAGAAAGAGATACGACATCTGTAATATATGTATATGTGATTCACTAAGTAACTAGAAATTAGTTAAAGGACACATAAGAGAGCGAAAAGCAGGTCTAGAAGTCTGAACTTTTTAGAAACGTCCTACATAGGTGAAAATATAGTTAAAAATTGCGAAAGGTATCATGTAATTTACCTTTCTTTTCTTATATTCTAGTATACTTTTTCTTTCACATCCAAACATCTCTATTCAGAATTACGAGATAAAGGTGAAGAGAGAAACATTTCCAATTCAAGAATTATATCAAGATAAAAAGCTTTTGACTTAAACTAGTTACGAACTCGCACCCTTGAATCCATAGCTCAGCGCTCTACCGATTGAGCTAACAACTTCTGCAGGAAAAGCCTGATTTCTACAACTACCGGTTGCTGAATGGTGTGTATTAACCAAGTTGGCCGAAATAATTGCTTCATATAGCTATTGCAATAATAATAATAATAATAATAATAATAATAATAATAATAATAATAATAATAATAATAATAATAATAATAATAAAGCAGAAGAAGAAGAACAGAATTTAAAAAGTCGCATATGTTAAAAGTTTGACGTGCAGAGTAAGTCCTAATATGAGATTTTATTAATTATATATAATAAATGTAAGCGTGGTTTATTCGTGCGTGCTACTCAAACTGCGCAACTCACTACCGTAGTCCCATAAGGGTTGTACGCGTATGGTACAGTAGCCTTGCATCCTCCAACCGTGAAGAATGTTTCGGTTTGAACCTATGCGTGTCCTAAGAGGAAGGAGGAGATTCAAAGAAAGAAAAGTGGTTTAGAAATTATGCAAACGTAGAATATCTCACGAGGTGAGGTGATATAGAGTTCAGCATGTCTTTCAGCTACTACTCTATACAAGACGTGCATCTACGACTTAACGTGAAAAAGGAACCACACTACTCTTGACGAGAATCGAAACCCGTATACCTCTAGTTCTACTATGGGAGACACAGGAACATGTAAAAATAACCGAAAATGAACGATATTAATGTTAAATCCATAGCTTTTGAGTACCAAATTTCTCAAAAGTAAATCCCCACGTTAAGCGGGTTTGCATATCCAGGCTTCTAACTATGAAAACATTCACGATCACTCTAACCCCAATCATTTCAGAGATTCAACCTGTTGTATGTAACTTATTAGGACGTAAAATTGAACATAATTTATACGAAAAGACTTTTATGCATTGCAAGACCTGTAACTGCCAAATATTCACCACAAACTTATAGTCGTATAGACATAAAAAAAAAAAAGAAATGTGAAGCAGGAAACTACTTTACCCAAAAGTCAAAAGACACGCAATGAAGACATACCAACTGGTCGAGCGGTTTGGGTGATTCGTTTTTCAATTAGAAGTTTATGGGTTCAAACCCTAAAGGAAATATTAGTTTTTTTTGTTTTTTAAAAAGTGTGTTCCTATTTTCATCAGAGGACTGAGAACATTTCTTTAAATAAAACTTTGGCAACTACTTTTCTCTCAAATTCCATTAGAAGGGAACATTATGTGAATTGCAAATCTAAAATCCACAGCTGAGAACAAAATATTATGTTCAATATTTTATTATTATCCTTTGATTTGTAATGGAAAACTAATTATAAGCATTGACGATTTCAGAAGATTCTTCCCCGGTAATTGTCAATATATGAATGAGAGAAAACTGATAAAACATTATTAGTCCACTTTGAGCAAGATCGAAGATAACTTATGGCTACGAAGGGGGAAATTTATGTCGACAGAGTCTCAAATTCTCCCACAGGTCATGCCCTGAAATCATCACTGTTTGAAAGTTTCCTTAATAAATAGAATATTACGTTTATTTCTCGTTCTACGTTTTGAAATGGAAAAATCATAATTTTAAAGTGAATTATAATACGATAAACATAAATATTTATAGAACTAATGAAGTAAATATTCTTGTGTTGTAAGTTATCGATTTCTAATCAGATTAAAACTCGAATATTCGTTTACATCGCACTTTAAAGCAAATCCTCTCTATATATAATTCTTACTGGAAAGTATGTTTAACTCCAATTACTTAATCAATATTTTTAATAATATATTTTTATTGTAATACTTTTACTATTCAATGTCGTATGCACTACATTTCCCAAAGCAAAACCTCGCAAATGTATAGTGGACTAGTGAATATTATCAAATAAATTATCATTTTGTTTACGTAAATACTGCATCGCCTCATTTGAAACTTCCTACTTTAAATAATAATAATAATAATAATAATAATAATAATAATAATAATAATAATAATAATAATAATAATAATAATAATAATAATAATAATAATAATAAAATCATAGCCATACCTTTATCAGAATTTCAGGCTTAGTCAATAAATGAATTCAACGTGGTCTCTATTCGAAGTTCTATTTAATCGAATCCGATAGAAATACAGAGAGAAACTTCGAGAACAAGTAAAAGAAAAATGTTACTTTGGTGGGATTGGAAGTAACTTTTAAGAGTTCTTTACAATTTACAAACAAATGTCTTAGACAGTTTTTTCTTTTCTTTAAGTTAACTTGTTTACCGAACGTATCTGAGTAACTGGTCTTTATTCGGTTATATATGTTTTACAATCATTTTCTTTAATCTTGAACGACACGAACACGAATACAAAACCATCTAAGAGAATTAAAATTCCAAACTCCCCCACCGGGAATCGAACCCGGGACCCTATACACCTAAGGCACACGTGCTAGCCACTAGACCAGCGGGGAAAGCAAGTAAAACGCATTTTGTAGTATCTGAAGTTTACACCTATTTCATCCTGCTGTAATAATGTTTACCGTATTCGTTACTTTGAGGAATGATATATGTTATTCATATCGGTTCTATTACATATTCGTTCATAAATATTATGTAAATTATCAGAATTATTCATGATCTTCCATGAAAATTCACTGGTGCATGCGCAGTAGAAACAAAAGAATGCAGTTTACTGATATTAGTGAGAATGCAAATTTCTAATAGGCTATCAGAATTCCTTATTGGAAAGTAGTGGTTCCCAACCTGGGGACGCGCAGCTTCCTCCTGAGTAAGCATGAAATGGCAGTAAGGGGGCGAAATGAATTGTGAAATATATTATTATTATTATTATTATTATTATTATTATTATTATTATTATTATTATTATTATTATTATTATTATTATTATTATTATTATTATTATTATTATTATTATTATTCATACCACTAAATCAATTTCTTCACTGCTTTCTCGTTGCAGCCCAAAACCCAGCGATCTGATTGAGAGTTTGTTCCACTTTTACTCGACTATAATTTCTCCTCGCAGACTAACAGATAGTTCTCTACAGCCTTTAGAGCTAGGCATTTTGACAACTTGTAGAAATTTGCATTGTGATTCGTATTAGCAATGACAGTAAAGTGGATCTATCTGTTTCTTCTGTGCATCATCAGCATCATTATATCAGAAGTATTCCGCCATTACCAGCGGTCACTTACCGCAGCTGAGAAGCTGCCATGCTCCACAATCTTCTGTTAACCTCTCCATCTTCACATACGATTTTTCTGTTTTGATATCGCCAATAGCCTAATTATGTTTCTATATAGTCTAATTCTTACCCTCCCTCTCTTTCCTGCCACCATACCCCTCCCTCACATCCCTCATGATACAGTTCCTTCTTAACCAATATTCCAACCAGTTTCTCTTCCTCTTCTTAATAATATTTTTCTCCTTCCATTTCCAACCCTCTCATTCGTTTTCCTCTCGACCCAGCTATTTCTCTCCATTCTTCTCCACGCACATATTTCGAAAGCCTCCAATTGTTTCTCATCATTTCTGCGTAATGTCCATGTTTCTGTCCTATAAATACAGTAAAATACAGTACACGAAGCATTTTATGTGTCTTTTTTTTTTCAACTCTAAGGCCCCACAAAATAGTATTTTCTTCATCCTAAAGGCTTCTTTCGCCATTTCTATCCTTGCTTTTATTTCACGTTCGCATGTCATATCACTAGTAATACTATTCAGACATCAAAAACTAGTCACCTGTTTTTTTTTTCGCTCCTACTTCTATATTTGACACCGATCGCTTCGTTTCAATCACTATGGATTTTGTCTTTCTAACATTTATTTTCATCCCATATTCTTCAGAAGCCTTTCTCAAGTTTTCTACATCTTATTAATTTTCTTTTTTAGATTCTGCAACAACTATCATATCAACCCCAAACCGTATACACCTCATCATTCTATCTCCTACCGAAATTCCATCTTTATTATGAAAACTCATTTTTTGCTATATCTTCTACATAGCTAGTAAATAATGTTAGCGAAATATATAATATCTATTGAACTCACCTTTCAATTACACTGTCTGTCTACTGTGCATGCGCCAGTGAATTTCTATGGAAGATCATGAATAATTCTGATAATTTATATAATATTTACGGACGAATACGTAAGAGAACCTATATGAATAACATATATCATTCCTCAAAGTAACTAATACGGTAAACATTTTTACAGCAGGATGAAATAGGTGTAAACTTCAGATACTACAAAATGCGTTTTACTTGCTTTCCCCGCTGGTCTAGTGGCTAGCACGTGTGCCTTAGGTGTATAGGGTCCCGGGTTCGATTCCCGGTGGGGGAGTTTGGAATTTTAGTTCTCTTAGATGGTTTTGTATTCGTGTTCCTCTCGTTCAAGATTAACGGAAATGAATTATAAAACGTATATAACCGAGTAGAAAATAGAGACAAGTTACTCAGATACATTCGGTGAATCAGTTAACTTAAAGGAAAGAAACAAAGTGCCTGAGGCATTTATCTGTAAATTGTAAGGAACTCTTAAAGGTTAGTTCAAGTCCCACCAAAGTAACATTTTTCTTTTATCTGTTCTCGAAGTTTCTCTCTGTATTTCTATCGGATTCGATTAAATAGAACTACGAATAGAGACCACGTTGAATTCATTTATTGACTAAGCCTGAGATTCTGATAAAGGTATGGCTATGATTTTATTATTATTATTATTATTATTATTATTATTATTATTATTATTATTATTATTATTATTATTATTATTATTATTATTATTATTATTATTTAAAGTAGGAAGTTTCAAATGAGGCGATGCAGTATTTACTAAACAAAATGATAATTTATTTGATAATATTCACTAGTCCACTATACATTTGCGAGGTTTTGCTTTGGGAAATGTAGTGCATACGACATTGAATAGTAAAAGTATTACAATAAAAATATATTATTAAAAATATTGATTAAGTAATTGGAGTTAAACATACTTTCCAGTAAGAATTATATATAGAGAGGATTTGCTTTAAAGTGCGATGCAAACGAATATTCGAGTTTTAATCTGATTAGAAATCGATAACTTACAACACAAGAATATTTACTTCATTAGTTCTATAAATATTTATGTTTATCGTATTATAATTCACTTTAAAATTATGATTTTTCCATTTCAAAACGTAGAACGAGAAATAAACGTAATATTCTATTTATTAAGGAAACCTTTCAAACAGTGATAATTTCAGGGCATGACCTGTGGGAGAATTTGAGACTCTGTCGACATAAATTTCCCCCTTCGTGGCCATAAGTTATCTTCGATCTTGCTCAAAGTGGACTAACAATGTTTTATCAGTTTTCTCTCATTCATATATTGACCATTACCGGGGGAGAATCTTCTGAAATCGTCAATGCTTATAATTAGTTTTCCATTACAAATCAAAGGATAATAATAAAATATTGAACATAATATTTTGTTCTCAGCTGTGGATTTTAGATTTGCAATTCACATAATGTTCCCTTCTAATGGAATTTGAGAGAAAAGTAGTTGCCAAAGTTTTATTTAAAGAAATGTTCTCAGTCCTCTGATGAAAATAGGAACACACTTTTTAAAAAACAAAAAAAACTAATATTTCCTTTAGGGTTTGAACCCATAAACTTCTAATTGAAAAACGAATCACCCAAACCGCTCGACCAGTTGGTATGTCTTCATTGCGTGTCTTTTGACTTTTGGGTAAAGTAGTTTCCTGCTTCACATTTCTTTTTTTTTTTTTTATGTCTATACGACTATACGTTTGTGGTGAATATTTGGCAGTTAGAGGTCTTGCAATGCATAAAAGTCTTTTTCGTATAAATTATGTTCAATTTTACGTCCTAATAACTTATATACAATAGGTTGAATCTCTGAAATGATTGGGGTTGGAGTGATCGTAAATGTTTTCGTAGGTAGTTGCCTGGATACGCAAACCCGCTTAACGTGGGAATTTACTTTTGAGAAATTTGGTACTCAAAAGCTATGGATTTAACATTAATATCGTTCATTTTCGATTATTTTTACATGTTCCTGTGTCTCCCATAATAGAACTAGAGGTGATACGTGATACGGGTTTCGATTCTCATCAGGAGTCGTGTGGTCCGGGTTTCACGTTAACTCGTAGATGCACGTCTTGTATAGAGTAGTAGCTGAAAGACACGCTGAACTCTATATCACCTCACCTCGTGAGATATTCTACGTTTGCATAATTTCTAAACCACTTTTCTTTCTTTGAATCTCCTCCTTCCTCTTAGGACACGCATAGGTTCAAACCGAAACATTCTTCACGGTTGGAGGATACAAGGCTACTGTACCATACGCGTACAACCCTTATGGGACTACGGTAGTGAGTTGCGCAGTTTGAGTAGCACGCACGAATAAACCACGCTTACATTTATTATATATAATTAATAAAATCTCATATCAGGACTTACTCTGCACGTCAAACTTTTAACATATGCGACTTTTTAAATTCTGTTCTTCTTCTCTTGCTTTATTATTATTATTATTATTATTATTATTATTATTATTATTATTATTATTATTATTATTATTATTATTATTATTATTATTATTATTGCAATAGCTATATGAAGCAATTATTTCAGCCAACTTGGTTAATACACACCATTCAGCAACCGGTAGTTGTAGAAATTAGGCTTTTCCTGTAAAAGTTGTTAGCTGAATCGATAGTGTAGCCGAGCGGTCTGAGGCGTTAGGCTGATGATCGCGACGTGAAGCCCATTGGGGGTTCGAGTCCCTCTGTAGTAGCAAGGGTGGAATTTTAACTGTCCTCGATGTTTCTGTGTTCGTGTCCCTGTCGTGTCTAGTAGTCCTGAAAAGTGGTTGCAGTAGAAAATAAGTCAGGAAGTTAAAAAAAATCGATAGAGCGCTGAGCTATGGATTCAAGGGTTGCGAGTTCGAAACTACTCTAAGTCAAAAACTTTTTTCCTGATATAATTCTTGAAATGGAAATGTATCTTTTTTCACCTCTATCTCGTAATTCTGAATAAAGATCTTTGGATGTGAAAGAAAAAGTATACTAGAATATAAGAAAAGAAAGGTAAATTACATGATACCTTTCGCAATTTTTAACTATATTTTCACCTATCTAGGACGTTTCTAAAAAGTTCAGACTTCTAGACCTGCTTTTCGCTCTCTTATGTGTCCTTTAATTTCTACAGTTACTTAGTGAATCACATATACATATATTACAGATGTCGTATCTCTTTCTCTTCTCTCTACATCATGTCTGGAGATGAATGTTTTGACAATATGTTACAAACACGATTTTAAAAATAATACGATCTGCGATATCAGTGATACATATTGTGGTGTTTAACTTAACATATAAAACAATACATAGAAAAACTGAGAATACGAATCTTTTCGTACACTGATGCTTCAATAACAGTGCACTGATGCTTCAAATCTGTGTCTTTACTCCCTTCACCTATGTTAATTCCCTAGTCAAAATAAAAACTCTTCAAAATTAATCACAATTTCTTATGCAACCATCCCTTCCTTGCAGTACTGCGCGACCACATACCCGTCACAGCGATGTAAAGGCACTTTTGGCGACGAGGATACATGTAATGGATTGTAAAATATTTAAAGACAATGAAAATATTTTCCTAGCACTAGACTATTAAATAAACTAGTCATTGTTTGGAAACCTGGTCCTTTTCCAATACAATTTAATTATGGGTCATATTGACCCGAACAGTATATGTGTATAGTAAATGGGAACAGAGCAGCAGGGTTAATGCAGCCCTTGCTTTTGGATAATATTTCGGGCAAAATAAATAAATAATTAAAATTACAAGGTACATTAGATTCCGGTAATTCCTGTTGATCATACCTGATCAAACGATGATCAAACAATTTACATTAAGATAATTTTAAATTTAGCTCGAGAGGGGGCTAACTGCACGCCGGTGTCTGAACCGGTCAAACGTGTTTATCTGGTTTCACAGATTCAAAGATGGCCGCGAGTCAGTAGAGGATGACCACCGGTCTCGCTTAGTGCTGTTGATTTTTTGTGACATTAGCGGTTTTCGGTTTTTGAGAAAACCGGTTTTCTGAAAACCGAAAACCGCAAAAGCGGTTTTCAAAACCGAAACCGAAAAAGCGGTTTTGAAAACCGAAACCGCAAATGCGGTTTTGAAAACCGAAACCGGAAAAAGCGGTTTTGAAAACCGAAACCGCAAGTGTGGTTTTGAAAACCGAAACTGCAAAAGCGGTTTTCAAAATCGAAACCGCAGAAGCTCTTTTCGAAAACGAAAGCCGCCCGAAACCGTGTTTGCGGTTTTATAAACGAAACTTTGTTTGTCCTTTTCAAAGCAGAAACAATGTTTGATGTTTTTAATTATACCTTTTAACAATTGTGAAAGCATTTATCGATCGAGACAATTGTATTGATTTATGTCTGTGTTTTAACTTTTTTTATTTGCTCCAAGACTATTATGGTAATATATGCAGCACTGTGCGAAAGGGATAGTTCGATGGTTGTATCCTCGTCGCCATAAGTGCCTTTACATCGCAGTGACGGGTATGTGACCGCGCAGTACTCCAAGGAAGGGATGGTTGTATAAGAATTTTTGATTAATTTTGAAGAGTTTTTATTTTGACTAGGGAATTAACATAGGTATAGGGAGTAAAGACACAGATTTGAAGCATCAGTGCACGAAAAGATTCGTATTCTCAGTTTTTCTATTTATTGTTTTATATGTTAAGTTAAACACCACAATATGTATCACTGATATCGCAGATCGTATTATTTTGTAAAATCGTGTCTGTAACCTATTGTCAAAACATTCATCTCAAGACATGATGTAGAGAAAAGAGAAAGAGATAAGACATCTGTAATATATGTATAATTACTCAATAAGTAATTATAAGTAAATTAGACTCAATAAGTAATTGTAGAAATTAGTTAAAGGACACGTAAGAGAACGAAAAGGAGGTCTAGAAGTCTGAACTTTTTAGAAACGTCCTAGATAGGTGAAAATATAGTTAAAAATTTCAAAAGGTATCATGTAATTTATCTTTCTTTTCTTATATCCTAGTATACTTTTTTCTTTCACATCCAAACATCTCTATTCAGAATTACGAGATGTTTGTGAAGAGAGGTGAAGAGAGAAACATTTCCATCTCAAGAATTATATCAGAAAAAAATCTTTTGACTTAGGCGAGATTCGAACTCGCAACCCTTGAATCCATAAGTCTGCGCTTTACCGATTGAGCTAACAATTGCTGTTGCACAAGCATGATTTCTACAACTACCGGTTGCTGAATGGTGTGTATTAACGAAATTGGCCGAGATAATTGCTTCATATAGCTATTGCAATAATAATAATAATAATAATAATAATAATAATAATAATAATAATAATAATAATAATAATAATAATAATAAAGAAGATGAACAGAATTTAAAAAGTCGCATTGTTAAAAGTTTGGTGTGCGAAGTTAGTCCTAATGTGAGATTTTATTAATTATATATAATAAATGTAAGCGTGGTTTATTCGTGCGTGCTACTCAAACTGCGCAATTCATAAGGGTTGTACGCGTATGGTGACGTGCCTGAAGTTGGCCCCCCCACCTCTCTCAAATTACATCAAACATTGCACATCGTTAGTGCATCGTTAGTGCACGTTAGTGCACTCAGAACTAACGTTAGTGCTATCAGCGTTTACGAGATATTGAAGATTTTTGGTGGGGGGGCCAACTTCATATGAAGTTAGCCCCCCCACCCATCTTTATGCAAACAGGTTTTCACAAAACTTAGCACATCGTTAGTGCATCGTTAGTGCACTTAAACACACTAAGCACCACTGATAGTGCTAACATATTTTGGGATTTATTCAAGATTTTTGGTGGGGGGGCCAACTTCAGAAATATTCAATTCTATACAAATAGAGGTAGAAACATAGAGTTAACGGCAATCGTTAGTGCATCGTTAGTGCACCTAAACGCACTAAGCACTAACGTTAGTGCTACAATATTTTGGGATTTATTCAAGATTTTTGGTGGGGGGGCCAACTTCAGAAATATCAAATTCTATACAAATAGAGGTAGAAACATAGAGTTAACGGCAATCGTTAGTGCATCGTTAGTGCACCTAAACGCACTAAGCACTAACGTTAGTGCTACAATATTTTTGGATTTATTCAAGATTTTTGGTGGGGGGGCCAACTTCAGAAATATCAATTTCTATACAAATAGAGGTAGAAACATAGAGTTAACGGCAATCGTTAGTGCATCGTTAGTACACCTAAACGCACTAAGCACTAACGTTAGTGCTACAATATTTTGGGATTTATTTAAGATTTTTGGTGGGGGGGCCAACTTCAGAAATATCAATTTCTATACAAATAGAGGTAGAAACATAGAGTTAACGGCAATCGTTAGTGCATTGTTAGTGCACCTAAACGCACTAAGCACTAACGTTAGTGCTACAATATTTTGGGATTTATTTAAGATTTTTGGTGGGGGGGCCAACTTCAGAAATATCAAATTCTATACAAATAGAGGTAGAAACATAGAGTTAACGGCAATCGTTAGTGTATCGTTAGTGCACCTAAACGCACTAAGCACTAACGTTAGTGCTACAATATTTTTGGATTTATTCAAGATTTTTGGTGGGGGGCCAACTTCAGAAATATCAAATTCTATACAAATAGAGGTAGAAACATAGAGTTAACGGCAATCGTTAGTGCATCGTTAGTGCACCTAAACGCACTAAGCACTAACGTTAGTGCTGCAATATTTTTGGATTTATTCAAGATTTTTGGTGGGGGGGCCAACTTCAGAAATATCAATTTCTATACAAATAGAGGTAGAAATATAGAGTTAACGGCAATCGTTAGTGCATTGTTAGTGCACCTAAACGCACTAAGCACTAACGTTAGTGCTACAATATTTTGGGATTTATTTAAGATTTTTGGTGGGGGGGCCAACTTCAGAAATATCAAATTCTATACAAATAGAGGTAGAAACATAGAGTTAACGGCAATCGTTAGTGTATCGTTAGTGCACCTAAACGCACTAAGCACTAACGTTAGTGCTACAATATTTTGGGATTTATTCAAGATTTTTGGTGGGGGGCCAACTTCAGAAATATCAAATTCTATACAAATAGAGGTAGAAACATAGAGTTAACGGCAATCGTTAGTGCATCGTTAGTGCACCTAAACGCACTAAGCACTAACGTTAGTGCTACAATATTTTTGGATTTATTCAAGATTTTTGGTGGGGGGGCCAACTTCAGAAATATCAATTTCTATACAAATAGAGGTAGAAACATAGAGTTAACGGCAATCGTTAGTGCATCGTTAGTGCACCTAAACGCACTAAGCACTAACGTTAGTGCTACAATATTTTGGGATTTATTTAAGATTTTTGGTGGGGGGGCCAACTTCAGAAATATCAAATTCTATACAAATAGAGGTAGAAACATAGAGTTAACGGCAATCGTTAGTGTATCGTTTGTGCACTTAAATGCAGTAAACACTAACGTTAGCGTTACCATATTCTGGGATTTATTCAAGATTTTTGTTGGGCGGGCCAACTTCAGAAATATCAAAGTCCATACAAACCTTTAGTGGTTTCT